>NC_045446.1:25666208-25834638 GCF_002776525.5 Piliocolobus tephrosceles | reverse complement strand
GTCCTTTGTAGGGACATGGATGCAGCTGGAAACCATCATTCTTAGCAAACTATCACAAGAAGAGAAAACCAAACACCGCATGTTCTCACTCATAGGTGGGAACTGAACAATGAGCTCACTTGGACTCGGGAAGGGGAACATCACACACTGGGGCCTATCATGGGGAGGGGGGAGGGGGGAGGGATTGCATTGGGGAGTTATACCTGATATAAATGATGAATTGATGGGTGCTGACGAGTTGATGGGTGCAGCACACCAACATGGCACATGTATACATATGTAACCTGCACGTTATGCACATGTACCCTAGAACTTAAAGTATAAAAAAAAAAGATATCTATATTCACAGATAAAGATTTAAGCAATGCTTTAACTGGTAAGTTAACTTAAACACTTTTAAATAAGATTTGTAAGAAATGGAAGTGATTAGATGGTAATTTTATAAGTTTGTGTAATTTAAATATGTGTGTTTTCTATTCATCCAATTTCTTATCTAAACAAATAGGATAATATTAGTGCTAACTCATTGGATTATTGGAAAGAATACACAAAATAATGCATGTAAATATACTTGAAAGATTCAATAAATGTTAATTATTGACACTATTTTTCTTCTTTTACTGCTCCTTATTAGACTAATTGATCAAATTAAGCATTATATAAATGTTGTATATGAGAACTAGTATGTAGCTAGAGCCAATAATGGATATTTGGTTTTTTTGTTTTTGTTTTTGCTTGATGCCACTAAAGAAAATGAGGTATAGGTGGAGGGCAAATGACAAATAGAAATCATTGTTTTCATCTACTGTAAAAGCTATTTATTGATGAACTCATAATATCATTGTGATGGTTAATACTGAGTGTCAAGTTGATTGGATTGGAGGATGCAAAGTATTGTTCCTGGGTGTGTCTGTGAGAATGTTGCCAAAGGAGATTAACATCTGAGTCAGTGAACTGGGAGAGGCAGACCCACCTTCAATCTATGGTGTCTACCATCTAATCAGCTGCCAGCGTGGCTAGATTGGCAGAAGCAGGCAGAAGAAAGTGGAATGAGGAGACTTGCTGAGTCTTCTGGTCTTCATCTTTCTCCTGTGCTGGATGCTCCCTGCCCTTGACATCAGACTCCAAGTTCTTCAGCTTTTGGTCTCTTGGACTTACATCAGTGATTTGCCAGGGGCTCTCGGGCCTCCAGCCACAGACTGAAGGCTACACTGTTAGCTTCCCTACTTTTGAGGTTTTGGGACTCAGATTGGCTTCCTTGCTCCTCAGCTTGCAGACGGCCTATTGTTGGACTTCACCTTGTGACTGTGTGAGTCAATTCTCCTGATAAACTCCTCTTTATACATGCGTACATCCTGTTACTTTTCTCCCTTCAGAGAATCCTGACTCATACAACCATGTAGAGTTTTAAACCTTTAATACCATGCAAGTTCTTTTTAATGAGCATTTCTTTTTGACTAGAAAGTCGTTCAAAGTGAAAATAAATATTGTATCAAAGACAGAGTTCCCTAAAATGTAGTTAATCATGATGTAGCACTTTGCACATATATGAAATGCCATTCAGATATCTAAAATTTATTTCTATTTTTTCTTTTACGAACATAGTTTTGAGATAGTTTATTGAATAACCACTCTCATTTTAACTTGACACATTTGTTATAACCAAAATTTAAGATTCCTACTGTAGTTGTGTATCTTCCTATTTATCAATTTTTCTAGCCTGTTTCTAGTTTGAAAGCATCCCACACTAACACAGAGATGTTGTTTATGTCCAGACATTATGTCCTAATTTGCTATGTTCTGGAAATTTTGTAAGCCAAACAGAGGTGGTCAAAGAATAAATTATAATTTGTCTCTGTCATGAAGGAATCCACAGAAACAGGCATACATACCAATTACTGTCATATAAATAATAAAGTAACGATAATATTTAATATTTATTGAGAATCTCTGTGAAGATTTAAGTCGCAAATTATATATTAATTGAAATATTCATTGTTTTAATTAAGATTTATAACTATTAATTGGTAAATATTCTTATTATATTAACATATATAGTTGTACAGGTTATTCTAATTAGGCTTTTAATCTTGAAAACCTTACATAATTTGACCAAAGTAACACAGCCAGAGAATTTCAAAATCAGTGTCTTTCAAAGTAGGTACATCTGACTACAATTTTCCTACTCTTCATCAGTTCCAAGAATTGTTGCTTTATTTTAAGAATGACAACAAAGAAAAAATGTAAACTAGTTTAATATAGTTCAGAGATAGAATAGCAAAGTGCTATTGTGTAGTGGGAGAAGAAAAAAATAAAAGCATAGTGGAATTGAGAGAGATTTCAAAAAATGGTAATACCAATCCTGAACGCTGAGAATGTTAAACTTAGGGTTGTTTTTGTTTTTGTTTTGTTTTGTTTTGGTGGGAGAGGTGATTAAGTGTAGAAATGCCCCATACTGGAGGGAAGTGAGTTATAGGTATTTTTTGACATTAGGCACATGGAATGATACTCTCTTTGGTGAGTAAAGATATTAGATTAGGGAGACAATAAAAAGGGATTAGCAAAACTTAAATATAAGCAAAACAAGGGTAATTAGTGTTAGCACAGATCTAGAAAATCAGTTACTCTCTCATCTACTTTTTTTGCTGGTTTAAATTAGGATACACATTCTACATAGCCATTTATATGGTAAGAAATCAACCATAAATTCAGGAAAATATTTTCCAAACTTTAAAGAATTTTAATTTTTAGTTTTATTTTTAATTTATTTCAGAAAGATGTACTTGCAACCTGTTTAATAGTCAGTAAAATATATTGGATAAATACCAGAAAACATAATTTTTTTTGAAGTATGGTTAAAATATTTACTAACTTATTATTATTATTTAAGTAGGTATTTTTGTTATGTAATATTTCTAGTTCCCTGATCTATGGAACAATACATTTATTTAAGACCAGGCGCAGTGGCTCACGCCTGTAATCTCAACACTTTGGGAGGCCAAGGCAGGAGGATCACCTCAGGTCAGGAGTTTGAGACTAGGCTGGCCAACATGGTGAAATCCTGTCTCTACTAAAAATATAATAACTTAACCAGGATGGTGGTGGGCACCTGTGATTCCAGCTACTTGGGAGGCTGAGGCAGGAGAATCACTTGAACCTGGGAGGCAGAGCTTGCAGTGAGCCGAGATCACATCACTACACTCCAGCCTGGGTGACAGTGCTAGACTTTGTCTCAAAAATATCTATATCTATATTTATTTATTCAGTATGAAATAGATTTTTTCAGGGCTAGACAAGAGGCTGACTAGAAGCAGCCAGTGGAACAGCTGCCACTGGGGGACTGAGAAAACTGGTTGCGCTCCTCTTCAGAGGGAAGATGCAAAGCTGGGCTGAAGGGAAGAAAGCTGTGAACTCAGTTTAAGGCCACCTTGCACTGGGGGGGACTCATTCCTGGTCCCCAATGATTCCAGGATAACCGGTGAATTGAAGTGGCAAGGAACAAGTCGCTCTTGCCATGGGCCTCTGGAATCCAGGCAGGAGGCGACTCCTGGAACATCACAGACAGTGGCGTTGGCAGAAAGCGCTGCTTAGAGAAGTGGTAGGAGCAGCAAGCCAGCTGACATGTAGCCCAGAAGATTTGGTATAGGAACTTCTATAGTGGAGCACAGTGACATTTATTCCCTTAAGCTCGACTTCTTCCATAAGAAACTTTGGCCCTAGGGGAACTGTCAGACCTGAGTTTTGTCAGACCTGGTCTTGCCCTTGACCAGATGGGGCTGGTCTGACTTGAGTACTGCTTGGTCTGCTGGCTTCTCACAGGGTCCCAACCTGGCTGCACCTGCTTGCAAGGCAGCCTCAGCTGCCCTTGGGGCCCGCATCATAGTTCTAGTGCTGGTAGACTGTGCGTGACTGGTGGAGAGCTCCAGTAGGGTGACTCCCCTTGGCCACACACCAGCCCACCAGCTCCCTCCTGTTACTGCAACATCCCCCAGGACAATGGCCACTCCAGACATCACTTTGCTGGTTTGTGTGCCCAGGCAGGTTTTGCCTTCCTTGCACAGCCAACGCATGTGCATGTGTTCACCATGCCCATTCACTGCTGAAGGGGGAGCCACTCCGCCCTCTCTCCACCTGCCATACTGCCATTGCAGTCAGAGCCTTGGCAAACACAGAACCATCCAGCCCCACTCCCACCAGTGCAGGCCTCTGCAGCAACACTGCCATGGGAGTAAAAGCAGGCTGGAAAACAGTGAACCTTCCCCTCCCCTAAGTGATCACCTGGGCAGGCAAAAGCAGAACTACTATTTGACTCAGTAATCCCATTATGGGGTATATACCCAGAGGAATGAAAATTATTCTGTTATATAGACATATGCACACAAGCATTCATTGCAGCACGATCCACAATAGCAAAGACATGGATTCAAATTTAATTCCCATCAGTAGTAGGCTGGATAAATAAAATGTGACGCATATACCTCATGGAATACTATGCAGCCATAAAAAAAGAATGAGATTATGTCCTCTGCAGGAATAACGATGGAGCTGGAGGACATTGCCCTTAGCAAACTAACGCAGGAACAGAAAACCAAATACCACGTGTTATCGCTTATAAGTGGGAGCTAAATCATGAGAACACATGCACCCAAAGTAGGGAATATTTTACACTGGAGACTATCGAAGGGTGGAGGATGAGAAAGTCAGGAGCAGAAAAAATAACTAACAAGTACTTGGATTACTGCCTGGTGATGAAACAATCTGTACAACAAACCCCATGGCATAATTTACTTGTATAACAAACTTACAAATGTACCACTGAGCTTAAAACAACAGTTTTTTTTTTTTTTTTTTTTTTTTTAAGATGCAGCTTTATTCACAGGGCACTATTTAGTTTTGTATTAATTCATATGCCAAATATATAGAGAACATTTTCTAAACGTCAGGCACCTATCTAGGTACTAGGGATACAGCATTGTAAATGTCTGGGAAGACAGTTCCAATATGGAACTAAAATTCTCTTAGGGGAATTCAAAAAAGAGTGAAACAATAAACACATAGAAGAATTCAGGTTGTGATTAGATTGCAATATAAATAAAATAAAGTGATACCATAAAGATATATTTTTGGAGGGCAGTGACTAGCAGAAATGGGAATAAAAGGTACATATAATACAATTTTAGTATAATTTAGTAGACCCATAAGAATTCAGTGACTAATAAAATACGAGGGTTGAAAGAATAAGAGTGTTTATGTGTATCTCTCAGTATATGTATGGGCTTTGCTTGAGAAGGAAGATGTTAGAGTTTTACTCTTTAAAGAGGTGAGAGAGACAATGAGAGGAAATTGAGCAGTGAGTAAAAATGGATAATTCTTTGAATTTCAGATGTCCAGTACACATCCAAGTTGAGATTTTGAGTAAAGCTATGTAAGACTGAAACTGAAGAGACATACCAAGACTAAATTGTAAGTATGGAGTTCATATTCAAATAAATGGCATTTAAAGAGATTTCTTCAGATGAGATGAACTAAAAGAAGCATAGCGAAGCCCTGTGTGGAGACATAGACTTAGAAGCTGCTAAAACAAACACTTTCATTTACCTCTGATATATAAAGAATTTCTCTAAGTATACCCCTGGATTCTCTCCATCCTTTGATCATTGCTTCCCAGAGAAATGTGAAATGATACATCAGAACTATGAATTTGGAAAGACTGGACATATTCAATTCAACTCCAGCACCTATATTCTCTTGATAGTTTGACTATCAACAAAGAAAATGATTTCTTCACGCTTCTTCATTTTAAAATTATTTTCTGGACAATACTCCATCACTGGCAAATTTGTCAAATTCTGTTGATAAAAATTGAGAATGCCATTCATTTAATAAATCTAAATTTATGCTTGCCAAATTAGACTCTATTGGTAGTCATCATTATATAGTGGCCTCTATGTTTACTTTCTATTGTATTTCAATTTCACTATGTGTTTAGATCCACGTGGAGAAGAGGTGGCCTATTTATTGACAGACATCTGTATTAGTTTGTCTTCACGCTGCTGATAAAGACATACCTGAAACTAGGAACAGAAAGAGGTTTAATTGGACTTAGAGTTCCACATGTCTGGGGAGGCCTAAGAATTGTGGTGGGAGGCAAAAGCCACTTCTTACATGACAGTGGCAAGAGAAAAATAAGGAAGAGGCAAAAGCAGAAATCCCTAATAAACCCATCGTATCTCATGAGGTTTATTCACGATCATGAGAATAGTAAGGGAAAGATTAGCCCCAATGATTCAATTACCTCCCCCTGGGTCCTTCGTACAACACAGGAGAATTCTGGGAGATACAATTTAAGTTGAGATTTGGATGGGCACACAGCCAAACCATGTCATTACACCTCTGGCCCCTCCAAATCTCATGTCCTCCCATTTCAAAACCAGTCATGCTTTCCCACCAGTCCCCCAAATTCTTAATTCATTTCAGCATTAACTTGAAAGTCCATAGTCCAAAGACTCATCTGATCTGAGACAAGGCAAGTCCCTTCCACCTATGAACTTGTAAAATCAAAAGCAAGCTAGTTACTTCCTAGATATAGTGGGGGTACAGGTATTGGGTAAATACAGCCATTCCAAATGGGATAAATTGGCCAAAACAAAGGGAATACAGGACCCATGCAAGTGTGAAATAGAGCAGGACGGTCAAATTTTAAAGCTCCAAAATGATCTCCTCTGACTCCAGGTCTCACATCCAGGTTATGCTGATGCAAGAGGTGGGTTCCCATGGTCTTCAGCATCTCCGCATCTGTGGCTTTGCAGGGTACAGCCTCCCTCCTGGCTGCTTTCATGGGCTGGCGATGAGTGTCTGCAGCTTTTCCAGGCTCCCAGTGAAAGCTGTCGGTGGATCTACCATTCTGGGGTCTGAAGGGCGGTGGCCCTCTTCTCACAGCTCCACTAGGCAGTGCCCCAGTAGGGATTCTGTGTGGTGGCTCTGACCCCACATTTTCCTTCTGCCCTGCCCTAGCAGAGGTTCTCCATGAGGGTCTTGCCCCTGCAGGAAACCTTTGCCTGGGCATCCAGGCATTTCCATACATCTTCTAAAATTTAGGCGGAGGTTCCTGAACTTCAGTTCTTGACTTCTGTGGACTCACAGGCTCAGTACCACATGGAAATTGCCAAGACTTGGGGCTTCCACCTTCTAAAGCCACAGCCTGAGCTCTATATTGTCCCCTTTCAGCCACAGCTGGAGCGGCTAGGACACAGGGCACCAAATCCCTAGGCTGCACATAGCACAGGTACCCTGGGCCCGCCCATGAAATCACTTTTCCTCCTGGGCCTCCAGGGCCTGTGAGCCTGTGATGGGAGGGGCTGCCAAGAAGGTCTCTGACATGGCCTGGAGACATTTTCCCCATAGTCTTGGGGATTAACATTAGGATCCTTGCTACTTATGCAAATTTCCATAGCCTGCTTAAATTTCTTCTCAAAAAATGGGTTTTTCTTTTTCTTTCTCCCCACCCCACCCCCGCCCGGAGTCTCTCTGTTGCCCACAATGGGGTGCAGTAGCGTGATCTTTGCTGATGCAACCTCCGCCTCCTGGGTTCAAGCACCTGCCACCACGCCCAGCTAATTTTTGTATTTTTTAGTAGAGACGGGGGTTCACTGTGTTGGCCAGACAGGTCTCCAATTCCTGAACTCGTGATCCGCCCCACTTGGCCTCTCAACGTGCTGGGATTACAAGCATGATCAACCACACCCAGGCCGGCGTTTTCTTCTCTACTTCATCATCAGGCTGCTAATTTTCTGAGTTTCTATGCTCTGTTTTCCTTTCAAAATGGAATGCTGTTAATAGCAGCCAAGTCACCTTTTGAATGCTTTGCTGCTTTTAATTTATTCCACCAGATACCCTAAATCATCTCTCTCAAGTTCAAAATTCCACAAATCTCTAGGGCATGGGCAAAATGCCACCAGTCTCTTTGCTAAAATGTAACAAGAGTCACCTTTGTTCCAGTTCCCAACAAGTTCCTCATCTCCATCAGAGACCACCTCAGTCTGAACCTTATTGTTCATATCACTATCAGCATTTTTGTCAAAGCCATTCAACAAGTCTCTAAGAAGTTCCAAACTTTCCCGCATTTTCCTGTCTTCTTCTGAACCCTCCAAACTGTTCCAACCTTTGCCTGTTACCCAGTTCCAAAGTCGCTTCCACATTTTTGGGTATCTTTTCAGCAATGCCCCACTCTACTGGTACCTATGTACTGTATTAGTTCATTTTCACACTGCTGATAAATACATACCCAAATCTGGAATGAAATCTAAGAAACTGATAATATAGTTGAAGAGATGAAACGTGGACAAAGGAGAAGATACAAGGATATGCCCAAGACTTCTCCCAAAAAAGAAGTACCATATGTGTATATATATACACACAGACACACATATAGGCACTCACATACATACGTATATATACATGCATATATATGACAGTAAGTGCTAGAAAAGTCTCCATCAGGCAAACCCCATAGTTGACTAGGTTAACCATACTGGGAATAAAAGACTGAGATGGGCCTAGAAGAAGAGAAAGTATCTAAAATGGCAAAATGAAGTAGGGTGAGATAAATTTTTAAAAAGGTATTTCAGGAAAACACAAAATCAGAATCTTCACCTCTGATTTTGGCCTTTGTTCATTCTTCATTCACTTCTTCATCTCACCACTGAAAGGAACAAAAATTCATTCAATCATTATTGAACGTCAGCTATCTCTTGGGCTCTGATGACAACACAGTAAAGAAGGTGGATTCAGGCGATGCCCTTGTGAAATCATAGTCAATCAGAGAAGACACACATAGAACAAACTATTTAAAATAATAATAGTTGTGCTATCTAGTCACAAAAAAGAAATGAAGGGATGGGTTTGAAATGTAGAAGATTGCTCAGTTCACCTGAACACAAGATAATTTATTTAATGTTTTTATTCATAAAATATTATGTTCATTTTTTAAATGTGCCAAACATTGTGCTCAATAAAAAACAAAAACTGATAAACAACAACAAAAGCAGAAATTCTTAGAAGATAAAAATTTTAAACAGAACTAAATACCACCAAGCTTTGGATTCTCAGGTTTCTACACAAAGATCATGTAAGTTTTAGACACTGGTTTGTTAAATTTACATTAGCCATATTGAGATATACACACAGTAGATAATATAAATGTGTAATCTATTTGGGTTTATGTCCTTATTTTCACTGACCAAGAATATATCCTAGCATTTTCTACCTTAAGAAAATAAAAGAGACATAAGAGTCATTTAAAAACACAAAATCACAGGGTAAGCATATTTTTCTTTCATCTCTTCAGCCATTTCCAAAATAAGGTTGGAAAGAGTCATGTTGTTACTGTGAACTATGTGAACACACGGTATTGAGCTGAAGGAACACTTGTCTTCTGACAGAGAATCCTGAGGTGTCCCATTTCTGAAGACTTATTTTGTATTTGTTAAAAAAGGACAGAAAGTTAAATTCAAGGTAAGAATAAAGACCCCCAGCTATGAATTACTGTGGGAACACTGTCCAATTAGTGAACATCTTACTTACATCACTTCAAAAAGAAAAGTCCTCCATCCAAAGTTATCTGACATAGGAAACTACTTTTATTTTAGGAGAGGGAGGTAGGAGACCCTGGATAGAATAATTTTATTAATCCATATATGTAGTTCTTTTTTTCTCCTTTCTTCCTTTCTGTTTTTCTTTCTTCCCTTCTTTCTCCCTTCCTCTATTCCTTCCATCCCCTTTTCCATTAGGCTCTAGTGCACACACACACACACACACACACACACACACAGTGGCAAGGGATCATTCACTGATTTATTGTTATGTATTTATTTTCATCTGGTATTGATGAATGGGGAAAATAAATTTATTTTCCCTTGTTTACCATCTATCCCCATTTGCCACCAACACACCTAACCAGAAGGCAAGCAAGATTCTCGGCATTCATTGTTTAGGAATATTAACATGCTTAGAGTCAGAATAAAACCACTTAAAGTGTACATTTGTTATTTGCTAAGTGGGCAAACTACAGTGGCCCCAGTAGGACGGGAGTTTCTCCTTGAGAGTGGTAGAAGAAGAAATCATTGTGTTGGCGGAACTATCAGCAATTAACAATAAACTGTAACCTATGTCCATAAAGCTGCAACTGAGGCTCCAGACTTCTGATGTGGTGGTACTGTGACACAGAATCTAAACAGGAGACATGCTTCTTGGAGCCACAGAAAGGAAGCCTGGGTTGTCCTTTGACCACAGGGATATAGAAGGCTGATTTGGGGTACTTGGTCGAGTGAGTATCCAGTTGGAAACATAATGTTCAGATGTCTCTAGCTTCTTATTTTGTTTCTGCTCAGACAGCATGAAAGCTCTCCAAATATTTGTGGCACTGTAGTTAAGTGTAATGGCTGCATATAGCGTAAGATTGAATTTCTCAGAATTCTGTATATTGAGTACACAGAGTCAATTTTCATGGGATTCCAAGCATTTAGGAATGTGACTGGTATATACCCAGAATTGTGGAATACATTTCTATTTTCAGTAGACTTAAATTTTCCATAAGGCTGTATAATCCATTGGATTTTACACATAGATGATCCAGAGGTTGTTGAAAATTTGAGCTTCAGAAGAAGTCTTCCTTAATAAATATAGTCTGATAAATACAACCAAAAAAGCAGAACAGTCTAAAGGGAGAAGTTAAATTCAATCTTGCTGTTTACATTTGTCATATACTTGCAAATAAAAAGTTAAAGCCTGCAAGTTATTCTATTTATCTTTAGGTGATTTTTTTTTTTTAAAAAAGAGAAATTATTAGTACAAAGGACTTAAGGTTTACAATGAATAATCTTACTGAAGAAACAACTTGGAAATTTATACTACTAAAATATAGGTGAGACAATTATGTGATATTTACATTCCAGTGACCTCTGGGATTCAAGAAATAAACATTATTAATTAGATTGGGCAAAGTTTTTTACTTGAGTTTAAATTCATACCCCCACCTTGTAATCATGTTTATAATTCTTTCAATATTTCTCAAATAATAAATGAACCTTTCTGATAAAGGAAACATATTATTAAGATTACATTTAAACTCTAAAAGGCTTTCTTGTTTCAATCTTCTTTTACCCCAAAAATACGTAAAGAACATTTATTTTAGAAATTGAAGTTGTTACCTTATATTTAGTCCAGAAAGTTTTATTTGTTTAAATGTAATGAGAATTTGATTATATTCAATCGAGCTATAAAATGAACCCATGTGGCTTATAGAAATTAATGTTTAAAACTTCAATAGCTTTGTATTTATTAATGTCACTTCTATAAACATGATGTTAGATCTCTTACTAGTAAGAAAGCAGTCTTGGCTCTCTCCCCGAAAGCATATTTGCTCCAAATATTAACTTTGGAAAATGTTATTACTGCTAAAAGGCAAAATTATGTTTCTTTAACAATGTCAAACCAAAACTAAAATTGATCTCATCCTTAGTAACTGTACCTTACTTTGTCCAATCCCAAACTGTTTTCAGTTATTGCAACTATTGTGAATGCTTGGATTTCCAAAATAGAGGGAAATACATTACACAATGAGTCCTCTAGTCCTGTGGTTTTCAGAATGGGGTGTCCAGAGCAGCAGCAGAAGGAGCAGGAACCTATGATGAATTGTCAGAAATGCAAATTTTAGAGCTTCTCTCTGGTCCTATTGAGTCAGAACATGATTCTGACTCGCATTAGTGTTTGATAACCACTTCTCCACTTCATTTAGCAAATCAATGTCCTAACCCATCATGAGCTTCTGGCCTTGCATGACTTTCTCCTCATTTTGTCTAACTTCTTTAAAACATTCATAGCCACTCACATAACCCATACTGTGATCTCTCAAGATTTAAGGGAATAAGAAGAGGCTTCTCCACAAAAAACATCTTTGACACCACTTTCACCTTCATTTTATAAAGACAAGGTGGCTGCATCATGTATATGCACATAAAAATCTCAAGGATTAAAAAAAACTATCTGAAGACATTTTTATTTCAGCATCTTATAACTGTTATATGCCAAAAGATCTGGCAATGAAACAAATTCATTTCCCTAAGTGTATCCACTTGATACACTTAAAAAGTGACAGAGGTAAAGAGCAGAAGTGCCTATGTGAGCACATTTCCTCAGTAGCTAATGTTAATGTTTAATTCACTTCTGGGGAAAAATGATGACAAATATGAGGCCCTAATTGAGTAGACACACAGCTGCTTTTAATATTGTACAACTAAGATCCTGTCAACAAAATATGATTAGTGCAGTCTCTTTCTGAGAAAAAAAAATAACAACAAAAAAAAAATGTAGAGAACAATGAATGCATCTGAAGCATGCTATACAGTGTGATGTGGTTAGAATAACTAAACCTGACATTATATTATATATTTATTTCTGTGAAAAGAATGTTCGATTGATGACAATAGGAATTTTGTTGCTCTTGTTCAGTCTACATATGTATTTAATCTTTGTAACTGGGTAACAATTCTTACATGAATAAATAAAACAAACATAAAATGGAATTAAGGATAGATGTAAATCTTAAATAATATTTCTTTTGAGGGCCTCAGTTTCTTCATCTGTGAATAAAGGCAAAGAAAAGTGAGAGTTTAATATACAAATGGACAATGGCAAGAGCGCATTTAAAAATAGGACTCCCACCCACAAAGTGTAGCAAGCAGTACAGAAGATTAAACCACAGTCCATGTAGTAGTCAGATCAGGCCAGAATTTAGTCAGCTTGTCAGGACATAATCAACTGCCAGCTCTCCTAATACATGCCTGATGTCCCAACTAAAAACCAACAACAGAAACCTAAATACGTTCCCATAACCAATTACACAGGATGCCTTGCATCTAATTAGCTCACCTCTGGCTTTTCCATGGCAACAACTTCCAGTGAGACATACCTAAAATCTTCCTTTTCCTCCACTTTAAAACTTTTATACTCCCTGCTATGATCTGAATGTGTGAGTGTTCCAAAGATTCATGTGTTCAAACTTAATTCCCAATGTGATCATACTTAGAGTTCCTTTGGGAACTGACTGATGTGGTAATGAGGGCTCCACCCTCCTAAATGGAATGAAGAGTCTTTGTAAAAAAGGCTTTAGGAGTTATCTAGTACCATTTGTTTCTTCCCCTATGTGAGAAGGCACCATCTTTGAAGCAAAGAGCAAGTCCTCATTGGACATCAAGTCTATGGGAGCCTTGATCTTAGACTTCCCAGCCTCCAGAACTGTGAACAATAAATTTCTGCTGTTAATAAATTGCCCAGTCTGGTGTATTTTGTTATAGCAGCCCAGACAGACTGAGACACTCCTGTTTGTCTTTGAGCCTCTGCCAAATGTAAGGGATGATGGCTGACTCCCCTGCTAGAGCAACCTATGAATAAATGACATTTGTTTGTTTTAATTAGGGTGATCTTCATTTATTTCCACACAAGCAAGTGTGTAATATTCAAAATGTTCTCAGCACTACATTTCTATGAAATTTTAGAAATGATGACCTCCAGGAAAGAATTTACATCAACTTAAAAGCAAATTTTCAACTCCAGATGATTAAAATGTAAATTTTCTTAGAGGAAAAGCTATGGGAGTAAAATTAAAAAGTACTAACATCTTAGTGGAATATGTAGAGAAGAGATAGTTTCAGTCATGCAAAATAGATGATCACAAATTTCAAATGGGATTTCTTAACAGGAAATTGTCACATATTCAAAATTGTTTTCAAATGGCCATTTTCACTGCAATAAACCATCAAACCAGTTCCGATGTAAAGTACACACTAGGACACTTTTTATTAATTAACTTCAGCAAAATTGAATTCTACATAACAAGTTACTTTAGATAACTCGCAGTTATACAGTTGGCCCCTTAACAAGCACAGGCTCAACCAGACCCATTACTTTTGAGTACACAATCACAACTGTTAAGTCTTTCAAGCTCACTTTTACATAGCTCATGTCTTGAACCCCATGCTTCTACATACCTACATGCTTCTACATACAGGAGATTTTAAATAAGCAAAGCTAATGTGATAATTTTGAAGATAAATCTTTATAACTTGATTTATTTATATTCTGTCATTTCACATTACCATTCGGTGTTTTCATTTATGTGAAAAATTTGAAATACTGAACTGAAATATGAACAGTAAGATAAAATATTTTTGTTTTATAAAATGGCTAAAGATTGACAGATAAAATGCAGAATGCCCAGTTAAATTTGAATTCAGATACACAATGATTTTCTTTTGTAAGAACGTTTCATGTAATTTTGGAACATCTTATACAATAAAAAATAGTATTTTTTAGTTTGTCAGAAATTAAAATTCAACTCAGTGTACTGTATTTATATTTACTAAATCTTCAGCATTATTAAGATTTCAGTTAATAAATGACATAGATTATTGAATTTTAAAATCTTCAAAGTTGAATTAATTTGGAAATTCTCTTTTAATTTTTAATCGTATTGAAATAAAATAGTAAAGAAAATAAAATGTTACATAAATCATAAGATAACTTGTTTACTAACATTGTATCTACTGAAGAAATTTTAGTTTTATCAAAATTCAGTTACTACTAAACTATTTCATAAATTATTATTATATAAGAGTACAAGCAAAGTATCAAAGTTCAAAATCTTATGTAGACACACACACGCACACAACTATTACCCAGAACAATACCAAAATCAATACACTTAACTGACTTTTGATTAAAAAAAAAAAAAAAGGCAAAACAATGAAACAACAGTAGTCTTTTTGAAAGACCATGCCGTAAAAACTAAACATCCAAATTCAAAAAACTATATTCAGCCTCGTGCCTTATAACCTTCACATAATAAATAGTAGACCTAATTATAAAACACAAAACTATAGCATTTCTAGAAGATAATATAGGATAAAACCTAGGTGATCTTCAGCATGGTGATAACGTTTTAGATCAATCAAAAATGGTAGAATCCACGAAGGAAACAATTGAACTGGACTTCATTAAAATTTAAAATTTATGGTTTGCAAAAGAAAAACAATGTCAAGAAAATGAGATTACAAGCCACAGACTGGGAGAAAATAGTTGTAAAAGACATGACTCATAAAGGACCACTAACCAAAATATGCAAAGAACAATTAAAACTCAATGAAAAGACAATGAACAACCTGATTTAAAAATCAGCAATAGATCTGAACAGACACCTCTAACAAAGATATACAGATGGTAAGAAAGCATTTGAAAAGATGTTCAACATGGTATGTCATTAGGGAACTGCAAATTAAAACAACTATTAGATACATCTACATTCCTATTAGAATGGCCCTAATCCAAAAACAATGACATCACCAAACAATGAGGATGTAAAGCAGAGAAATTATCATTTATTGTTAGTAGAAAGGCAAAATGGTACAGGCACTTGAAAGAGAGTTTGACAGTTTCTTATAAAACTAAACATACTCTTACCACAAGATCCAGGAATCTCACTTTTTGGTATTTACCCATGTGCAGTGAAAACTTCTCTCCACGCACAAACCTGCACATGGGCAATTGCTATAACTTGGAGGCAACAAAGACATGCTTTAATAGATAAGTGGGTAAACCGTGGTACATTTAAACAGTGGAATATTATTCAGTATTAACAAGAATTGAGCTATCAAACAATAAAAAAAAATGGAGAAAACTTAAATGCATACTACTAAGTGAAAAAAGGAAATCTGAAAAGGCTACCGACTGTATGATTCCAACTATATGACATTCTGGATAAGGCAAAACTATGGAACCATCAAAAAGATCAGTGATTGACAGGGGTTAGAAGAGAGGGAAGGATGAATTAGGCAACACATAAGTTTTTAGGACAGTGAAACTATTCTGTAGGTGGTAAATACATGGTACGCACCTTCGCCAAAACCCATAAAACATAAAATGTAGAACACAAGTTGTAAACTTAACGTAAACTTCAGACTCTGAGTGACAGTGATGTGTCATTGTAGATTTATAGACTGTTAGAAATGTTTTATTCTATTGTGGAAATCCACACTGAGGAAAACTGAAAACTTTCCACTTTCTGTTCAGTTTTGCTGCAAACCTAAAACTATTCTAAAAAATAAAGTTTATTAAGTAAAAAGAAAATTGTCAAATGTTAAAGAGTGATGCTTTCTTTTGTCTTTTCTTGTATTTTTAATGACTTTGTTTCAGAATAGGAATGGCTTTGAAAATTTTTTATAATATTCTTACTTTACTGTTTGCCTATCTCACAATAAATGATTCCCAAGAGATTTGAGAAGAAAATTTGCTGAATTTAAATTTTTTCAATCAAAAACGATGGACCAGTGTTGGGCTATATTTACTTTTCGAATAGAAAACATAAAAAAGATTTCTGAAAAAAATGTTTTTAAAATTATTCTATGCTCTAATTCTAGATCACCTCTTCTTGAAAGCATTTCCTGCCCTTAGAAAATCAACTGTTTATTCTCTCTGCAGTCTTTATACCTGGTATTTCATAGTTATTGGCATCATTTTATGTTACAATCATTCGTTTCTATCTCTGCCTTGTGGAGCAGACTGACAGCATCTCAAGCTAAAGCATGGGTGTATGTATCTGTATATACCTAGACCAAATGTGTTCCTAACAGATGCGTGCCATATATATATAGAGAGAGAGTTTAGATTTTCCAGATAAATGTCTAGATAATTTTTAACACAGTAGATTAATGTCTGAATAAAGAATCAGGGAAAATTTGAAGTAACAGTTCACAACCAGGGCTCAAATAGCACCTCAGAAAAACTTTTTCTACCTCTGGCATTTGCAACTTTTTGAAATGTTAGACACTTTGCATCAACCTAGTGGGGGCACATTTTTCTTTGCATTTGTGTTCCAAAAGTGTTTCCGTTGTTCTCCAGTCCTTCCATTTGTATGCCGACTTATGCTTAGTGTCTCCTTGTTTATATTATTTTACATCATTCAATTTGTTATAGTTTTTAAAACTAAAAAAAATCAAAAGTTGAGATATTGAAAGTAATAATATTTAAATACAAATATTTTGTGTAGCATTCACTTACTGCAAGGAAATGAAACTGAGTATGACTCATACTCTCTAGTTCATTTTTATTTTGAATAAGCAATAAACTATGTGTTTGTGTTAGTCAGTCAAGCCTGGGGAGGGAAATAGAAAAGGCTTCATCATTATCAGTGGCCTTGTCTTCTAAAATACTTAATAGGTTATGTAAAATCTCTATAAACCACTCACTCTACCTTTTACCTACATGTATTAATTGGTTTAAAAATCTCAGCTTTGCCAATTTCTCTTCATTGGCAACTAGAGTAAATATATAGTGAACATACTTAATATATCTGAAAACGTGTTTTTTTTGTATACAAAGAAGAAAAGAAAACTAACTTTTAGTGGCTATGCAGCTACCAGGCACTATGATAACCTCTTTACATAGTTACCTCATTTAAATTGCATACCAACACTGTAAGGGATGTATTTTTAATCTACTTTGTAGATAAGGAATTTGGGAATATTAATTAGGCCACAGTTTAACACAAGTAGTGGCTACACAGGAATCCAGACAAAGTATAATTTGTTTAAAGAAGGTACAATTATGATTCTCATATAAATATGAAATGGATGTGTATGAATGATTTAATATATTTAATTAAGTCTTTAATTAAAGTGAGATCCGGTAAGATGCTACAATGGATTCAAAGGAGAAATTAAAGAACCAAATATATACAGGCTACAGGGAGTGCTGAAATGAATTTACAAAGAAATGTAAAACTATCCAATACTCATTGAACAGTGATCAATTGCATTCCACCAAACACACTTTGTTTGCATTTATACAAACGAGAATAATTTGCATTATTTTCAGTTTTCTACAACTTACAAAATAAAAAATATAGCTCAATAACAATGAAAGTTGCAATCTCAAAAAAGTTTCAGAAAGCCTGGAAAAATAGTTTCAAATATGATTTGTGTTTTATTGAAAAGATAACCATTACATTTTGGCCATTTTAAATATTTTATATTTGTCTGAAACCACTCAACAGCTATTGATGAGCTCATGATCTATCCAATTGTAGTGCAGGTCTAGTCCTTAATAACTTGATAGAATTTATGGTATTTGAGTTCTTCTTGTGACCTACTTCCAAAAATACATTGCAAAAAATACCTAACTATGGGATTTGTAGTTAATTCCATCTAGCTAATTGAGGAGATAGAAATTATTACCACATTATGAAAGTTCTTGTGTCACTTTTGGGACCCTCAAAATAATTGATATATTTCCAACTTTATGTATTCGTATTTCTTACACCATACAAGGTCCATACCAACATCACTCTGACAGGGACTAGCTTTTTGTCTTCGATAATTACTAGGTTAAAAAGTCATGCTCTATCATAACCAGTCACAAAAGCTGTATAAATCTCTTGACTGTTTTTGATCAAATTAACTATGGTATTTTTAAAAAGTAAACATAGGATGATAGTTGTTTACACATCATTATAGATTCTTGCTAAGTTTACATGATGGGCTCTCAAAACAAAGGAAGTTTTGATAGAAGTGTGTCCACTTCTCTGCTGCAATTTCCCAAATATTCAACTACTTCATCTACCTTTATTGTTCCTCATGAATCATCTAAAATATTGATAAGAGCCTATATGAAATCCATGTGTGGTAATCACAAGATATGGAGCAACAGTGGAGCTACTTCTATTGAATGTTTCTACTCCTACATATTATTGTTCCATATTTTAATTGCCTATAGGACAGTGTTGAATTATTCCGAATTCTTACATAAGATGATGGTTTTTATTCCAGAAGGAAGTTAAAGTACTGGTAAATTATCTCCTTCTTTGAAGTAATGGTCGTTGCCTTTAATTTAATACATTTATTTCAGTTTTGCTTTTAATATTAGAGTATACTCCTTTGTCCTGGACTTATTGGAAAATTCTGGCACTGTTGCGTCAATGACAAGCCCAACAGTTTTTCCAAGCCCTTCTAACTTAACATAGTAGCAGTTAAACTACAAATATATCTAGCACCAAGCAGCTGTAGAAATCTTCATCTTCCATCTGCGCTTTCTTTTGGGGCTTTTATACATCCTATGCATATATAATGTAAGAGTCAGTAAAGATTTGAGGGTAAACTGTACATAGCTCTTGTGTTTTTTCCTGTGTTATGTTTCCTGTCTGGGATTTCTCCTTCAACTTCCAGCTTCTCTGGCATCACAATGCCTATATTTGAAGTTCCATAAGACTTTCACTTTCTCATTAAGCCTTTCTCTCTCATGTGCCCCTTGCAAACTGGGAAGTGCCCTCAAAGACAAACAGTTCAATATCAAGACTCCTAGTTTCTTTCCTTTCAATCAAGTCTACTTGCCAGCGTCTGCCTAGTTTCAGTGTTCTCTAGGGCCTCACATATTATTTTTTAAATTTCTAACTTTTCCAAGCTTTCATAATTGTTATTTTTCTAAAGGCTAACAGCTCAATAGAGGCAACTAGCCATTCTCAAGAATAATTTTTCATTTATTCTTACAGCATACTTTTACTGAAAGTAGAATTGTACATTGATAGTCTTATTTTTAGTCTTTAAAAATGTCATTCTATTGCTTCTGTTATACTTTTGAGACTTTGGATTGTCAGTTTTATTGTTGCTTCAACAAAGATAAGTTTATTTTCCTAGTTATTTTAGATTCTTTGCTGACTTTGAATCATCTTTGATCTGCTACTCCTTTCTTTCTCTAAGTTCTCATGTGTAAAAAGTTTTTTTAATATGCTACAGATTGTATATTTTTAAAAATTTACGCAGGCAACAGATGTATTTATTATCCAGAAGCAGAATACACTTCCCCCACTAGGTAAATAAAGTAAGAAGTTCATCATCTTCATCCCTCAGGGATTGAGGAGGAATAGAAATGGATTTCAGTTTTGATGTGTGTTTGAGGAACATGACAGGTATCTGGGGACCATATTCCTCAACTGCATATTTGACTGTATGTAGTTTTATCAATTTCAAAAAGACAGTAACCTTAACCATGCTTAAGGCAATACTGTTGTTACAGTCTCGCCAGTGCACCACAATGTAGCAGACTCTCCTTGTTTGAGATATCACCTGGAGTTATTTTTCTCATGACCAAGAAAATTAAGGAGCGTGGACACAAAGGGTAAAGTTGGAGCAAAAGTTTAATAAGCAAAAAATGAAAGCTCTCCACAACAGAAAGAGGACCCAAGAGGGTTATCAACTATGAAGCTGAGTCCAGGGGTTTTATGGACTGGGAAGGGGAGAAATGGCTGACTGGTCTGCAGGCCGTTTTGAATAAAGTACCACTTAGAAAGTGGTATGATAGTGTAAAGGACCAATTGGAAGCAGCAGTGAAGGCTTAGCTTGGAACCAATCAGGGGCTGAAATAAAAGCTTAGCCCAGGACCTTGGCCCAGGATCAATCAGTGGCTGCAGTCATGATTCGCCTTGTGTAAATGAAGACTTAGTCAACGGACAATTACAGAAAGGTAGGCATATGTAAAATAGGTGAAAAGTAAGAGGCCAGTAGATGAAAAGCAAGAGACTTAGGCATGTCAAGGGAAAAGAAATGTCTCTAAAAAGAGAGTGGAATTTGTTCATCTAGGTTCACAGAGTAAGCATTTCCGTTCCAGGACGTGGGCTCTTTCTTATCAGGGGTTTGCAATTTGATTTTCGGGATGTTCTTTGAAGGAGTTTCACCAAGGACCCACCCCAACTGCCTGCGTGACGGGTTTCTTACTTTCTCCTCTCTCATTGTCATCACTATTGAAACCAGCTCTTGTAATCTTGCATAGCTCATATGTACATACAATAAGTTATTTGAAATTCCATATCAATAGATATTTATCATGTTTCCATTTTTTCTATAAATGAAAATATTTTGATAAATTTCCTTGTGCATGAATATGCATTTCATTTTTGTAATACTATCTTTACAATAAAGTGGAATTTCTGAGAAAAGTGGTACATACTTAAAATCTGATAGTGAGAGTCTAGTAAACTTTTATAAATGTGCTTTCTTATTAGTACTAAATATTGTCAATTTTTAGTATTTGCCAATATCACAAGAAACTTAATACTTTGCTGTTATCTTAATACTTTGCTGGAATCAACCCAAATGTCCATCAGTGACAGACTGGATTAAGAAAATGTGGCACATATACACCATGGAATACTATGCAGCCATAAAAAAGGATGAGTTTGCGTCCTTTGTAGGGACATGGATGCAGCTGGAAACCATCATTCTTAGCAAACTATCACAGGAGGAGAAAATCAAACACCGCATGTTCTCACTCATAGGTGGGAACTGAACAATGGGCTCACTTGGACTCGGGAAGGGGAACATCACACAATGGGGCCTGTGATGGGGAGGGGGGAGGGGGGAGGGATTGCATTGGGGAGGTATACCTGATATAAATGATGAATTGATGGGTGCTGACGAGTTGATGGGTGCAGCACACCAACATGGCACATGTATACATATGTAACCTGCATGTTATGCACATGTACCCAAGAAAATAAATAATTATTAAAAAAAAAAAAAAAAAAAACAAAGAAAATTAGCAAGTGTTCCCAGAGTAAAGTAGCCTCCCTAGGCCTCTGATATAGAGACACTGGCTCAGTTAATATTTATTACCTTGTGCACTCTGATACACTCAAGCACATTTCATTTAATATTTTGTCCAAGGTTTCTAGTCATTATCAGTAAAAGAGTCATGTCCAAATCAGCTATTCTGCCAATATTAGTTGCAGAAATACTTCTACAATTAACTTTGGCTATAGAGGTGACAGAAGAGGGAGGTAATATTGCTAGATTTATCAAATAAAAATACATAACATTCAGTTAAATTTCACTTTCAAACAAAGAATGAATAATATTTTAGTATAAGTATGTCTGATGCAATATTTGAGATACAGTTAAAGTAATTTTGTGGTTTATCTGCAATTAAATTTAACTGGCTATCGTGCATCTGATCTGGCAACCCTAGAGGGACATAATTGGGAGAGCTATAATGAGCATACAGAAAAGGGAATCAAAAATTAACTTTGATAATCAACTTTCCTTGAAGAAATGGAACATGATAAAGTATAAATTTTTCTATTTTATTCCTAATTCTGCCATAGCTAGTTTGTCAGGTTTTTATTTTTTTTGACCCTGCAAGTTATTTAGCAAATGCTTTTCTTATATCCCAAACCCTGCCTTACATAGTTGACAGTTTTCAATGTGTACCATTCAAAAGAACAGAGTTAAGAGATGAAATTATTATGGGAAGAATATACAAGAGAAATGAAATAATAGAAACATAGGTACTTCACTCTTTAATTCTCACTGCTTGAGTCTAATCAATTATCATGTCCTATAGATACACCTTAGTCTTTTTCTTATTTTTTTCATCTCTCTCCATTGCTATTGATTTAATTAGGGGCCTCACTTTCTCCCTTGTACCATAATGCAATGTTCTCTTTTCTGATACTATTTTCTTATTTTTCCCTTTTCCCAATACATCACCTGCACTGCACTAGGATAAACTCTTGCATGCAGGCATTATTACACTGCTTTTCTCATCAATGCTATTCATAGCTTTCCTTCAACAACAACAACAACAAAAGAACAGTAAGAAAAAAAATCTAAACACATTGTAATATCCTAGAAAACTCAATAATAGGCTCACGCCTGTAATCCCAGCACTTTGGAAGGCCGAGGTGGGCAGATCATGAGGTGAGGAGTTCGAGACCAGCCTGGCCAACATAGTGAATCCCCATCTCTACTAAAGATACAAAAAATTAGCCGGGTATGATGGCATGCACCTGTATTCCCAGCTACTTGGGAGGCTGAAGCAGGAGAATCACTTGAACCTGGGAGGCGGAGGTTGCAGTGAGCTGAAATCACACCATTGCACTCCAGCCTGGGTGACAGACAGTTTCCAGCCCGACTCAAACAAAAACAAAAACAAAAACAAAAACAAAATTGTAGGTATCTACTCACCTCTCCAGCCTCTTTTCACAATACACAATCATCATGAATTCCTGGTTTTTAAAATGCATCCATCTTTCTCATGTTGCTTTGACTTTAGTGATAAAACTTCTTCCTTCTGGAATGCCTCTTTTATCCTAATATTACACAAGTTGAATTGTGTACTCTCAAAATTCGTATGTTGAAATCCTAAACACCAATACCTCAGAATCCGACTGTATTTGGAGATAGGATATTTAAAGAGCAATTAGGTTAAAATAAAGTCATTAAGATTAGCCCTAATACAAAATGACTGGTGTCCTTATAAGACTATGCTATTAGAACACGTATCTTTACAGAGGGAAGATCACGTAAAGACACAAGAAGATACCAGTGAGCTACAAAACAAGGAAACAGATCTCTGAAGAAATCCACTCTGAACACCTTGCTGTCAGAACTGTAGACTTCAGAGCGATGAGAAAATACATGTCTGTTACTTAAGCCACCAGTCCATGGTATTTTGTTATGGCAGCCGGAGCAAGCTCTTCACATTTGATTGTGAGTTCCACAAATTCTGACTTCTAGCCTATATAACTATGTTTTACTTTTATATTGAAACTTCTTGAGCCACCCAGGCAGACCTAGGTGTTTCTTCTATAATCTGTAGAGTTTTAAACGCATTTGTTTTATACAAAATTACCTGTGTTCGTGCATTCATGTGTTCTACTTAAATTAGTCTCCTGTTATATCTCTATTTATTTTCCTCTAAGGTTGTAGATTATTTTTGGCTGGAATCATTGCATAGGATTAGAAACACATCAGCCTGGGTTTGATTGACAAATTGTGACACATTGGGAATGTGCATTTAATCTCTCTAAGCCTTAGTTTTATTATCAAGAAACAGGTAGAAAGTAATACCCATCTCATAGATTTTTGTGTGGGTGAGGCTGGTGTCCAGATAGAGTAAGTATCAAATGGTATCCTATTTCTACTTCCTTTTTGTTAATTGTTGTTATATAACTACCTTCATGCTTAGGTGAGAATATTTCACCTATAGTACTTCCCTTTCAGAACCTCTAGATTTTCCTTAGGCATGTAAATATATTGAAATTGTATTTATATATCTCAACCTCTTGCATTAGACTGGAAGTTAGGTCAGTAACCATTCTTCACTCATGTTTTTATTCCAGAGTGTCAGACATATAGTAGGAATAACATATGTTAAACTGCAGAATATTTTCAACATACTATACAATGTATTCATCATAATATGCCTCTAAATTTGATAGTGAGGGCATTATTATCCTGTTTTTCAAAGTTGAAAAATTTGAAAATATTTGGATTGGCATTTAATATGACCTACTTCAAAAATTCAGATTGGCTTTCCTTCCATCATTTTTTCTTTCTTTCCTTCTTTCTATTCCCCATGACAGTAAAGACTTTCATTTATGTGGTTTGGACTCAAATTAGGGATGATAGAATTGAGCATCCTAAAATACAGTACAGAAAATTACACAGTGCTGTTATGCACATTATCCTCCAATAGGAACTGTAAATACCAGTGGCCATAAATAAATGTTACAAATGTAGCAATTGCAGTGTGTGATGAGTGATTTTTGTTTGCTCTTCTGCAAAATTGGCAAGGGAAGAAACTTAAAAAAAAAACAGCTAATGCTTTGCTCATGACAGATTATCCCACGTACTTTTTTAAAAGCCCAATTGTTATAAGGCCACTTGGTATTCCTGTCCATGTCAAATAATGGCATTCTTGTTTTGAAACATATTTGACATAGCCTTTTGGAATGTGGAAGAAACTTATTAGAAATTTGCCTGGAAAACCAGACCGAAGAAGACTTCAGGTGTATGAGACACATAACTCCCAAGTCTGCATTTTAGCTACAGTGAAAAATCAATCAATCAATTTAAATATCTCTAAAAACTATAGACTCTATATAAATGTTCTATATTCTTAAAATTAAAAATGAAAACTGACATTGATAAACATGCCTAATTTCTGACTTTTTATTAAAGTAAAATGTAACTGCAGAAAAATGCCCAGGTGGGTAACTCTGAATTTTCATAAACATGAACATGCTTCTGTAGCTAGCACCCAAATAAGGAGAAAAAATATCCAAAACCCTGGAAGCCCCCTTCATATTTCCTTCCAATCACCATGCCCCAGCCCCATTAAAGGTAACCACTGTTTTAATTTCTAAAAACATTAATTCATTTACCCTGGCTTTGTAGTTTGCAGTAATGGCATTGTAGGGGAAGAAAAATATTACATTTACCTTCTTAGGGCTATCAGCTGGGCCTAAGAATTAAATTGATATGAAACATAATAACAGGGTAAAATCATGCAAATTTATTTGATATAAATTTTATGTGATACAGGAGCACTTCTAAACAAATAAAGACAAAAAGAAGCAATTAGAGTCAAATGCTTATATAGTATATCTACATTTTACAATGTTACACTATAAAGTGTAATGAATTGTAAAAGCTTGAAAAGGCAAAGATACAGAGGCCAGGGTCATCAGTTAAGTAAAGTTAGGATAGCTAATTGAGGGACTAGGGAGATAAAAATTAGTTTAACAAGATTTGTTTGTAGAAACTTCTCTAGGTTTTCACTTTCTATCCTTGACAATGAGAATATTACTTTCTTCCTGGTATAGGAAGACTATCTTTGACACAGAGGGGGTTATATCTCCTGCTTCCACTAAACGTTGTTTCTGAGATTCATTTATTTTACTGTGTCATAAATCATTCATTCATATTTTTGCATAGCATTTTCTTGTGTGAATAGTTATTCAACCAATGATAGGCACTAAGATAGTTTCTGGGTTCGATCCACTATGAATCGTGCTGATATAATCATCCTAGCACATATCTTCTGGTGAACTTGCATGTAGTGCAATTTACATGCCATGTGATACGCATATATTCAGTTTTAGAAGATGTTCCCAAAACATTTCCACAATAGATGTACTAAACTATACTCTTACTAGTAGGCTAAGAGATTTCTGATTGTTCCATATAATTGTAATTTCTCCTATCTATCAACTTTGAGCACTTATAATAGCTACTGTTCAGTTAGTAAGCAATTTGTATAGATGATCAATTATCCTCATAACAACCTTACAAAGTAGAATGAAACTTTTCACTCTGTAGGAGAAGAAATTTATGTCAAAAAGGGTAATACATTTTTCGAGGTCAAATAGCCAGTAATATTAGTGCAGGAACTTCAATTGTGGTCTTCCTGACCATATTGCTTTATAATCCAAATATTATCGTAATCCTATTAGTACATTAAATAAGAATTTAACAAGATAATATCTATGGCAGCCAGTTGTACAGCTTAAAATTCAATAGCCATTGTTGCTTCAAGTTTTATAGTTTCCTACATCTTTTATATACTATATGAACAGAAGCTTTGTGAGGAAGTTTTATTCTCTTCATTTTACAAATAGGGAAAATGAGATTCACAAGAGATAAGCAACATTCATGATTTTATATTGAATTAAATGCTTAGTTCAGAGTACACAAATTGAAGAATGTGAGTAATTTGAGGAGAGGGACTCTTTTTTTTCACCACTGCATACCGAGTCCCTGTAAGAGATCTGGCACATAGGAAGCCCTCAATAAATATCTGATGAATAATTTAATAACTGAATAAAAATAGCCAAGAAAAGGATTATATGAATAGAAGTAAGTGTGTAGACAGGTCCCTCGACCTTAGTTGTCTGCCTCCAATCCTTCATGGTAAGGAAATATTCTTTCTTGAGAAACTATTATTTTTTAATTGAGTTTTTATTTAAAGAGAATTGCCTATAAAACCAAAAGAATCTGTTGCTTTCCTTCTGTTAGAAATGTGGACTGGGAGGTTAGAGACGTATTTGAATCTAACATAACAAGCTAGTCATCTGGAAAGTTTGTTCTCTTATCCACCCATTTAACAATTATCTTCTGAGTGCTTTCCAGGGACTAAAGAAAATAACACGTATTGGGGATAATTGATGCAAGAGGAAACATGATTTATCTTTACAAACATTAGTTATAGCTACATATACTGCTTGGGACTCGGTTTCCTAATTTATAAAAAGAAATAGGCTTAACATTTTCTCAGAGTATTTTCATGATTAAATGACAGGGCAGAGATAAAACATAGACAAGTAGCTACTTACAATGGCCAATATTGTGAATCTTCTTTAATTATCTATAACATAGTGAACACCAGTATATGAAACCATGAAAAATAGTCATTTCATTTGGGCATAGCAATATATTTCCATTTTGTTTTGTGACCCGAGCATATTGAGAAATAAATAGCCATTGCTTTCCTCTATCACTGACTTATTAATGTAAACAATTTTATTTTTACCAAAGAAAAACCCAAAGTCCTGTTTTTTTTGGTTTTTATTTTTTCATTTTTTTTTTTTTTTGGTTTTTCTAATCACTTGTTTATTTGTTTGTTTACTTTACAAAAGAGAATGGCAAGAAACGAAACCAACCAAAACAAACAAACAAACACTTCAGACAGATTAGCTTTAAAAGAGCTTAACTGAGCAAAGAACGATTTCTGAATCAGCCAGCGCCCAGAACCAGTAGAGGTTCAGAGAGCTCTACCCAGTAGTGCATGCAGCAAGCTTATATAGGCCAGACACAGAGGAAAAGTAGAAAAATTACCTCATTGGCTACAGCTAGACATCTGCCTTTTTTGGGCATGGTGTGATGAATTGACTGCCTGTGAATTACTGAAACCCAGCTGCTTGTGACTGACTGAAACTCTATTGTTTGTTACAAGGACATATTCTTAGGCTTTCAGTTTGTTTACATAATAAGTTAGGTTGCAATTCACTACATAAGGATTCAAGGTATGCAGCCTGCCTCAGGCCAAATTTAATTTAAGGAGAAGTTGGTCATCTGTGGAATAAAATGTAACTTTCTGACACCATATGGGTACAAATGCATCACATTTGCATGAAAACCACCTAAGATTACTATTTAGTAAGGCCCCACCTTCTTCGTTTTTCAGGTAGTCCCACTTTACTCCCTTTAGAACTCCCTGCTGGGTGATCTTTCTTTCATATGGGAAGAAACTTACCAAATCTAGAGTTTTCTCAAGGAGAATTTTAGGACCACTAGATAAATCATTTTTCCCCCATCTGCAGAGTAAATGCTAATTGTCTCCTCAGGGAGCACAAGTGTTCAGGGTAGTGAACAGTAGCAGGTGGGCAGAGGCATGGTTCTATACAGCCTTATGTAGGAAGCCCTGCTCCCCTCTGCTGACCTGCTGAGGCATGGAATGTCTACCTTGCCTTGGAAGTCTTACCACTTAGAAGCTAGTCTGCCAGGAGAACACTCATGATTTTTAGAGCAGAGTGGAGCCACGTTCCACTAGCCAAGGATCTGTGGCAATACCAGTTTCAATATGATTAAATAATGCCCAATTTAATTACTCATTAGTCATTTAGGGAGGTTGTTGTTTGTGCCAGCCTTTGTGCTAAACCTTGGCATTAAAATGAAAAATACAGCATACTTCATATCTCTGAGACTACAAAATACTGTACCTATTGGTGATGCTAACAAGATATACCTATGTACTTTTATTGACAGGTTGCAAAAGGCCATCTTAACTTTGTATTTCTTAACCTCATAAAGGCAGCAATCAGAACATTCTCTTTCTGAAAGAAAATGTTTTAAGATCTGTTCATTGTTCCCTTAACTGATTTCCCGTCCATCTTTAAATCTCATTTAAATGATTTTCCTTTAGTTTAAAACCTCTACTTGGTACAACTCTCTTAAATCTGCTATTGTGTCTCTTACAGGTTTCCTTACAACATGCAATGCTTATAGAATCACAATGAAATTACTAAGTAATTTCTCATTAAGGTTTTATTTCTCTTGACACTTTTTCAGGTGAGCTGTCATTACCATTGTCAGCAATAAAAAAATCACAAGTTTAGCTAACAATGCTGCCCTGCTGGATTCTGCTTGCTTACTTGCTTGCTTTCTTCCCATTTGTGTTAACTTTTTTCCTGATACATTTTTGATAACAGGAATAAGGGTATCAAAATCATCACAATACATTCTGTGCATTAACACATACTGTCTTTTGGTATGAAAAAGCATTTCCCTGATTAATTTTTTTTGTAAAAACACAAGCTGTTAAGTCTTTTAAAGTTTAATATGAATATATAATAATAAAATCCTACCTTTGTGGTAATTTAGCATTTCCAAAGCCAATATAAAAATTTTATTTCATCTACATTTTCTAACATGTCCACAATTTAATAACTTATACATAAGTAGACAGAAAATACGGGGCTTAGAAAATTTAAGTATCATTTCTGAAAATATAGTAAAAATCAGTTTTGAAATTTCTTTTTCTGATTCTACACTAGGTATAATTTAAATTAGACTATAAGATAGGGGAGTGTAAAGGATTTTTTTAACTTGTTCTTTTTTGTAAAAGCAATTTTAAAATAGTATTTGCCTACCTCCTAACTCAACAGCCATGATATACAAATGTTTTTATTTCTGTTTGTCTAACCTATATCCCCAATAACTCTAAAAGTGGACCCTTCTTCCAGTTTACTAAACATTGGGAAATGTTCAGTACATAAATTTTATCATAGGCATAGTAAATATTATCTCCAGAAAAAAAAAATCTGATATAAAATTCCAGACATTTGAAAAAAGGAATTAATGTTTCACTAATGGTTTTGATATCAATAATAATAAAAGTTTTGCTAATAGGACATACGGGCAATCAGCACTTAGATGTGGCTTATAAAATATTAATGCTGTCAGGCATGCATTAAAATATTTTTGTTAATAATAGGGGCTGGGCTTTGCAGGATTTCATATGTGAAATAAACCAAAGACTCAAAGGGATTAAGTCAACTATTCAATTCCATGCAACCTGGAATTAAACTGAAATGTTCTAACTGGCTGCAAGTTTAGTAATGCTTTTAAGCAACACTCTTTCCCTTAGAAGAGAGTTAAAACATAATGTAGGCAACGAAGAAACGTAAAAATAAAAACAACTAATTTTCCACTTTTGTAAGAGAATGAAATGACAGTCATTATAATCATTTAGAACTGTTTATATTCCTTAATATTTTAAGCATTAGTATTAAATATCTGGCTTGGCCCTTTTAGTGGTGAAGGTACAGGAGCACAAAATCTATATTAAATCTCCTGAAATCTACCCAGGTTTTGGAATCAGTGGATTCAGCACAATGATAACCTAAAGAGCTGAATAGCAACGGTCTCAAGCCCAGTTTATGAAAAAACAAAACAAAACAAAACAAAACACTGAGCTACTTATTTAGTTTAGCAGTTTGGAATAGTCAATACTGTTGCATAAGAAATGGGTAAGCATTTCAAACTTAATACTTAACATTCTTAATGTATGATTTCAATGATAATTGATGTGTATGGCACTAACTTTGGAATTCCAAAAAAATGTACAATCTAGACTTATTTTCTAGATTGATGAATATAAAAAATATGATGCATATAAAACATTATGAAGAATGTAAAAAAAGCAATCATTTTAAATAATATTTTTCTACTTGTAATGATTAAAATTCAAATGGTAATTTTAAAATTTCTTCTCAAATATATATACACTTTTTTCCTTAAGAATACATGCAATTTGGGGGAATATATGAGAAGAAACAGTTATGATACATATGTGGGAATACATTCTTACTTCAGAAGAAACTAACTTCCAGCTAAACTCGGTAATGATTGACACTGGAAGGCTTGAGAAAATTTGTGTCTATGGGCATGGCATTTTCATCCAACATAAATGGCATAATCCCCTTTGATAAAGAATCTCTTGACAATTTTATTGAAATAAAATCGGTAAGTACCTAAATTGAGATTAATCAAAATTAAGATTGTCTCATGAACTCTATTTAGTTGTTTATGATAGAAGTCACTTGAAACAAATTATTTTTAAAAGTACATAATAAAATGAATAGAAAATTACCTAAAATTTATTAACAGTCATATGATTTTCATCATCCATTTCAAGTAGAAGTAAGTGGCAAAGACTGTAATTGAAACATAGAAAAAATGTAACTTTTCCTATTCAGTTTCAGTTCTGGCCAGAATGTCTGAACTTGTAGCCAAGAAGTCTTCAAGTGAACTCATGAAGAATCTGACTTGTATCTAAACTAGCTCATGATTGAAATTGGAATGCCTGAGAAAATTCAAGGGATCTGGCAGTGATTTCCTTTAAATTTTGGAAATAATTTGGATCATAGCCACCGAGCTCAAAGAAAGTTTAGCCATCCAATTTGTGCACTGGGCTCATTTTGTGGTTTTGTGTGAGAATCCATTTTATCTTCCAGAAATAACATTTGAATTTTATTTCTGATTTTTTTTATTTTGTCATTTGTGTTGCTCTGCCTTTGATCAGAGCCTTTCTGTGTGGGATATCAGAAATGTAAGCTACTAACATGATTAGAAATTTTGAGGTCCCTTGAGTACAGTAATAATAGCTAACTTGGTTCCAGGCTCTTTGGCAAGAGGATGTCCTGGAGGCATATGTTACAGTGAAAGAAGTTACTAATTCTGCCATTTTTTCTCTCTTCTCCACAATTTTCTGGCAAAGGAAAAGCTTTGCCAGTTTTCCTTGGCAAGAAAAGAAATAGAAAATAATCTATTATAAACAAAAAGGAAGAGAGAGAATCTATTATACAGAAATTTTCTCTCTGCGTGGTCCTACAAAGTGTAGCAAAACGTATATATACATAATCTATTATGCTTATAGAAAGAAAGTTTCACTAAGTGAGTAGTAGAAAATAAATAAAGATAAAAAATAGACAAGGTAGCAAGGGCTGCTAAACAAAAGCAACATCAAAGCCCAACCTGTGAAAAAATTAGCTCTCTCAATCAGTAAACTGGTTATTTGACAGAAGCTCCAAGGTATCTCCAAACAAAATCATTAAATGCAAAATCCTAGTGAGATCAAGGCACTGTTTTCAAACGAATGCAATAATGTGGGCCCAGAGGCCTTAATGAAATTAGACAAAAAAGAATAAATCTGTGATATAATTAATGTATGATTTCAATGGTAATTGATGAGTATGGTGCTAAGTCAGATCATGTGACTCGGATGGTGGTTCAAGAATACTCTACCAATGATCATTTTAATGTCATGATTTTTGGGGAATGGACACTGCTAGGAGTTGCATCCATGGGGAAACTTCATAATCTCAAGAGGATCACTCTAGTCTTACCATTTTTTTTTTTTTTTTTAATTTCTGTAGCTCTCAGCTATTTAGGCATTTTTTTCTTCTTTATTCTGTGTGACCAGTATATCCTTGTGCCCATCTGGAACTATTTTCCCCATTGTCTTGATAATTAACATGGAGCTCCTTGTTACTTAGGCAAATTTCTGTAGCAGGCTTAAATTTCTCCACAGAATTTTTTTTTTTCTTTTCTATTGCATCATCATCAGGCTGCAAATTTTCCAAACTTTTTTTTTTTTTTTTTTTTTTGAGACGGAGTCTCGCTCTGTCGCCCAGGCTGGAGTACAGTGGCCGGATCTCAGCTCACTGCAAGCTCCGCCTCCCGGGTTTACGCCATTCTCCTGCCTCAGCCTCCCGAGTAGCTGGGACTACAGGCGCCCGCCACCTCGCCCAGCTAGTTTTTTGTATTTTTTAGTAGAGACGGGGTTTCACCGTGTTAGCCAGGATGGTCTCGATCTCCTGACCTCGTGATCCACCCGTCTCGGCCTCCCAAAGTGCTGGCCAAACTTTTATTCTCTGCTTCCTCTTTATCACTTTGCTGCTTGAAAATTATTCCACCAGCTACCCTAAATCATTTCTCTCAAGTTCAAATTTCCATAGATCTCTATGGCAGGGGCAAAATTCAGCCAGTCTCTTTGCTAAAGCATAAGAAGAATTACCTTTATTCCAGTTCCCAACAAGTTCCTCATCTCCATCTGAGACCACCTCAGCCGGGAATTTATTGTCCAAACCACTTTCAGTGTTTTGGTCAAAGCCATTCATCAAGTTTCTAGGAAGTTCCAAACTCTCCCATATTTTTTTTATCTTCTTTTAAGTCCTCCAAACTGTTCCAACCTCTGCCTATTACCCAGTTCCAAAGTTGCTTCCACATTTTTTGGTGTCTTTCCAGCAGCACCTCACTACCCAGTACAAAATTACTGTTTAGTCTGCTCTCCTGCTGCTAATAAAGCCATACCTGAGACTGGGTAATTTTTAATAAAAAGAGATTTAATTGACTCAAAATTTCACATGGCTGGAGAGGCCTTAGGAAACTTACGACAATAGTGGAAGGAGAAGCAAACACACCCTTCACCACATGGCAGCAGGAAGGAGAAGTACCCAGCAAAAAGGGTACTTTTTTTTTATAAGGTACACCCCTTATAAAACCATCAGATCTCATAAAAACTCACCCATTATCATGAGAATAGCATGTGGGCAACCACTCCCATGATTCAATTACCTCCCATCAGGTCCCTTCCATGACATGTGGGGATTATGGGAACTACAATTCAAGATGAGATTTGGGTCGAGACGCAGTCAAACCATATCAAGTTCCATACATGTGAAGACAGAAGTCATAAAACAGAACTTCAAAATTTGTGGGGGAAAAAAAAAAAAAAAACACAAAACACAAAACAAAACAAAAAAAACTCAAAACAAAACAAAAGGGAATGCATGCTTCCTCAATTTCTTTTGGCATCAAAGGAAACTACTGGGATATATTTTGCTTCCTAACATGCTACACTTTATTCTCACAAAAATTGTCCCAGAGAAAGATGAATCATCCTTACTGTAGTCTTCAAAGCATTCTTCTTGGCTTGATGGTTAAACTGAAATGCAGGTATACCAGTGGATATATATAAAATACTATCACCCTTAATAAATGTTTTTTTCTCTCTCGACCCATGTAGTCTCACTCAAGGGTTCTTTCTATTCATTATTTGTATCAGCAGTGCCTTTTTTAAAACATATGAGACAACACGAAATGTCCTTTAGGAAAGTTATTAGACTTGGCATAGAGTTTTAGATTTTCAACAGTGTCAAAGACCCCAGATGTCAATAAAAAGTATGATATTGAAATTAGTCTACTAAGTTATAGGCCTGCTCATTTATTAGAGACATTTATACTCAATTGTCTGATGTATAATGGAAAAGTAAAAGTCAATACGAAAGTTTCATTTGGAATATTGGGAATTAAGAACCCAAAGCAAAAAATTTGTGTGGTTGTGTTGATGTTTCCTTGTTGCTATTGCAGTTAATATGACTGTTTCTATTACTGTTCATTGATAGATAATTAAGGAATTACTTAAGGATCTTTTTCAAATAATAATTAATAATCATCAACATGCTGACATCTCTCTGGGGATAGATGCTGTAGCAAAGATAACAGTGAGTAAACCCAACCATCAAGTTGAAGAAGCAGTTCAGGAACCAGATTCTCTCTTTTTTACTGGCAAAGTAGAGGACTACAACTCTGCATTTGTTCTCTGGAAAGTTTTGCAAGCAGAAAAATAAAGATAATAACTGAATAATGTACAAGTGGTCCCCAACCTTTTTGACACCAGTGACTAGTTTTGTAGAAGACAATTTTTTCATGGATGGTGGGTGGATGGTGGTGATGGCTTTGCAATGAAACTTTCCTACCTCAGATCACCAGGCATTAGATTCTCAAATGGAGTGTGCAACCTAGATTCCTCACATGCACGTTTCACTACAGGGTTCGATGAAAATCTAATACTGTTGCTGATCTTAGAGGAGACAGAGCTCTGGCCGTGATGCTGGCTCACCCACCCCTCACCTCCTGCCATGTTGCCTGGTTCCTGACAGGCCACAGACTGGTACTGGTCAAGGACTGGAGGTTGGGGAACCCTGATGTAGGCAAGTAATGATGTACCAGGCATCTTATAGTTGTAGTTGTGCTGAGTCTGATTATAAGATAAATCCTCATGCTATGTACCACATTCAGAACAATATGAGAAAGAAAGTGGTCCTCAAGTGAGAGAAAGGCCTGGGGGCCACTTGAAAAAAAAAAAAAAAAAAAGCTAAGAGCCAAAAAAGCTAGTGATTGGTAGTGCAACAAATTAGCAGGTAATGTTAACACCAAATCCACAGAATCTATATATAAATTAATAAATGTTTCATGTTCTACAACTCATTGAAGTATTCTGAAATGTAGAAGCCTCCCTCGTCCATTCTTCTTCTACCCATTAATTTTATATACCAAAAGAAAAGGACTGGACTTTCAGAAGTAAGATCTACAATCTGAGTTCATATTTGTTATCTTCTATGTATGCTGCTCAACAGGGTAAACACAAGCCACATGTGGTGTGTATATTTACATTTAAATCACTTACATTTTAAAAAATCAATTATTTAGCTCTGCTATCCATATTTCAAGTTTTAAATAAGCACATGTGGCTCAAGACTGCCCTACTGAACAGTACAGATATAGAACATTCCCATAATCACAGAAAGTTCTATGGGGCAGCACTACATACCAGGTAGGTGATATCCAAACATAGCCAATGCTGCATTTCAATATCTACATCAAATGGCTTAAGAATACTTTCTTATATAGCTTTTATATCAAGGATACTATTATTTGATAAACAATAAACTTTGTTTTCTAATAAATGGGGTAAAGGCTCTTAGATATTTATTCTTCTTTTTATACCTAGTACATAACCAGTTAAAATCTTCTCTTCTATGAATAAAACTTCAGTTCTTCCCCCAATATTATACCCATATGGGCTCACCAAGATATTTATTGTCCTAAAACTCTGATGCATGACTTCAATTTCCTGATCAAAAAAACTCATTCTGGCCATGCGAGGTGGCTCACGCCTGTAATCCCAGTACTTTGGGAGGCCGAGGCGGGAGGATCACCTGAAGTCAGGAGTTTGAGACCAGCCTGGCTAACACAACGAAACCCTGTCTGCTAAAAATACAAAAATTAGCTGGGTTTGGCGGTGCGTACCTGTAATCCCAGCTACTTGGGAGGCTGAAGTAGCAGAATCACTTGAAACCGGTAGGTGGAGGTTGCAGTGAGCTGAGATGGCGCCACTGCATTCCAGCCTGGGAGACAGAGTGAGACTCCATCTCAAAAAATAAAATAACATTTCATTCTTACCACTTCTCTACCTCTTTCACTTTCTCCATGAATGGCCTATATATAACTGATGTGCCTGGCAATTTATGATCTTCTACAGGCTTTTCCTTACTGGTTTTTCCTGCCTTTTCTACTTCTTTACTTCTACTAAAATCATTCCTCCCAGGATTTCTGTTCTCTTTCCCTGCCTTACCCTGCTATTTTTTTATCCACATAATGCTGTGCTCCTGCACACTTAAAGTAAATCAATCATATTATTAAATACTATTGAAGGTCAACTCCATTAAGAATTGCAATATAACATTCTCCATTCCAATCAATGTTTAAGAAACCCATAAAGTCCTAAAAATTAACATTTTCACTTAAAAGTTCCCTGTCCTGACAAATGCACTAAATTTTCTCATTTAAACTTTGATGGTATATACTATAGGCACCTTTCATCTAATAGTTATCTCATCATAACGTTTCATATAATATGAGTTTGTGACTAGCCACGTATTATTTTCAAAAGCTAAAGGTAAAACTGAAAGAGACTGCAACCAGGCTTTACCTGCCTTTGTGTCCTGTGTGGCTCTACACATGGCATCTTGTAATTATTACCTTGCTTTGTTCAAAACATTCATTTTATTAATGACAATGTTGGTTTTAATTTACCATAAATACATTGCAATTTTACAAAATAACCAAAATTTGACTGTCCTTTAATCACAAGCTGTGGCAATACCCAGATATGGGAAAAAAACTTAGAGAAGACTTTCTTGGGCCAGGAATGCTCGTATTATTTGCCAAACCATACAGCAGAACTTTTGGCTGATTCACAAACAGTTCACCTCTGATCCCTGCCAACTGATTCGCAAATAGTTCATCTCTGATCCATACCATCTGTCTCCTACCCATTTTCTAATATCCTAACATCATCAGTACACTGCTGTTTCAGGAGGTTATTCAAGAATCAAAGGAAAAATGCTCAGCAGTCTTTGCTTATGGAGAGAGCACCAGTTTAACATCACTAAGTGATCCTATTGAAGCTTTCCATACTCTCTAGGAAACAGAGGCATGAGTGAAAAGATACAAAAGGTTTTCCTCAGAGACATTCAATTCCCTAAGATTATCTCATCTCTGCCAATTCTTTCCTTCTATTACTGGAGTAAAAAGAGGCTTAATAAAGGGGCAATTCATATGTATGGTTGTTATTGCAGTAAATTCTCGAACTGAAATTTCTCAGTAAGCTATTTTGTGGATTACCTGGTGTAAGAATGAATGTAGTAGACATAATTCTAAGGTGGCCCCGTGGTATTATTACCTTAATTGTATTATGTTGTGTGGCAAAATGGATTATATATATTTAAGTTTACTTAATGGACCTTAAGTCATATAGGTTAAAATATACAGGTTTTCAGAGTGAATTTAATCTAATCACATGAACCTTTAAAAGCAGAGTGTTCTCTGACTAGTAGTAGAAGAGGAAGTCCTACAGATTTGAAAAATAAGGGATTTGATACAAAGAAGTTTATCTTTGCTGAGAAGACTAAGAGGCAGGGTTCTGAGAACAGTTTATAGCATCTGAGAGAAGTCTCAACAAGAAATCAGGGGCTCAATGCTACAAGTAACTGAAATCTGCCAATAAACTAAATGAGCTTCAAAGTAAGTTTTTCCCTAAAAGTTAAAGCTTCCAATAAGAACCCAGTCTGGACAAAACCTTGATTTTGGCCTTATGAATCAATAAGCGTAGAACCCAGATATCTGACTTACAAAACTGAGAGATAAATAATGTTTATTATTATTATTATTATTATTATTTTACTTTAGGCTCTGGGATATGTGTGCAGTATGTACAGGTTTGTTACATAGGTATACATGTGCCATGGTGGTTTGCTGCACCTATCAGCTTGTCATCTAGGTTTTAAGCTCCAGATGCATGAGGTATTTGTCTTAATGCTCCTCCTCTCCTTTCCCTCCACCCCTCAACAGGCCCTGGTGTGTGATTTTTCCCTCCCTGTTCCCGTCCATGTGTTCTCATTGTTCAGCTCCCACTTATGAGTGAGAATATGCGGTGTTGGGTTTTCTGTTCCTGTGTTAGTTTGCTGAGAATGATGGTTTCCAGCTTCATCCATGCCTCTGCAAAGGATATGAGCTAATTCTTTTTTTATGGCTGCATAGTATTTCATGGTGTGTATGTGCCACATTTTCTTTATCCAGTCTATCATTAATGGGCATTTGGGTTGGTTCCAGGTCTTTGCTATTGTGAATAGTGCTGCAATAAACATATGTGTGCATGTGTCTTTATAGAATGATTTATAATTCTTTAGGTATATACCCAGTAATGGGATTGCTGGGTCAAATGTTATTTCTGGTTCTAGATCCTTGAGGAATCGCTGCACTGTCTTCCACATGGTTGAACTAATTTACAATCCCAACAACAGTGTAAAAGTGTTCCTATTTCTCCGCATCCTTTCCACCATCTGTTGTTTCCAGACTTTTTAATAATCGTCATCCTAACTGGTATGAAATGATATCTCATTGTGGTTTTTATTTCCATTTCTCCAATGACCAGTGATGATAAGCCTTATTTCGTATGTTTTTTGGCTGCATTAAGTGTCTTCTTTTGAGAAGTGACTGTTCATATTCTTTGCCCACTCTTTGGTACAGTTGTTTGTTTTTTTCTTGTAAATTTGTTTAAGTTCCTTGTAGATTCCTGATATTAGACCTTTGTCGGATGGATAGATTACAAAAAGTTCCTCCATTCTGTAGGTTGCCTGTTCACTCTAATGATATTTTCTTCTCCTGGGCATAAGCTTAATCAAATCCCATTTGTCAATTTGGGCTTTTGCTGCCATTGCTTTTGGTGTTATAGTCATGAAGTCTTTGCCCATGCCTATGTCCTGAATGGTATTGCCTAGGTTTTCTTCTAAGGTATTTATAGTCCTAGGTTTTATATTTAAGTCTTTAATCCATCTTGAGTTAATTTTTGTATAAGGTGTAAGGACGGGGTCAGGTTTCTGTTTACTGCATATGGCTAGCTAGTTTTCCCAACACCATTTATTAAATAGGGAATCCTTTCTCCATTGCTTGTTTTTGTCAGATTTGTTGAAGATGGTTTTAGATGTGTAGTGTTATTTCTGAGGCCTCTGTTCTGTTCCATTGGTCTATATATCTGTTTTGATACAGTACCATGCTGTTATGGTTACTGTAGCCTTGTAGTCAGCTACCGTGATGCCTCCAGCTTTGTTCTTTTTGCTTAGGATTGTCTTGGCTATACGGGTTCTTTTTTGGTTCCATATAAAATTTAAAGATGTTTTTTCTAGTTCTGTGAAGAAAGTCAATGGCAGGTTGATGGGAATATCATTGAATCTGTAAATTACTTTGGGCGGTATGACCATTTTCACTCAGGTGTGGACTGAAATTTGTGTGGGCAGTGATTCCAATGTTAGTTTAAATTTCAAAGATTTTTCCAGGCTATTTGGATTCATCACGAACATGGGCCACTCCAAAGTCAGAGACATGAGTGGTGCTTTATGTCACAGTTCTCGTCTCACAGCCTTTGTATGATGTATGCTCTACATCCTTGGATATCTTTCATGTATGTATGCACAGCTTATTGGTTAACCTATTCCGTGTGTTAGATCTACACCATGTTACTAAAATCTCTTCAGCAGCTTTCTTTAATCAGGGTTTTCCTCCACACTCTCCAGGGTCCAGAGACTCATTTTTCTGGTTGATACATTTTTTAAAAATCATTTTTAGTGCCTGGGAGAGAAAAGATCAAAAGCAAATAAAACAAGGTGTTTCCTCATACTATGCAGCTCTTAGGGGCTCTGTTCTTAGTCTTCCAGTCAGAACTAGAAGATTTTTCTTACAGGGTTTTTCATGTGTGTGTATGTGTGTGTGTGTGTGTGTGTGGTGTCTGTACCTAGTTTCTAGTTCCATAAGTTGGGTCAACATTGGAACAATGTCAAAACATAAACGAGAAAAAAAGCAAATGAAGAGGAAAGTCCCCATAGTACAGTGTGTTCTTCAAATTTTGATTTCTCTCCCAAATCTACCCACCGTTCTTTACTTTTCATTGCTCTCCTGATGTTGCTTTTGAAGGTTGTCCAGATTTTTTACGTGAAATTAGTGGGAGTGATAGGTTTATAGTGATTCTATTCCATCGTGGCTGGTGTTGAAATAATACCCTAGGTTTTTAATTCTAGTATTTGCATTACCAAAAATGCCAGGAATTCTGTCTAGGTCCCATTGTTTGCCAGACAGAAAGTCATTTACTGACATGAGTGTTGAAAGGGAAGAAGGCTTTAATCAGGTTCTGCAGCCTGTAAGTAAGGAGATCAGTCTCAAATTCATCTCCTCAACTGGGTAAAATTAGGAGCTTATATAGCAGGGAAGAAATGTAACAGCATGAAAGAAAACAGCAATTAGGGAGGAGTAAGTAACAGGAGTTGGTCAACAGGAAGCAGGTGGTCAGTTAGGCAATCATGACAGGTGAGGGGTCTGACATCTCATTGTACAAATGCACTGACCTGATGAGTTTCAGTTCCTTGATATTATCTGAGAGTCCTGATGGTTTGTTTCCTGAGAAAGAAACTCAGATAAGACAAATACCTTTCTCAAGGTTCAAGAATGGGAGGGTTTATTCAAAAGAAACCATAAACATCAGTTCTAAGGGACAATTTGGCCAGTTGCCGTCCTCCTTTCTATTTATAAATTCTTCAATCATGGGGAATCTGGTAGTTGATCTTTCTGGCTGCTTCATGATGAGGAAGGGTATTGTGGCCACTCCATACCATAAGTGACTATATGGCCATCGAAGAATGAAAGGTTAATCTAATACTATATTTTTTTCCGAAATACAATCTTTCTCCCTCCAGTCCTCCACTTCCACTAAAGACAAATAGCAGCAGGGCCAAACTACCTAAAAAATAAGCTTCAGTCCCACTGTACTTGGTCTGATTATCCACGCATAGTGCAGAATGAACAATTGTTCATATAGGCTCCTCTAAATTCGCTTTGCAGAAACCTCTCATGGGTAATCTGCACTATCCACGCATAGTGCAGGATGAATCATTGTTCATATAGGCTCCTCTAAATTTGCTTTGCAGAAACCTCTCACGGGTAATCCCACACTTGACCTCCAAAGGTCTCTCAAGCCCAGTCAAGGATCCATCTGCACCTGTAGATGCTTACAGGAATTGGGAGAACCTTTTGTTTCTTGAGGCCCCAAAACAAATTGGCGATCCTAGGCCTGTCAGCAAGTGACACTCTCTATTTACCACAGGACAGGAACCCTCTAAAGGCACCGCACAGATAAGGTATAAAGCCAACCCTTCCAAGAAGCTCTCATTGGCTCTATAAAGTCAATTTCAATTTTTTAGAGTAATCTGTTTATATCCAAAAACGTGCCATTCCAGTCAAATTAATGATAAAATAATCAGTGCCTCCAATTGTGTCCCATTATTAAAATAAAGTACTCTTATCCAACTTATGCAAAAAACCACACTCTCGTGAATTAAGAACATTCATAAATACTTATGAATTTTGTAGAAATCAGGCAGAGATAGAGAAATATGCCTAAAATTCTGTTTATAAGGGTATACTTTACTCAATAAAGGCTATGAATAATTCAAAAGAAAATTGTTATTCAGACCCTGAAAAATAAAGCAAAAAGAATCAGCAATATTTCAATCTATGCAATCAACTCTGGCTCTGCTTCATATTGAGTTAGCCATCATTATGAACACATTAGCCTTTTAATTGTAGTCTAGGAAGTTTTCTCTCTAGTCCAATGGCACAATCTCCTAAGTTATGAGAAACTTGCATTCAAGAGTCCTTTAATGAACTCCCCCCAAAAAGCAAGCCTTTGATTACAGCTGATTATAAGCCATTTTTTGAAAAGAATTAAACAAATTTTTAAAAAGAGACTAATTGTGGATGACAAAAGTCTTAGGATAGCCATAGTTAAAGACATAGTTGACAAGGAAATTTGGTTGCTTCTGTGGCATATCACAATTAATAATAATAAATCATTACTGCCAAGATATATAAAGACATGTAAGAATTTCAGGAATCTCAGGCAATCTTGGAACACATAGTAATAACACATCTATATCAATGTAATTCAAAGAAAGTTAACACCTCATATTTAACAATGTTTCCTGTATAATTCTAACATACAATATAACCCGAATGCATCTCTCTTGGACTTCAGGGGCGCCAACATCGAAAACAAAGTTTGCAGTCAAAAATACTGAATTTAAAACTTCAAATTTTGCTTTCAGAAAGTTTGTCAAAAATCAGAGGTTTACAAACTCTATGTCACAAAATAAGATCACAGATCACTATGAAATAGTCATTTATTGAGACAAAATGATAAAACGAAAGCATTTACATTTTGATAGGGAGGAGATTTAGTTTCCCAAACATTAAGACCTAATAAAGACAGCATGAGGCCAACTAAATCTGTCACTCCCCTGTCCCTTTTTTCTGCAGTTTACTCAAAAGATAAAAATGTTGTATTATCTCATTAATATTGCACAAAATTTTGTTCAAAACAGAAAAAACAAAGTTTCCTTTGGAAGGTGTGTTATTAATGTTAAAGCTATTTTTAATAAATTCTTATAAATCAATCTAATTTTAATCAGTTTTACTATAAGATAGTATTTCCATAAACCTTTCATAACCTTTTACAATTTTCCATTAAAAAGAAGATCCGTGCTCCAGAAAACCTGGTTATTCTGACACAGGAGTCCACATAATGGCCTTGCATCTGTGTGTTTTTGATATTACTGTTTAATTTATAGAAAAACTCTGAACTAATTGTATCCCTCAGAATTAGCCCTTACAATCTCACATGTTCACCTCTTCTGTGATCGTCTCTGGGCCCAGAGGAATTAAATAGTTTTTATTTTTGGACCTGTGTCTCACAAAAGCAGTTGATTTTGATTGTCACCTTCTTCCACATCTGAAGTTGAGACTTTAGTGTCGGTGATTTAAGATATAGCAGAAGTTGGATCCTTTTTTGGATACGGAAGTCAAAGTGCTGCATTTAAGGTTCAGTTAATAAGACATTTACACTACAGAAAGTCCTACCATTCTCTCCAAGACACCATAAATTAAAACATTGTGATTTGGTGTCTAGTAGCTACTGACTGCAGCACCTCAAACCATTTTATTACAGTGGTTAGGTTACGCCTTGTGTATGTCTAATTGCTAGCATTCCAGTAACAGAACAGTGACCAAAAGCATAAAAAATGTGATAGGTCATATGCCAAACTTATCAAAGTAAGACAATGAACTTTTCTCTTTATCAAGAAAAAGGGAAATGCAAATATCAATTCTTGAAATTCAGTATGAGTGCAAATAATCTCCTTACATTTAAATGTTATGCAACAAAACAAAGACAACGTAAGAACAATCACACAATAATTTCTTGCAAACTATTTTAAAAGACTATTATCACATATTTCCAAGATTGGTTTCTAGATACAGTACTGACAACTGATTTGGTAACTTTCACCACTGTATTCTTCAAACTGGAGAAACAATTGTATATATTTCATTTTCAATTGCATACATGCAGGCTCAACAGTGATTTTAAAATCACTAAAAAATTTAACTTTTTGTATTCCTATCCAAGTGAATGTCACTTAATTTTAATAATGGTAAACACAACTAAAATAATTTGAGAAAATCTCCATCAGTATCATTTTCTTTTTTTTACTTTTCTTTTCTTTCTTATTTTCTTTCTTTTTTTGTTTTTTTTTGGTTAGGATCTTGCTGTGTCACTCAGGCTGAAGTACAGTGGTGCAATCATAGCTCACTACAGACTCAAATTCCTAGACTCAAGGGATCCTCCTGCCTCAGCCTCCCAAGTAGCTGGGATTACAGGCATGCACCACCATGTCTGGCTAATTTTGTTAATTTTTTACAGAGACAAGGTTTCACTATGTTGCCAACGCTGATTTCAAACTCCCGGATTCAAGTTTCAAGTGTTCCTTCTACTCAGCCTTCCAAGATGCTGGGATTACAGGAGTGAGCCACTGTACCCAGTCAATTTAATCTTAAGAACAATTATAATCTTTTTATAATATTAAGATTTTGTATGCATATCAAGTATTTCCTAATTACCTAAAGGAAAAGATCTGAAATCAATTCAAATTATTGACTGCATTAAATTATCTTGGGAAAAAAGTTATTTTAACATTTCTTCTCCCCTCCACTTTTCTGAATAACAAAATAAATAATGTATCATTTTTGTTTAGACTTTTAAAAATCAGTATTTTACCTTTTATTTTTGGCCAGGAAACTGAAGCTCTTATACCTCTCTAAATTCTCAGAGGTAAACAAAACCATTCAATTTTATTTATTTTTTAAATTGCTAGTGTGCTCTTCATTTTGTTGAGGCTTGACAAAGACAGCTAAGGAATTTTAGAAAAATAGAGGAAATGATGAACTGTTGGAAACGCATAAGAAACAAAATGACTATTCATAGAAGCAAACATAAACCTTCCATTATAAACTAAAATATATCAATGATTTTATATATGTATATATAAATAAAATGCAAAGTAAACAGCAAATAAATAAATAAATAAATCCTTGAGATGCCAGGAACCACAGAGCCCCAAAGAGGGTGTCACATCCCTGACTTGGGGAGCCCATAGATCTGGGGTCCCTGAAAGGCCACAGCTCTTCTCTCCTCGTCACCTACAATATGGGAAGTGAGGGGTGTGTTTCAGCCCTGCTTGTGTTAAAGCTCTTTCAGTCCCTCCATTAGGTGGGTCCTGAGTTCTTGTCCTGTGTCCAGGAAGAATAGGATACATGGATAACTGGAGGGAGAGCAAGGCAGAGAGAAGCTTCGAGTGACAGAAGAGCTCTAAGGAGAACCGAACTGGGTAGCTCCTTTCCACAGGCAGGTCATCCCCATGTCTGTGTGAGTCTGACTGAGTCCAGGGTTTCTATGGGCTCAGAAGGAAGAGGAAGTACATGCCAATTGGTCAATGGGTAGTCAAGGGTAGGCCTGGAAAAAGCACCATATATTCTCACTCTGGGCCACAGACTCTACCCAGAACTGGCAGCCCAGCCACCCAAGCTTCAAGCTATCCCTGGCTTGAAGGTGGGGTTTCACGAGGGACCCTCCCTTTTCCAGCCAGGAACCCATCTGCCTCCAGCTGCCATTAACATGTCATCCACAGCGCCCAGGTACAACCCTGGCCATGCCTCCTCTGCTGGAACCAGTGTCTTTGTAACGGCCTCTCTAGACAGGTTTCCGCTGCCATCAGCAGTAAATCCTGAACTATTACATGTTAGCATTTTATATATGAGAGTATTTCACCATTTTTAAAAACATGATTACCCATATCATAATCCCTTCTTTATTGCAAATGACCCAGACATCCAAGAACCATCAAAAGTCATTTGAAGATTTTAAATTAAATTTAAATGAAAATTTAAACAGAAAGTTCACCCACAAGCATGTATTCCATTTATACATACTCAATTCTTTCATTTTTGTTTGCAGTTTATCTAGATTACTTCTGAAAAATTGATATTAGTCAAAGTTAGCCATCATTTCAAGTAATTACTTTGTTAACTATTTTTATTTATAGCTTGTAAACATCAGGTGTTCACCTAAGAAACGGAAAGTTAAATGCATGGGTATTTTTACCAATAATTCAGATTTGGCTGTTTTTATTAAGCTAACAACGCTAAATTAGTCTTATTTGTCACACAAAGATAATTTTGTTTTGGCTGGCTTTATGGTTTACTAACCTGTGCCAAACCCTTACATCTCAAAGTACCTATCAGAGATAAACATAGAACCCAGACAAAAATGTATACTGACACTGCTGATGATATATCTATTTTTATCTTACCTCTAATTTTAAAGCTAGCTTGTTTATTAAAGATGCACTTAAGTCACATGAAATTGAAAATTGCTTGAACTTATTTACTTATCAGTGCTCTTTCATTTATAAGCCAATTTGGTAGGCATAACAATAATAATTGTACATACATATAAACACATCTAGCCATGTATATAGACACATAAATAGCTTTTACCTTGGAACTCTAGCCATGTGATAGCAATACAAACTCCCCAGCCTATGAACATGTTCTCAAAACTAAACTTTGCTTACCTCATTGAAAGGTGACAATGTGTTAGCAGCCCTGGCTCGCTCTTGGAGCCTGTGCCTTGGCATCAGCTCTGGCCACCCTCGAGAAGCCCTTCAGTCCGCAGCTGCGCTGTGGGGACCCCTCTGTGGCGCTGGCCGAGGTTGCAGCCAGCCGACTCCCTCCGCTCGCTGAGAGGTGTGGAGCAGGAGGCGCCGTCGGGAGCGTGGGCTGCGCGCGCAGCTCGCAGGCCCAGCGCCGGTTCCTGGGTGGGCGGAGCTTCTGAGGGCCCCGCACTGGGCGGGGCCTGCCGGAGCCTGCTGGGCTTGATCAGGTATGAGCTCCCTCTGCGCTGCCTTTATGAACTGTAACACTCACCGTGAAGGTCTTCAGCTTCATTCCTGAAGTCAGCGAGACCACGAACCCACCAGAAGGAAGAAACTCTGGACACATCTGAACATCTGAAGGAACAAACTCTGGACACACCATCTTTAAGAACTGTAACACTCACCATGAGGATCTGCAGCTTCTTTCTTGAAGTCAGCGAGACCGAGAACCCACCAATGCAGATGCGTCATTACTCCAATAGGTAATCCAATTAAGTCTGTGAACCAAAATTTTGGGTAAAGCAGTTTCCATGGCAATTTTATTTCTAAAAGCGAAACTTCTCCAAATTCTAAAGAACACTGGATCCAAATAGCACCACAGAACGTCCCGTACTAACGAGGCCAAACCGTGCTTAGAACATAGCGTAAGGCCGGGCGCGGTGGCTCAAGCCTGTAATCCCAGCACTTTGGGAGGCCGAGACGGGCGAATCACGAGGTCAGGAGATCGAGACCATCCTGGCTAACACTGTGAAACCCCGTCTCTACTAAAAAATACAAAAAACTAGCCGGGCGAGGTGGCGGGCGCCTGTAGTCCCAGCTCCTCGGGAGGCTGAGGCAGGAGAATGGCGTAAACCCGGGAGGCGGAGCTTGCAGTGAGCTGAGATCCGGCCACTGCACTCCAGCCTGGGGAACAGAGCGAGACTCCGTCTCAAAAAAAAAAAAAAAAAAAAAAAAAGAACATAGCGTAAAAGCCTGAATACACTGAACTCCATCACAGTTTCTTATTATAGCAAAATGAGGCCTATGGAGAGGCCAAACTTCTCTAGATTCCAAAGAACATTGATGCCAAACAGTATTAGAAAAGAATATTCATTAATTTCATTGTAACTTCGTATGACTGTACTGACACAGTACCCAATTACCAAAGCACAATCCAGCTGTTGCAGTAAATAGGGCCCAAGGGTGTCCAAACTGAAACAGTCAGGGCACTTTCTTCTCTTGATCAACTGGGCTTGTTCAATTTGCATATAAAAATTCCTTCAGAATTATTCAAATTGAGAGAAACAGAACTGGCTTTCTGGTACCCACAAATGATACTCACTGTTCTAGTCATGTATGTCAAAAATAAAAGGCTGTTCTTCCTACGCAATCAGGAATATATTTGGTGGCTGCAGTGGTGGAGCCAAAGAGAGAGAGAGGCTGAAACCCACATCTGGCCAAAAAATGGTTAGGCAGCTGCTTAGGACGACTTTAGAAAATCCCCTGGCCCATAGCAGCTAAGCCCTGAGTAAGGTGCTCCCAATCAGGGAACTAAAATCTATTAACAAAATGCTAGGGTTAAGCCTAGGTGTCGTTGCTCACTACACAGAAAGCCAGTCACTGAGAGAATGACTATTGCTGGGCAAGAAGGCTTTCATTGGGTTCTGCAGCCAAGGAGACAGGAGATTGGCATGAAATCCATACCTTCAACTGGCTAAAATTAGGGGTTTATATAGCAGAAAAGAAATGTAACTGCATGTGGGAAAACAAAAATTATGGAGGTTTAAGGAAGAGGAGTTGGTCAACAGGAAGCTGGTAGTAAGTTACACAATCACAAAGGGTGAGGGGTCTGGCATCTCATTGTCCAGATGCAATGGTTTGGTAAATTTCTGTTCCTTGGTATTATCTGGGAGGCCTAATGGTTAGTTTCCTGAGAAAAAACTCAGATAAGAGAAACACATCTTAAGTTTTAAGTCTGGGAAGGTCATCTCTCTTTTTATTTAAGAGAAAGCATAACATCAGTTTTATGAGACAATTGGGCTGGTTTCTATTTTAGTATTCATATCTGGCAGTTTTGTTTTGTTTTTCATTTTTAGTCTTACCATGTTAGTGAAATATTTCCATGTTTCTCTCAGATTTGTTAAGGTTTATCATCTACTTTAAAGAGAAAAAACAGCACCAATTTGCCAAAAGACACAGTGCTCTGAGGCTACATGGGTCAGATGCTACTGTCTTCTTGTTATTGGTTCTAGTTTTAATTTAAGTTGTTTTTTCTGCTGTGCTTACTAGGATGCAGCTGCTTATTAGTCTTTACTTTAACAATTATATTTCATCAGTTCGAATAAGCTCAAATTAAATTCCAGATTTGACAGTCATTGGCTTGCCTAATCCAAGTGTAACTATGTAACCAATCCATGTGAAGGTTAAGAAGGGCTTTTTTTTTTTTCCCCATTTTGCTTCTCTTTTCTATCTCCACTTGTATACAGTCACAGCAGCAATATTACATGGTTAGAGGTAGAATGTGGAAAACAAGTTTAAAACTGGTTTATCATTAGCTAAAAATGTGCAACATCTGAAAGTCAGAAAATACTTCCAGAAGAGCAACTGCATTGGTTGGGTACTATGTTATATTTGCTCTCTAGCCTTCAAGTGTTTGTTTATTGATAGAGATATTATGAATGAAAGTGGCTTTACTGTTTATTACTCTACCTACCTCTCTGGTTAGACTGTGACCTGAAGCTTAGCCTGCAAGTTTCTTCTCTTTTTGGATCTTCAATACGTGTTTGTCAATCCAATATTTCTTTTTCTTTTTAGCAGAAAGTTTGGATTACGAACTAGCTGTCCACTAAAGTGAATTAGAAATGTTTCAACCAAAACTCTTTAGAGATAAAGACAATTTGCTAAAAGACTCAATGCTCATCAATACCCATTAACTATATGAAGTATTCCTCTCTTAGGGGATGACAGATTCTTTTAATAATGTATGCCTAAGAAAACATCTTTATTCATTATACAAGCTATTTTTAACTTAGAAAAATATAATGTAAGAAACAGTTATGCCACTGGGTTTTCTATCTTCTAAACAATTCTAATTTTGTAAAATCTGATGACTTTGAAAGTATGTGCCCCCAATCCTTTCTTTTCAGCTTTGAAATGCTCTCTTTTTATTCACATTCCTTGATGATAACTCAATATTCAGTTTAAAGTATAATTTGCTAATAAGTAGTAAAGTCAAGCCCACAATTGTTAGTAAGCTTTATTACCGAGGATGTATTAAACCAAGTGAGAAGGGAAACAAATTAATGAATCTAATTGTTCTCCACTCCAGGCAGTAATGTTCAGAGGTTTGCAAATCAAGCAAGATTTTCACAGAGAGACTAAAAAAAGGGGGACTTTTAAAATAGTCCCAAGTATGTTGCTTCTTGACATCTGAAGAACCCAAGGGCCAATTTCAATTACTAGAAGACCCTCTCATATTTCATTATCTAATAGAGTCTTAGTTTTCATTTCTGTCAAGAGACTGATTCCATGCTGATAAATTTACAGCTTAAAATCTTTGCTAATGCCCATACTCATTTATTATAAAGTTTATTAAGATTAAGACACACATCCTCAAATCTTCTGTAATTTAGTTTTTATTAATTAACAAGATTAACTACAGGATATATAAGAAAATGAATAGTATGCTACATTGCAGTATGCTCATTGTAAGAGGTGATAACCTACTAGCAGCCATCGCTCTCAGCGCCTCCTCTGCCTCCACGTCCACTCTGGCAGCGCTTGAGGAGCCCTTCAGCCCGTCACAACACTGTGGGAGCCCCTCTCTGGGCTGGCCCAGGCCAGAGCCAGCTCCCTCTGCTTGCCGAGAGGTGTGGAGGGAGAGGTGTGGGCGGAAACCAGGGCTGCATGCGGAGCTTTGCCTGCTGGCGCAGTGCGGGTCTTACTACCCAGGCCAGCAGCTGCAGAGGGTGCGCCCGGTCCTGCAGCAGTGCTGGCTTGCCATCGAATTCTCACTGGCCCTGAGCTACCTCACTGCAGGGCAGGGCTTAGGACTTGCAGCCTGCCATGCCTGAGCCTCCCCTCCCTGCTGTGGGCGTGGGCTCCGGCAGGGCCCAAGCCTCCTTGATGAGTGCCGCCCCCTGCGCCACAGTGCCCAGTCCCATCTACCGCCCAAGAGCTGAGGAGTGCGGGCACATGGTGTGGGACTGGTGGGCAGCTGGGCCACTGGCCTTGGTGTGGAATCCACTAGGTGAAGCCAGCTGGGCTCCTGAGTCTAGTGGTGACTTGGAGAACCTTCATGTCTAGCTAAGGGATTATAAATACACCAATCAGTACTCTGTATCTAGCTAACCTAGTGGGGACTTGGAGAACTTTTCTGTCTGGCACTCTGTGTCTAGCTAACAGATTGTAAATGCACCAATCAGCACTGTGTCTAGCTCAGGGATTGTAAACGCTCCAATCAGCACTCTGTCAAAATGGACCAATCTGCTCTCTTTAAAATGCACCAATCAGCTCTCTGTAAAATGGAACCAATCAGCTCTCTGTAAAATGGACCAACCAGCAGGTTGTGGGTGGGGTCACATAGGGAATAAAAGCAGGCTGTCCAAGCCCGCAGTGGCAACTGGTTAGAGTCCTTTTCCAGGCAGTGGGAAGTTTGTTCTTTCACTTTTTGCAGTAAATCTTGCTGCTGCTTACTCTTTGGGTTCACACCACCTTTTTGAACTATCACACTCACACTGAAGGTCTGCAGCTTCACTACTGAGGTCAGCGAGACCGCGAACCCATTGGGAGGAATGAACAACTCTGGACGGGTGGAAAAACAACTCAAGATGTGCCACCTTAAGAGCTGTAATACTCACCAGAAAGGTCTGTAGCTTCACTCCTGAAGCTGGCCAGACCGTGAACCCACCAGAAGGAGGAAACTCAGAACACGTCCTAACATCGGAAGGAACAAACTCCAGACACGCCATCTTTAAGAACTGTAACACCACAAGGGCCCCCGGCTTCATTCTTGAAGTCAGTGAGACCAAGAACCCACCAATTCTGTACGCAATTGCATAACCAAAAAGACCAGTCGAATTTACTGATTTCAAAATGACCCTGAGTTGAGTAGTGCCACTCCATAATACATTATATAATAAATGTAAAACAAAAATTGTAAACCTTCATTTTAGAATAAAGAAAATACTAATGCACTTCTTGCAATTCCTTTAAATGCCTGTTTGGCTACATCTAACGTATATTAATTATGTAATATATAGTTTATGAAAGGTAAAATAGTCTAATATCCTTAAAAGGAGAATGCAGTACCTTATCAATTATATTTTGTGTGTAATAAAGTACACAATAGAAATGTAAAGTGCATGATAAAAAGAAAAGCATATAGAAATAGAGATACGGGTACTATGCACAAATATTACAAAAGTTAAACGTTAAATATAGGTCACAGAGATTTTAGTATGCAACAGATAATTTCATTTTTAAATGAATATTTTCTATATTTTTCAATTATTTTAGTATTTTTATTTTTCAAATAAATTTTATAATTATTAAATATGTTATTAAACAAATTTTAAAAGCTTGTCTTGAAGCATTAATAGAGTTATTTTTCTTAAACCATGGTCACTGAATTTTTGAATTACCTATTTTATTCATGGTCATCACTTGTAATTTCTTAACACTTATTAAAATCTGCATTATTTTATGCACAACTGTAACTTTAGAATGCAAAAAGGAAGGCAAGGTATAGATTCATTGTCAATGTAACAGCTCTAAATTTCTATATGTATTTAAAGTTGTATAATAAATCTAGACTATTCACTGATTTATTTATTATTTTATTCATTTAAGAAGCATTATTGAGATTTTTAATGTGTGAATAACTAAATAAGGAGTGGGGATAAAATGTGAGTAAGACACAATCCTAGCCTCCACTTCAGAAGTAGAAGTAATATAACAAGGGCAATTTGAAGTAAAAAGTTGGAGAGATTGGAGTAGGAATGTATTGATAAGAATAGGAATCTATTGATAAGAATTATCATGAGAATTCTTAATTTAGAGGGTAGAAAATTAGGATCTTAAAATGAAAAGGAAAAAACAACTTCATTTACTGGAATAAAAGTGCGAGTATTTTTTGTTTGTTTTTCACTTTTTGTTTTTTATTATACTTTAAGTTCTGGGGTACATGTGCCAAACTTGGAGGTTTGTTACATAGGTATACATGTGCCATAGTGGTTTGCTGCACTGATCAACCTGTCATCTACATTAAGTATTTCTCCTAATGCTCTCCCTCCCCTAGCTCTGCACCCCTACAGGCCCCAGTGTTTGATGTTCTGCTCCCTGCATCCATGCGTTCTTATTGTTCAACTCCCACTTATGAGTGAGAATATGGGGTGTGTGGTTTTCCATTCCTGTGTTAGTTTCCCGAGGATGATGGTTTCCAGCTTCATCCATGTCCCTGCAACTCCCATTGTTCAACTCCCACTTATGAGTGAGAACATGTGGTGTTTGGTTTTCTGTTCTTGTTTGTTTGCTGCGAATGATAGTTTTCAGCTTCATCCATGTCCCTGCAAAGGATATGAATTCATCTTTTTTTATGGCTATATAGTATTCCATGTTATATGTGCCATATTTTCTTTATGCAGTCTATCATTGATGGGCATTTGGATTGGTTCCAAGTCTTTGCTACTGTGAATAGTGCTGCAATAAACATACGTGTGCATGTGTCTTTATAGTAGCATGATTTATAATCCTTTGGGTATATACCCAGTAATGGGATTGCTGGGTCAAATGGTATTTCTAGTTCTAGATCCTTGAGGAATCGCCACGCTGTCTTCCACAATGGTTGAACTAATCTGCACTCCCACCATCAGTGTAAAAGTGTTCCTATTTCTCCACATCCTCTCCAGCATCTGTTGTTTCCTGACTTTTAAATGATTGCCATTCTAACTGGCATGAGATAATATCTCATTGTGGTTTTGATTTGCATTTCTCTAATGACTAGTGATGATGAGCATTTTTTCATGTTTGTTGGCTGCATAAATGTCTCCTTGTGAGAAGTGTCTGTTCATTTCCTTCACCCACTTTTTGATGGGGTTGTTTTTTTCTTCTAAATTTGTTTAAGTTCTTTGTAGATTCTGGATATTAGCCCTTTGTCAGATGGAAAGATTGTCAAAATGTTCTCCCATTCTGTATGTTGTCTGTTCACTCTGATGATAGTATCTTTTGCTGTGCAGAAGCTCTTTATATTAATTAGATCTCATTTGTCTATTTTTGCTTTCGTTACAATTGCTTTTGGTCTTTTAGTCATGACGTTGTTGCCCATGCCTATGTCCTGAATGATATTGCCTAGGTTTTCTTCTAGGGTTTTTATGATTTAAGGTCTTACATTTAAGTCTGTAATCCATCTTGAGTTAATTTTTGTGTAGGGTATAAGGAAGGGATCCAGTTTAAACTTTCTGCATATGGCTATCCAGTTTTCCCAACACCATTTATTAAATAGGAAATTCTTTCCCTATTGCTTGTTTTTGTCAAGTTTTTCAAAGATTAGATGGTTGCAGATGTGTGGTGTTATTTTCGAGGCCTCTGTTCTGTTCCACTGGTCTATATATCTGTTTTGGTACTAGTACCATGCTGTTTTCATTACTGTAGCCTTGTAAATGTAGTTTGAAGTCAGGTAGCTTGATGCCTCTAGCTTTGTTCTTTTTACTTTGGATTGTCTTGGCTATGCAGTCTCTTTTTTGGTTCCACATGAAACTTAAAGTAGTTTTTTCCAATTCTGTAAAGAAAGTCAGTGGTAGCTTGATGAGGATAGCATTGAATCTATAAATCACCTTGGGCAGTATGGCCATTTTCATGATATTGATTCTTCCTATGCATGGGCATGGAATTATTATTTTTTATTTGTTTGTGTTCTCTCATATTTCCTTGAGCAGCAGTTTGTAGTTCTCCTTGAAGATGTCCTCCAAATCCCTAGTAAGTTGTGTTCCTAGCTATTTTGTTCTTTTTGTAGCAATGGTGAATGAGAGTTCATTCATGATTTGGCTCTCTGTTCGTGTGTTATTGGTGTATAGGAATGCTTGTGATTTTTGCACATTGATTTTGTATCCTGAGACTGCTGAAGTTGCTTATCAGCTTAAGGAGATTGTGAGCTGAGATGATGGGGTTTTCTAAATATATAATCATGTGATCTGCAAACACAGACAATTTGACTACCTCTTTTCCTAGCTGAATACCCTTTATTTCTTTCTCTTGCCTGATTGCCCTGGCCAGAACTTCCAATACTATGTTGAATAGGAGTGGTGAGAGAGGGCATACTTGTCTTGTGCCAGTTTTCAAAAGGAATGCTCCCAGTTTGTTCCCATTGAGTATGATATTGGCTATGGGTTTGTCATAAATAGCTCTTACTATTTTGAGATATATTCCATCAATGCCTAGTTTATTGACAATTTTTAGCCTGAAGCGCTGTTAATTTTTTTTTTTGAATGCCTTTTGTGCATCTACTGAGATAATCATGTGTTTTTTGTCATTAGTTCTGTTTATGTGATGTATTACGTTTATTGATTTGCGTATGTTGAACCAGCTTTGCATCCCAGGGTATTTTCAAACGTGAAGTGGAGTTAGGGCTTTTATAAGATAATTGGAGCATAATAATGATGGCTAATGTACATAAAATCTGGGTCAAATAGTGGATAGTGAAAGATGAGAAAGAGAGAGAGAAAGAGGGAGATATTTAGACAGGGTTGTATAACAGAAGAGAGTCAATCAATGGAGGAAAATTACCATATCTAGGTGGAAAGCTATTTCTTAAAGAGAAGCAAAGAAGATTAAGGAGTTTCCTAAATGTTTGTAGATAGAAAGACATCTAATGTGAATATGGAAATAAAAGTATGAATGACTTGTTGAAATTAATTTCCTGACATCTATGGCCATACCACACTCAATGGGCCCAATCTCGCCTGAAATTAATTCCCTGACTAGGGTGATATGAAAGTGGAAAAGAAAATGAGACAGGAATCCAGGAACAAAGACACAAAACAATCAAACAAAACAAAACTGCACTAAAATGGAATATGGAATAATTTCATTTATGAATTTATTTAAAATTATATAGGTATACATATTTAAATTATTTTTTTTACCTTCTAGGGAATAAGATTCTAGATGAAAGATCCTACAAAATATTTAATGTAAAATCAAAAATTTGAAAAAATTAAAGGAAATCAAATATTTATGTTAAATATCTTATAATATCTTTTATCTGGAAGCTTATTTCCTGAAACACAATCAACTTGGAGTAGTAATTTGGCAATCTGTAGATATGACATAATTTGTGTGTATATCTATGTTTCTTCAAAAGTATTTAACTTTATTGGCTGGGTTTGGTGGCTTATGCCTGTAATCTTAGCACTTTGGGAGACTGAAGCTGGCTGATCACTTGAGGTCATGTGTTCAAAACCAGGTTGACCAACATGTTGAAAACCCCATCTCTACTAAAAATACAAAAATTAGCCAGGTGTGGTGGCACAGGACTATAATCCCAACTACTCAGGAGGCTAAGGCAGGAGAATCACTTGAACCCAGGAGGCAGAGATTGTAGTGAGTTGAGATTATGCTCCAGCCTCAGTGACAGAGCAAGCCTCCATCTCAAAAAACAACAACAGCGAAATTAACTTCATTAATTTTGCTATTTTAGCTGTTAGTACTGAGAATAAAAATCAGGTTTAATTCTCAAATAAAGTCTGTATTTTCAAATATAATTTCACCTTGTTTTAAGAATCTTAAAGTTTTTTTTTCTTATTCTCACTCATACATTCCTTTAATCACTGTGTAACTATTTATTAAATAGCCACCAAGTTCAATGCTAGGGATGTAGAGGTGAAAAGCTATATTTTTACAAGATTTAAATAGATCTAAAAGCCAAATGAATTAGTATCATTCTTCTGAGGTTGGTTACAACAGAGATAAACCTAGGTTTTTAACTACTCAAGGAATGAAAGGCTTCCTTTCCATCAAGACAAAATAAAAGGGGGCCAAATTCTGTAACAGTCGTTGTATATCGATACGACTTAAAATATTTCTTGTTGCATACAGACAAGTTTTAATTGACATGGCCTGTGTAGATAAGCATTTAATATGGAAGTTCTGGAACAACAGATGTGTCTAATTTCTTCCATAAAATGAAATGTTTTTATTCTGCTTTTGCCACTGAAGAACACAGGAGATATCCTTCAGCAAAGGGCACCAGCTGAAAAACAATAAAAGAAGCTTTAAGCATTGATCTATGATTGGTGGTTGTTTTCAACACTTAGACTTCATAAAGTTCACATTCATTAGAACGAAATATAAAAAGAAAGCTCAGCTATCATGTGTGTATGTGAAAAATAAATTTACAAATAAGTGGAAAAAATGTTGGTCCTGGAGACAGATATTTCTTGCTCTTTGATATTTTTTTCTATTTTCTTTTTCAAATAATAAAGTATTTTTCTGATTCAATAAGGGAAAAACTGCAGAGTTTCTTCTTAAGAAAGCTGCTCTCATTTACTCATTCAATCAACATTTCATTCAGCAAGTTATACGTGCCAATTATTGTGTTAGCTGCTGAGGACACAATGGCAAACAATGACAACAATAAAAATGTTCCTGGCTTACTGCAATCTAATAAGAAAGATACCTCTATCATACAAGGGAGAAAAAATAAATATTTTTTTTCTTTTTTTCAGAGGTAATCCCTTATGACTGTTTTCTCCAACTGGTAACAAAGTAAGTATTGTCTGTTATGTCATAGGGTCATATTGGCTGATATTAACTTTGTCTTTGCAGGTGTAGTCACATTATTCCTTTTTGAGGACTAAAACTGAAGAGTCCAGTAAAGTGTTAAATGCGTGGTAGGCTCCAGCTCACCATCAGTGCTCAACTTCAACTGCAGCTCAACTCTTATGATTTATATATCTAGTTAGAAACTAGAAATCAAAACCAAAGGTAGTATTTTCACCATGAAAGACACAGACTTTGCCTTAGGTCTAAGACATAGAGGACTCCTCTATACTTGGATATTGTCATTTTCTGGGTCATATTCTTAGAAATCTACCCCATAAAGGTAGAATCTATGCATATTAACTTCACCTTCCTGTAACTTATCACATAAATGTTTATTTATATTAAACATCCTATAAACTTGTGTTTACTAAGTGATGAATTAATCTCTTTTAAAAATATTCAGGGTAATATATTGTGATCACCATATTTATTTTAGATATAGTATGCCTTCTGTTTTTGCTCACTCATTTCTTTTGGTACTGCAACTCATGAGGATCTATCTGCTTGTTTCTCATAGAAGCAGGTGTAGTGAGACTATATAAATAGGGCCCTGTTTCCATCTAGGCTGGACAGCACATAGAACAGGCAAACGTATCAAGAACTGACTCGCACTACATTCAGAGAAGTTCAGTGTTGGGTTTGATGGTTTTTAAAATGTTGGAAGATCACTAGACCTAGTGTTATTCAAAGTGAGGTCTGCAGAACTATACTGATCTATGAATTGATTGAAGTCTATGCACAAGGAAAGTACAGAAAATGAGAGTAACTCTTACAATGACATGTATGCTTATTTTGAGGGTGACTCTACACACAGAGGAAAGATCTCTTTGCTTCTAAGATTGAAGTTATTAAGGAACCAGGCATCAGGAGTTATCTTGCTGCTATATGGAAACAGTATGTGTGACATGTAGCCAACTCAGATGAAAGCAGAATGAGGGGGGAAAGGAGGGAGGGAGGAGAGAGAGAGAAAGAGGAAAGGAGGAAAGGAGGGAGAGAGAGGAAGAGGGAGAGAGAAACTGGCTTATTTACATATTAATTTAATTATATAATCTGAACCTCTGGACTTACCTACTGCTTTCTAATTGTCTGAGAATTCTAGACATTGCTCAATCCAACGTAGAAACAGTTACTTATGATTCTACTTCTTAAGGTGTCTAATAGTCTCACCACCCCTATTTATTTCCTTAGTAGCATTTTTTTGACTTTCAACTAAGTCCTTTTGAGCCTCATTTTCTTCCACTTTAAACTTTTGGAATGTATTGTTGCCCCATGAATAGCCTTTATATTTTAAGGCCTTAGATTTTCCCCCCGTGGTCTGTTTTTTGTTTTTGTTTTTCTGTCTATCCTTTTTATTTTTCCTGACATTTCCCTTTTCTACTATACGTTGCATCACCCTATCTATATAAAATGTGAGAAAACTATAGTCCTGCTATGTAAAAATATGCTAGCATTGCTAATACATGATAAGGTGGAGTCATCCTGGACTCATTGCTGTTCTTCATCCTGCCTTGTCATCACTCATGAAAACCTGTCAAGTTTATCGCCTAAACATTTCTTGAAAGTATCCATATCTCTCCCCTTACTTTCACTACTTCTCTTACTCTTCCTTCTCAGCTTCTAAGTTCAGCTCTTAGAAGCCATTAGGTTGCTCCAAACTTTTCTCCCTGCTTTCAGGTTTGTAGCCACCCATCTTCACTCTGTGCAATGGCATTCCAAAGCCTTTCACTGGACAGCTGCGATTATTGTGCCAAATTGTATCCTTGGTACAGTTGGATAGAACCCTGAGGTGGGATGGAGGAAAGGGATGAGAAAGCAGCCTTTTCTTTTTTTCTCAGGGTGCTACTTGAATGTTATTACTTTCAATGTATATCATGATGGAAACATTTGGAAGAACTGCAGGAGTCAATATAGGTTGTTACAAATGGACAGTACATGGTAGGATTTGTGTGTACAAAATTCAAATTTTTAAATATATAAGAGCTTCTGTGACAAGATTTGTGTGTAAAAAAATCAAATTTTTAAATATGATGTATAAGAGCTTACTTCTACAGTCTCATTTCTCAAACTTCTTAATTTAGAATTTAATTTTTTATAAGTAACTTTTGTAATTCCCAATGCTTATATGTTGTCTTTTTACTCACTTTGTACCGTCTCTATGCAATACTCTTCCTCATGTTCTTAAGACATATTCAATCTAAGGGTTAGCTTTTTTAGCAAACTTGTTTGTCCTCTTTTCTCCCTCCAGCTAGATTAGGTAGACCTTCATTTTATTTCCATAGCACTCTGGGCATCTCTATAATTTTGTTTTTTGACATTGTTTTAAAATTTTCTTTGGGGAGTAATTTTTTGGTTTTTGATCTATGTGAATGTTTCAGTAAACATTTATTAAAAGAATGACTGGTAAATACATTCATATGTTTACTATATAACATTCTAAGGAGTATAAACTTCAGAGTTTCAATATTACAGACATATAATCTCAGATAAATTAAGTTGAAAAGTAGGGAGGTGATACCTGCTCCAAAATGTTCGACTAGATTCAGCCAGGAGGAACATCTCCCACCAACAAACCAGGGCAACAGGAAGACTAGTGTGCTCTTAGCAGATCTTCAGAAGGAAGGCATTGAAAGTGGATGGAGGAAAGAAACAGAGGCTGGGCTGAAGTGGGAGGAAGCTGGGAACACTTCACGGGGCTACCACCCATCAGGATTTATTCCTGACCCCCAACAATTCCTGTGGAGGGGTAAGTTGAACAGGCAAGGAGGAAGCCACTCTCACCGCAGGCCTCTGGAATCCCCTTGAGGTGACCACTCAACCATCAAGGAAACTTGAGTTGGCTGGGAAAGTTGCTTAGAGAAATGGTAGGGGCAAAACTCCAACCAGAGTGGAGCAGAGAATTTGGTGCAGGAGCATCTATAGTCGAGCATGGCCAGGGTGACTCATCCCCCTAGGCTCAAGTTGCTTCTGTAGGAGACTTTAGCCCCAGCAGAACGGTCAGACCTGAACTCTTCAGGGTAGTCTTGCTCATGAGACAGGGAAAGACCCCTCAAGCAGCCTCTGATCTTCTGGCCTCTCTCGGGCACCCAACCTGGCCATGTCTGCTTTCAGTACAGCCCCCTGGTATCTCCTGGGGGCCCGAATCATAGCTCCTGTGCTGATGGAGCACCTGACCAGTAGAATGCTCCAGCAGAGTGGCCCCCGTGGACACTCACTAGCTCACTCATGCCCTCCCCCAACTGCAGCCTCCTCCATACTGCTTTGTTTGAAGGTACTCACCCACAGCCAACTCCCACATCACTTTACCAGCATGTGTGTGCAACAGGAGACCTGGCCTTCCCTTCTCCACCAGTATGTGTGTGCGCATACATCCTGCTATGTCACTGCTGCCTATCTGAGTTCATCACAACCCCTCTTCCCACTCTACCTCCATTATTGCCCAAGCATTGGCTGCAGGGAGTCTGTCAGCCCCACCCAAACCAGCACACTGACCCTGCACTGGGGCCACTGGCACAGAAAACAGTGGACCTGTCCCCAGCCCTGAGCAACCACTATCGCCAACTTGAACACACACAGAGGGCACGTGCAGTCCTGTACCAGCCAGCACCCTAACCCCATGATAAAACCACCACTGATATAAACACATGTACAGTTGCCAGCAGGAGCCTCTGGTACCCATAAGATATCCTGCCACCACGGCTGGTGTGAACATCTGCAAGGAGGCTGACACGCTGTCACCTGCTAGCACGTTGCTGCAGCTGATAAGCATACACTCCAACACACTGCCACTGCTGCTTCTCCTGGAACATACAAACAAGAACAGATCCCACTGCAACCGTCCTATGAAGTGCTTTGGCTGGTAACAACTATCAGAGTGTTGTGACCAGAAGTCCAAGAGCACCTCAGCCCCATCAGTGCAGCACAATCCAAAACTTTAGGAGCCAGAGATCAAAGCTGGAGCCCAATACCAGTCCCCCAGAGTTAGAGCACATAGTCCAGGAGTCCTGAGCTGAGCCTTGCCTCCCTAAAATATTCCAATAATGAAGCCAGTTGACTGAACTTACCTTATAATGCAATCAACCCCCCAAGGTCATCAACTAGGATAAAAGAAAAAAAAAAATCCAAAGGTCAATAACTTCAAATATTCAAGGAACATCAGGCCACGAAGATGAGAAAGAACCACTGCAGGAATTCTGACAACTCAAAAAGCCAGTGTCTTCTTTTCTGCAAATGACTGCACTAGTTCTCCAACAAGGATTCTTAACCCAGCTGAGGTGGCTGAAACAACATAAATAGAATTAACACTATGGATAGCAATGAAAATTATTGAAAGACAAGAGAACATTGAAACCCAACCTAAGGAAGTTAAGACTCACAATAGAACAATAAAGGAGATGACAGACACAGTAGTCAATATGGAAAACAATGTAACCAACAGGATAGAGCAGAAAAATATTACACAAGAATTTCATAATGCAATCACAAATATTAACAGCAGAATACAGCAAACTAAGGAAAGGATCTCAAAGCTTAAAGACTGACTTTCTGAAATAAGACAGTCAGACAAATATAGAAAAAGAAGAATAAAAAGGAATGAACAAAACCTCCAAGAAATATGGGATTCTGTGAGGAACCAAATGTATGACTCACTGGAATCCTTGGAAGAAATGAGGAGAATGGAAATAACTTGGAAAACTTATATCAGGATATCTTCCACGAGAACTTCCCCAACCTAGCTAGCAAAACCAATGTACAAATTCAGGAAATGCAGGGAACACCTGTAAAATACTTCGCAAAAATATCAAAAAGATTATCTCCAAGACATGTTAACATCAGATTCTCCAAGGTAAGAAAAAAAGAAAAGTCGAAGACAGCTAGCTAGAGAAAAAGGACAGGTCACCCGTGAAGGCAAGCCCATCAGACTAACAGCAGACCTCTCAGGAAAAAGGCTACAAGTCAGAAGAGATTGGAGGCCTACAATCAACATTCTTAAAGAAAGGAGAGCTCAACCAAGAATTTAATATCTGGCCAAACTAATCTTCATAAGCAAAGGCGAAATAAAATCTTTTTCTTTTTCTTTTTTTGGGGGGGGTGCATATTATTTTAATCACTGAAGTAAAATTTAATGAGAACATTTCAAACAAAAATTTAGGCAGAATAATATAGTGAACCCTTATATACACATCATTGGCTTCAAAAATAATGATCTCATGGCCAATCTTGTTTTATCTATATTGCCACACACTACTCATGACTGAGTTATTTTGAAGCAAACCCTATACATCACATAATTTCAACCATAAATAATTCAAAATGTTTCGGTAAAAGATGAAAATTCTTTAAAAACAGGCATATGGTCATTGTCAGCTAAAATATCAACAACTTATTGCCATCATATATCCAATGTTCAAATTTCCAATACTTTCATAAATGTCATAATTTTTAAACAGCTTTATTGAGATATAATTCACATACAATTACCCCACTTAAAGTGCACAATTTAATAGCTTTTAGCATATTCATGGAGTTGTGCAACCCTCACCATAATCAATTTTAAAACATTTCTATCACCCCCAAAAGAAACCACTTACCTATTTGCAATCATCCCTCCCCAGTTATGCCATCCTCTTGGCCCTAGGCAACCAACAATCTACTTTCTGTCTCTATAGACCTACTCATTTTGGGCATTTCACATAAATGGAATCATACAACATATTCAACATATTATCCTTTATCACTGACTTCTTTCACTCACTATAATATTATCAAGATTAATTTATGTTGTAGCATAGATCAGTACTGTGTATCTTTTATTATTATTATACTTTAAGTTCTGGGGTACATGTGCAGAATGTGCAGGTTTGTTACATAGGTATACATGTACCATGGTGGTTTGCTGCACCCATCAACCTGTCACCTACATTAGGTATTTATTCTAATGCTATCCCTCTCCAGGCCCCTCATCCCCCGACAGGTCCTGGTGTGTGATGTTCCCCTCCGTGTGTCCATGTGTTCTCATTGTTCAACTCCCACTTATGAGTGAGAACATGTGGTGTTTGGTTTTGTGTTCTTGTGTTAGTTTGCTGAGAACAATGGTTTCCATCTTCATCCATGTCCCTGCAAAGAACATTAAATCATCCATTTTATGGCTGCATAGTATTCCATGGTGTATATGTGCCAAATTTTCTTCAGTCTATGGACAAGCAAATGCTGAAGATATTTATTACTAACAGACCTGACTTACTAGAGCCTCTGATAGAAACACTAAATGAGAAGGAATGACCATTACCAGCCACCACAAAAATACACTTAAGAACACAGAGTAGTGACATGAAAAAGTCACAGCATAAACAAGTCAGCATAATAAAAAGCTAAAATGATGACAGGGTCAAATCCACACATATCAATATTAATTATGAATGTAAATGAGATAAATATGTCAGCTAAAAGGCATAGAGTGGCAAGCTGGTTAAAGAAGCCAGACCCAATGGTATGTTTTTTGAAGAAACTCATCTCACATGCAATGACACCAGGAGGCACAAAATGAACGAATGGGGAAAAATCTACCAAGCTAATGGAAAATAGAAAACAGCAAAGGTTACAATCCTAATTTCAGACAAAACAGACTTTAAACCAACAAATATTTTAAAAGACAGAGCATTACATGATGGTAATGGTGTCAATTAAACAAGAAGACCTAACTATCCTAAATATATATTCACTCATTCAACACAAGAGCACCTGGATTCATAAAGCAAGTTCTTAGATACCTTCAAAGAAACTTGGACTCCCATAAAATAATAGTGGGGGACTTCAACACATCACTGACATCATTAGACAGATCACTGAAGCAGAAAATTAACAAAGATATTCAGGACCTGAACTCAACAGTGGACCAAATGGATCTGATAGATATCTACAGAACCCCCCACCCAAAACCAACAGAATATACGTTCTTCTCATCTACATGTGGCACATATTCTAAGTATGGTCACACAATTTGACATAAAGCAATAAGCAAATGGAAAAAAAAAATTATACCAAATACTCTCTCAGAACACCAATAAATATAGAATTCAAGACTGAGAAAATTGCTCAAAACCGTACTAATAAAAAATTAAACAACCTACTCCTGAATGACTTTTAGGTAAATAATGAAAAGAAGGCAAAAATGCATTCGTCATTTGAAATTGATGAGAACAAAGACACAGCATACCAGAATCTCTGTGACACAGGTAAGGCAGTAGTAAGAAGGAAGACAGTAACACTAAATACCCACATCAAAAAGTGAAAAGAGCTTAAATTAATAACCTACTCTAACATCTAAAGGCCTAGATAATCAAGAGAAAACTAACCCCAAACCTAGCAGAAGACAAGAAATAACTGGAATCAGAGCTGAACTGAAGGAGATTGAGACATGAAAACCCATTCAAAAGAACAATAAAGCCAAGAGCTGTTTTATGAAAAAAAAAAAAAAAAAAAAAAAAAAAGCTAGATAAACTACTGGTTAGACTAGTAAAGAACAAAGAAGAGCAGATCCAAATGATGAAGGGGATCTCACCACTGACCTCACAGAAATACAGATAAACATCAGAAACTATTATAAACATCTCTATGAACACAAACCTGAAAATCTAGAAGAACTGAATAAATTCCAGGACACGTACCTCTTTCGTAGACTGAAGCAGGAAGATACTAAATCCCTGAGCTGACCAATAAGGAACTCCAAAATTAAATCAGTAATATGTAGCATACCAATGGGAAAAAAAAAAAGCTCTGGACCAGATGGATTCATAGCAAAATTCCATCAGATATACAAAGAAGGCCTGGTACCATTCTTACTGAAATTATTTTAAATAATTGAGGAGGAAGGACTCCTACCCACCTAATTATATGAGGCCAGTATCATCCTGATACCAAAACCTGACAGAGACACAGCAAAAATTGAAGACTTTAGGCCAATACACTTGATGAATGTTGACATAAAAATCCTCAACAAAATACTAGCAAACTTAATCCAGCTGTACATAGAAAAGCTAATCCATCACGATCAAGTAGGCATTATTCCTAGGATGCAAGATAGGCTCAACATACAAAAATCAATAACTGTGATTCATCACTTAAACAGAATGAAAGACAAAAATCACATGATCATCTCACTCAATATGGAAAATAATTTCTATAAGTTCCACATCTCTTCATGTTAAAACCTCTCAACAAATTAGGTAAAATAAAGAATTAGACGTTGAAATAATAAGAGCCATCTATGACAGACCCACAGCCAACATTTTACTGAGTGGGCAAAAGCTGGAAGAATTCCCCTTGAAAATAGGAGTAGTGAGACAGGACATCTTTGTCTGGAAACAAGACAAAGATGCCCTCTATCACTACTCCTATTCAACATAGTACTCTGGAAGTCCTGGCCAGAACAATCAGGCGAGAGCATCTGTATTAATCTGTTGCATGCTGCTGATAAAGACATACCTGAGACTGGGCAATTTGCCAAAAGAAAAAATATATATATTTATTGGGCTTACAATTCCACGTGACTGGGGAAGCCTCACAACTATGGCAGAAGGCAAAAGGCACTTCTCACATGGTGGCAGACAAGAGAAAAGAGCTTGTGCAGGAAAACTTCTCTTTGTAAAGTCATCAGATCTCATGAGACTTATTCACTATCACAGGAATAGCACAGGAAAGATCTGCCCCCATGATTCATTTACCTCCCACCAGTTTCTTCCCATGACAAGTAGGAATTCAAAATGAGATTTGGGTGAGAACGTAGCCAAACTATATCATTCCAACCCTGGTCCCTCCCAAATCTCATGCCCTCACATTTCAAAACCAATCATGTCTTTCTCATAGTCCCCCAAAGTCTTAACTCATTTCAGCATTAACTCAAAAGTCCACAGTCCAAAGTCTCATCTGAAGCAAGGCAAGTCCCTGCCACCTATGTGCCTGTAAAATCGAAAGCAAGTCAGTTACTTCCTAGATACAATGGGGGTCCCAGTACTGGGGAAATACAGCCATTCCAAATGGGAGAAATTGGTCAAAACAAAGGGTCTACAGACCCCATGCAATTCCAAAATCTAGCAGGGCAGTCAAATCTTAAAGCTCCAATATGTTTTCCTTTGACTCCATTTCTCAAATCCAGGTCACACTGATGCAATATGTAGGCTCCCATGGCTTTGGGCAGCTCCACCTCTGTAGCTTTGCAGGGTACAGCCTCCCTCCTGGCTGCTTTCATGGGCTGGCATTGTCTGTGGCTCTTTCAGTTGTACAGTGCAAGCTGCCGGTGCATCTACCTTTCTGGAGTCTGGAGGATTGTGGCCCTCTTCTCACAGCTCCACAAAGCCCTAGTAGGGACTCTGTGTGTGGGCTCTGACCCCAAGTTTTACTTCCACACTACCCTAGCAGAGGTTCTTCATGAGGGCCCACGTCGGCAGCAAACTTCTGTCTGGGCACACAGGCATTTCCATACAACCTCTGAAATCTAGGCAGAGGTTCCCAAACCTCAATTCTTGACTTCTATGCACACTCACACTCAACACCACCTGGAAGCTGCCAAGGCTTGGGGTTTGCACCCTGTGAAGCCATGGCCCAAGCTCTATGTTGGCCACTTTCAACCATGGCTGGAGCAGCTAGGATGCAGGGCCCCAAGTCCATAGGCTTCACACAGCATGGGGACCCTGGACCAAGCCCACAAAACCATTTTTTCCTCCTATATCTCCAGGTCTGTGATGGGAAGGGCTGCTGTGAAAACCTCTGACATGCCCTGGAGACGTTTTCCCCATTGCCTTGGGGATTAACATCTGACTCCTCATTCCTTATGCAAATTTCTGCAGCCAGCTTCAATTTCTCATCAGAAAATGGAATTTTCATTTTGTATTGCATTGTTAGGCTTTAAACTGTCTGAAATTTTATGCTCTGCTTCCCTTATAAAACTGAATGTTTTTAACAGCACCCAAGTCAACTCTTGAATGCTTTGCTCCTTAGAAATTTCTTCCACCAGATACCCTAAATCATCTCTCTCAAGTTCAAAGTTTCACAAATCTCTAGGGCAGGGGCAAAATGCCTCCAGTCTCTTTGCTAAACCAAAACAAGAGTCACCTTTGCTCCAGTTCCCAACATGTTTCTCATCTCTATCCGAGACCACCTTAGCCTGGACTTTATTGTTAATATCATTACCAGCTTTTTTGTCAAAACCTTTCAACAAGTCTCTAGGAGGTTCCAAACTTTCACACATTTTTTTATTGTCTTCTGAGTCCTCCACACTGTTCCAACCTCTGCCTGTTACCCAGTTCCAAAGTCATTTCCAATTTTTGGGTATCTTTTTAGCAGCACCCTACTTCTGGTACCAGTTTACTTTATTAGTCCATTTTCACACTGCTGATAAAGACATACCTGATACTAGGAAATTTACAAAAGAAAGAGATTTATTGGACTTACAGTTCCACATAGCTGGGGAGGCCTCACAATCATGGTGGAAGGTGAAAGGCATGTGTCATATAGCAGCAGGTAAGAGAACAGAGCTCGTGCAGGCAAACTCCCCTTTTTAAAGCAATCAAATTTGTGAGACTTATTTACTATCACAAGAAGAGCATGGGAAAGACCTGCCCCCATGATTTAATTACTTCCCACCAGGTCCCTTCCACATCACGTTAGAATTCAAGATGAGATTTGGGTAGGGCACTGCCAAACCATATCAGCATCCAAATAGGAAGAGAGAGTCAAACTATCCCTGTTTGTAGGGGACCTGCTACTATATCTAGAAAATTCCATAATCTCAGCCCCAAAGCTTCTTCAACTGATAAACAAGTTTAGGAGAGTTTCAGGACACAAAATTAATGAGCAAAAATCACTATACCTCAACAGTATCCATGCCAAGAGCCAAATCAGGAATGCAGTCTATTGCTACAAAAAAATAGAATATCTAAGAACACAACTAACAAGGGAGATGAAATTGCTCTACAACGAAAATTACAAAACACTGCTCAAAGAAATCAGAGATGACACAAATAGAAAAATATTCCATGCCCATAGATAGGAATAATCAATGTCATTAAAATGGTCACCTGCTCAAAGCAATTTAGAGATATAATGCTGTTCAACCTTCCAATGGCATTCTTCACAGAACTATTAAAACCTATTTTAAAATTCATATAGAATCAAAAAAAGAGCCCAAATAACCAAGGCAATCCTAAGTTAAAAGAACAAAGCAGGAGGCTTTATTCTACCCAACTTCAAACTATACTACTGGGTTACAGTATTTGAAAAAGCATGGTACTCATACAAAAATAGACACATAGACCAATGGAAGAAAATAGCCCAGAAATAAAGCCACACAGCTACAACCATCTGATCATCAGCAAAAATTAACAAAACACACAACAGGGAAAGGATTCCCTATTCAATAAATGGCGCTGGAATAATTGGCTAGCCATATGCAGAAGATTGAAACTGGACCCCTTCCTTAAACCATATATATAAATATACTCAAGATGGGTTAAAGACTTAAAATAATATCCATCCCAAACTATAAAAATCATGAAAGTCAATCTAGGCAATACCATTTTGGACTTAGGAACAAGCAAAGATTTTATGATAAAGATGCCAAAAGCAATTGCAATGAGAGCAAAAATTGACAAGCGGTATCTAATTAAGGAAAGAGTTTCTGTACGGCAAAATGAACTGCCAACAGAGTAAATAGACAATCTACAGGATAGAAGAAAATATATGCAAAACTGTGCATCTGACAAAGGTATAATATCCACCATCTATAAGGAAACTAAACAAATCTACAAGAGGAAAGCAAACAATGCCATTAAAAAGTGGGCAAAAGACATGTCAGACATTTTTCAAAAGAAGACATAAATGTGACCAACAAGCACATATTTTTTAAAAGCTCACATCACTGATCATTAGAGAAATACAAATCAAAACTATAATGAGATACCAAGTCAAACCAGTCATAATGGCTATTATTTCAAAATTCAAAAAATAACAGGTGCTAGTGAGGTTGTGGAGAAAAGGGGACACTTATACACTGTGGGAGTGTAAATTACTTCAATCATTGTGGAAGGCAGTGGCGAGATTCCCCAAAGAACTTAAAACAAGGACTACCATGTGATCCAGCAATTCCATTACTGTGTATACCCAAAGGAATATAAATTGTTCTATCATAAAGACACATGCATGCATCATGTTCATGGCAGCACTACTCACAACAGCAAAGACATGGAATCAACCTAAATGCCCATCAGTGGAAGACTGGATGAAGAAAATGTGATACATGTATACCATGGAGTACTATGCAGCCACAAACAAGAATGAGATCATGTCCCTTTCAGGAGCATGAATGGAACTGGAGGCCATTATCATTAGCAAACTAATGCAGAAAGAGAAAACCAAATACCACATATTCTCTTATAAGTGGGAGCTAAATAATGAGAACACATGGACATAAAGAGAACAACAGACACTGGGGTCTACTGGAGAGGCAGGCAGGAAGAGAGAGAGGATCTGGAAACATAAGTAATGGGTACTAGGCTTAATACCTGGGTGACATAATAATCTTTGCATGAAACCTCCATGACACAAGTTTATCTGTATAACAAACTTGCACATGTACCCCGAATGTAAAATCCATGTTTTTGGAAAAATAGCTTCAGGTAGCTCATTAGATTTTACATAAACTACATCTTTTTTCCAGTATTACTGTATATTGTTTTATGTCCATATTCTGTTAATTGGTTGCATAACACTAAGGCCCATGAGTATCTTTGCTTCTTACATATTCTCATTTCATAGGTTTGCTTGGAGATATAAATTTAATGCTTTAAGCATTCAAAATAATAAACGATATTTTCAGAACAATAGTACAATAAATGTTTGCAGAATTACTCAGCTATAACCCATGCCTCTGACTACTACCTGGGAAGCTACATTATACTACTTGAACAGATAATTCTGATTGGACCTGGATTAGACATTTAACCTTCCCTGAGGCAATCAATTTTACTCGCCTTTGAATTTGGAATCCAAATGAAAACTGATTGTAACTTTGGGCTTTACTAAGATGGCTTAACGTTTCCTTCAGTTTGACTAAAGTTTAGACTGGTTTCTTCCATACTATAGGCCCCACTTTCCTTTTCTTTGAGGATTTACTTCAGAAAACTTGTTCAAATGCTCTCTGCCTCTATGAAATGTGTACATATCTTCTCCTAGGCTCTCACCAGTTTAACAATTCAGAAACGTTCCTCTCTGAAGACCTGAGAGCTATCCCTTCAAAATGTAATCATCGGGAAAGATAGTATTTCATACCCCAGTTGCTGTTGAGTAACTTTAATTGACACCAATTAGCATACACGGATAACCTAATAACAGAGAACAAAACATTGGTAAACTCAGGAATTAGACATTGTGCTTAATATAATCCCATAGAACTATCTCCCTGCTAACATCCTCCAGTGCTTTTCCACTAGCTCATCAGCAGCTACAAACCTCCTTTTCTTTCACTGGAGTTGAGTTCAATCTCTACTTCTTGTTACAGTAGTTTTGAATAAGATCTTCCTTGCCTGTTTAACTTTGTCCAATGCAGTTTTTCTTTGAAAAGCTTACAAGTGAATAGAACACTTATACACACAGGATCTGAATGGTTATTTGGCATGGAGATAATAGAGAAAATGATTCTTCAGAAAGAAAAATGAAGCATATGCAAAAATAAATCAGTGACATAAGTAAGTGAGAGAAAGAGGAAGAGGAAGAGTCGTTGTCTTCATTGCTGGTGGTTTCCAGTATTGACTGCAGACCCTCAGGAGAGCTTCCTGCAATAGAAATCTATAAGATATCCCTGTTTTCCTGGTTTTTGTTTAGTTGTTTTCAAATGATTTTCTGTTAATTATAACTAAAACAATCTTGACTTAGAAAGTGATTTATTTAACATGGGAACATGCCAACTCAAAGTGTTGACTATGTGTTAACATTTTCTGGCTAGTATGCAAAATCAAGGACAGGAGTTATGGGAATATGAATGGCATTTTGTCAAAGATTTTCTCTAATATGCCTGCTTCATTTTGAGAAAATATGCATTTGGTAGAACATCTTGTCATCACCTCTAATTGATACTTCTATAATACGGTGGTGATGGGAAGCATAATGTGACTGGATAGTTGACAGTCCTTCTGTAGGAGTATGTCACTTTGCTTTTCCAGTGAATAACACTGACTCAAAGCAAAGATAATTTGAAAACCAGAAAAAGGATGGATGGATAAAATTGGAGATGGGGCAGAAACATTAGAAGCCCGTGGCTTCTAAAAAAAACAGTTTAAGGGAGTGGCAAAATAGTGTGTTTATTGTCTCTACCTACTGGAAATTTTAAACCTTATCTACTTATAACCAAGATGGATAAGGATTTATGAAAAAGGAAAAAATAATTTAATGAAGAATAGGTAGGGAAGAGCATTAAAATAGCCAATAAACATATTAAAATAAGGCAGAGAAGCTGAAAATTAACCATCTGGATATTCATCTTCTCATGAAGTTTTTAAAAAGTTCAATAAAAGTAATGATAAAAAAGAGAAAGGTTTCTTATATGTGTTGGATTATTAATCCTTTATCAGATAAACGGCTGGTAAATATCTTTATTTATTTATTTATTTATTTATTTATTTATTTATTTATTTATTTTCTGAAACAGAGTCTCGCTCTGTTGCCAGGCTGAAGTACAGTGGCACAATCTCGGCTCACTGCAACCTCTGCCTTCTGGGTTCAAGCGATTCTCCTGCCTCAGCCTCCCTAGTAACTGGGACTACAGGTGCTCACCACCACGCCAGCTAATTTTTGCATTTTTAGTTGAGATGTGGTTTCACCATGTTGATCAGGATGGTCTCGATATCTTGACCTCATGATCCGCCCGTCTCAGCCTCCCAAAGTGCTGGGATTACAGGTGTGAGCTACCACGCCCAGTCTATATTTTAATGATCTTTTTCCATTTAGAAGATTTTTAGTTTGATGTTGTCCCATTTGTCTATTTTTGCTTTTGCTGCCTATGCTTTTGTTGTCATATCCAAAAAGTCATTGCAAAACCAAAGTGTTGGAAGACTTTCCCTGTGTTTTTTTCTGGGAGTTTCACATTTTCAGGTCATTCATTTAAGGATTTAGTCCATTTTGAGTTGGTGTTTTTTTTGTTTTTGTTTTTGTGTTTGCTTTTTTTTTTTTTTTTTTTTTTTGGACATAGTCTTGCTCTGTCACCTGGGCTGGAGTGGAATGGCATGATCTTGGCTCACTGCAACCTCTGCCTCCTGGGTTCACACGATTCTCCTGCCTCAGCCTGCTGAGTAGCTGGGATTACAGGTGCACACCACCACACCTGGCTAATTTTTGTATTTTTAGTAGAGACGGGGTTTCACTATGTTGGCCAGACTGGTCTCGAACTCCTGGCCTCATGATCCGCCTGCCTGGGCCTCCCAGAATGCTGGGATAACAGGCCTCAGCCACCATGCCCGACCTTGAGTTGATTTTTGTATCTGCTGTAAGATAAGAACTCAGTTCTATTCTTTTGCATGTAGATACTCAATTTTCCCAACACTATCTATTGAAGAGACTGTCCTTTTCCCATTGTGTTTTCTTGGCATCTTTGTCAAAGATTAGTTTACCTTATATGCATGTGTTTACTTCTAGCCTTTCTATTTTGTTCCATTGAATTCTATGTCTATTTTTATGCCATTATCTTATTGTTGTGATTATGTGGTACTAGTCAAATTATTGGTCAAAGCATATAAAGTTTCACTCATGCAAGGTGAATAAGTCCTAAAAATCTATTGTACAGCATGGTGCCTATAGTTAGCAATTCTACATTATATACTTTAAAACTTGCTAAGTGGGTAGCTCTTATGTTAAGTATTCTTATCACATCAACAACAGTAATAATAACAAAGAGCGCTAGAAGAAACTTTTGGAGGTGATGGGTGCATTTATGGCATCGACTGTGGTGATAATTTCATGGGTGTATTTATTTTACACCCATCTCCAAACTCATGAATGGCTATATGTTAAATATATACAGCTTTTCATATTTCAATTATACCTCAGTAAAGTGGCTTTAAAATGAAGGTAAAAGTTAATGAAAAACACATATAATGGAGGGACTTAGTAAAAGGTTTACCAATTAAAATAAAGAAGATGCAATTATATGTAAGATACACATTTTTCTCGTCATATTGGCAATTATGGGAATGAATATGCTTGGTAATATCTAGTCCCGGTGAGACATGCTGACTGGAGTGCAAACTGATTGGAGGCTTTTTTGAGGAAAATGTCATACTATTTTTAAAATTTATATGCAAAACATTTGACTCAATAATTGCATTTCTGGGTATGTGTTCCACAATAATGCCACCTGTACACAAAATATGCAAAACTAAATTCACTTTAGCATTGTTTATTGCTAAAAAATATTTGGAATTACTCAAATGTCTATCAATAGTACAATAATTGTCTTATCTAGAATTTCTACTCCATATGGTCTATGCACCATGAAAGTAAATTATCTTAATTATTATAAAATGAAAGAAATCTGCATGAATTGACATGGAAAGATGTGGGATCATATCATAAACTGAGGCATGTTGCAAATTAGCAAGTTATAGAACAATATGCTCAGTATTATTCCTTCATATAGAAAAACACATACATACGAACACGCATCAGGATGGAAACACAGGTATATGTGTAAGTATTTCTTTCACAATTTGTTTAAATTAATAAAATAATACTATATATGTATATATATTTATATATATAACTGTTTACCAATAAATGTGGTCATCTAGATAAAATGGACAATTTAGTAAGAAAATCTATATTTTAAAAAGTGACCTAAAATCAGGTAGAAAAATTGAGTTGGCCAATATTCACAGAATAAATTAAAAATGTAATCACAAATAAAAGTCATTCGAAAATAAAATTCTATCAAACTTCAAAAAACATTGTTTAAACTATTTCAAAATATAGGAGGAAAAAATAAAAGCCTACCAACTCTCTATAATAACATAAACATGAGTATTACATCTACAATTAAAATAAGAAGAGACCGAACTCCAATACTAATTTAGACACAAAAAAACTTCTAAATAAATATTACCAATTTGAACCTAGGGTTATTTTAAAATAAAACTTTTTAAATGTATTATTTATCCCATAAATATAAAGGTGGCTCGATAGTAAAATAATTATTAGCAATATTTAAGATGAGTATAAATAACAAATTGATAAAAATGTTAATAACTACCCTTGATTAAAATAAAAACCTACAAGTCATGTAGCTATAATATATTATAATATATATTTGCCATAAGCTTGTTATTTTTAGATGTAATTTTCCAATAGTTAAAAATCATGGTGCTCAGACAAATATAAAATAAATACCAGTTATATATTTGTTTAATTTATTATTTTATGAGGAAAAAAGTAAGATATTGTGGCCAGAGTTTGGAAGGCATTGTGAACTAAGTATGCATAAACAGTGCTGGAAAAAGATTGCTGGATTAGATACAATATTGATTTATGTATGACAGGGTCATAAACATTTAAGGGTTATCTGTTTCTGTGAACAAGAAAGCAATGGGTAAAGATGAATATAAGAAATAATCTTTCATGAACTTATGTAGCAAGGAATGCAAGTGTCCTAGCAAGGAAGGGACCAAACCAAGATCCAGGCAGGCTGGTGATAGCCACACTTAACATTCTTAATTGCATGAAAGAACAAAATGTAAAAAATCTGTAGCATGTAGTGTGGAATCCCTATTTAGCTTTAAAAATAATTAATGGTGCAGCGCACTGACATGGCACATGTATACATATGTAACAAACCTGCACGTTGTGCACGTGTGCCCTAGAACTTAAAGTATAATAAAAATAAAAAATAATAAAAATAATCAGGTCTTTCTTGACGTCAGGCTTGCAAACTTCACTTAGCAAAACAAAGCCTCTGCAATTAGGCTCATCTTTTTTAGATATTTCCTTCATTAAATGCCATCGTTATCTATCATCTACTATTACTACAGCAGAGAGGCAAACAGAAAGCAATTTGCTCTTCCTCCACTGTCCTCTCAAATCCAAATTGTGTACTGTTTCTCTCTTGTGTCTTAAATAAAACTCCTAATTTGGGTAATATCTTTTGAAAAATGAAAATTCTTCCACAATAGCTTTAGTCCTTAAAATAGTTATAGTCTAGCAATTAAAAAATAAATTACAATTGCGTATTTGTACCACATTTTCTTATGCATTCATCCGTTGTTGGACAATGAGGTTGATTCCACACCTTGGCTCTTGTGAATAGTCCTACAATAAACACAGGAGTGCAGCTATCTCTTCGACATAGTGATTTCCTTTATTTCGGATGTATCCCCAGCAGTGGGATTACTGGATCATATGGTAGTTCTATTTCTAGTGTTCTGAGGAACCTCCATACTGTTCTCTATAGTGGTTGTACTAATTTACATTTCCACCAACTGTGTACAAGGGTTCCTCTTTCTCCACAACCTTGCTGTCATTTGTTAATGCCTGTCTTTTGGATAAAAGCCACTTTAACTTGAGTGAGATGATATCTCATTATAGTTTTGATTTCCATTTATCTGATGATTAGTGATGTTGATCATTTCTTCATATACTTGTTGGCCATTTGTATATCTGCTTTTGAGACATGTCTATTCTGATCTTTCGCCCATTTTAAATTGGATTATTTGATTAGTTTCTATTGAATTGTTAGAGGTCCTTGTATCCTGGTTATTAATCCCTTGTCAGATGAGTAGCTTGCAAATATGTCTCCCATTTTATGGGTTGTCTCTTTACCTTTGCTGTGCAGAAGCTTTTTAACTTGATCTGATCCCATTTGTCCATTCTTGCTTTGGTTCCCTGTGCTTTTGAGATACTACTCAAGAAATCTTTGCCCAGACCAATGTCCAATGCTTTTTTCTGGTAGCTTCAATGAAATATTATGTAACCATTAGAAATCCTGTCATTTGTAATGACATGGATGGAACTGGAGGACACTGTGTTAAGTGAAATAACCCAGTTACAGATAGACAAATTTCACATATTCTCACTAATATTTGGGAGCTAAAAGAAAATGAACTCATGGAGATATAGAGTAGAATGATGGTTACCAGAGTCTGGGAAGCATAGCAGGGAGGGAAGGATAACGTGAGAAGGGTTAAAGGAGACAAAAACACAGAATGAATAAGATCTGGTATTTGGTAGACCAATAGGGTGGATTTAGTTCACAATCATTTATTGTGTGAATATATGTTAAAATAACTAAAAGTGAAATTGGAATATTCCTAACAAAAAAATAATAAGTACATGAAGTGATGGATGCTACAATTACCCTAATTTGATCATTACCCAATGTATGTCTGTATCAATGTATCACATGTACTACACAGAAATATACAACTATTATGTACCCATAATGATTTAAACTTATTTAAGTTACTTAATTACTTAATATATTTCTAAAATCTGATTATCGTCTTCTCCCTCCAGCTTGGTTCTGCTTCAAGCTAAGAGGACTACATTGACATGGCATGGTCTGCTGACCTCCATTTATCTGACTTGAGCATCTCTTCCTTTTTTTTTTTTTTTGTTTTTTTGAGACGGAGTCTCACTCTGTCACCCAGGCTGGAGTGCAGTGGTGCGGAAGGTGATCTTTTTTTAAATGGGAGCTTTCTAAGCTCTTTGGAGAAAAGACTTTCTCCATCCCTGGACACTTCTCATAAGCAAAGTTTTTAATACCAGTGATGCTTGATCTGGCGGGCTCCTTAAGACCTGCCTCCACTCTGAAACACAACCCAGATTACAGTTTTGGGCATAGTCTTCCTTCCCTTCCTTCTTTCCTTCCTTCCCTCCCTCCCTTCCTTCCTTCCTTCCTCTCTTTCTCTTTCTCTCTTTCTTTCTCCCTTTCTCTCTCTCTCTCTCCCTTTCTCTCTTTCTCTCTTTCTTTCTCCCTTTCTCTCTTTCTTTCTCCCTTTCTCTCTCTCTCTCTCCCTTTCTCCCTTTCTCTCTTTCTCTCTTTCTTGTTTAGCTCTTGTTGACCCAGCTGGACTGCAATGGTGTAATCTTGGCTCACTGCCACCTCCACCTCCCAGGTTCAAGAGATTCTCCTGCCTCAGCCTCCCTAGTAGCTGGGATTACAGACACCTGCCACCATGCCCAGCTACTTTTTTTTTTTTTTTTTTGTATTTTTAGTAGAGATGGGGTTTCACCATGGTGGTCAGGCTGGTCTCGAACTCCTGACCTCAGGTGATCCACCTACCTCGGCTTCCCAAGTGTTGGGATTACAGCTGGAGCCACTGCATCTGGTCAGGAATAGTCCCTTTCAAAAAGACCAAATACAAACCCTTGTATCAAGGATTCTAATATGATTCCTGAGAAGCACATTTCCTTAGGTCTTAAAAGTGCAAGTTTTCCTCTTGTGGTCACCCTTTCTCACATGGCCATGAGAGCAGCTGGCTGTAAGGGTGCCTTTCATAAATGTTCTTCTCAGACATGAGTCAATAGACAATGCCACTGACTCTTCAAATTCAAGAGACAAATACTAATTTTTTCAAGGACAGATTCTTTTAAAAGACTGTCAACTAAACCTAATGTGTAAAGAAAGCCTCTCTTCCTAATGGAGATTAAAATGACATATAAATCTAGCACCTTTATTCAAACAAATTGTGATTCCTGACTTCTCTAATTCAGCTCTTCTGTAATCATAAGATTATTGTTACACTTAGCTAGGATTTTCAACATCAGCACTAAGGATATTTTGGGTTGAATAATTATTTGTTATGTAGGGTGGTCCTGAACATTACAGAATGCTTAACGCATTGCTGGCTTCTACACACTAGATATGAGTAGCATCTTTCCACACCACCCAAGCCATAAATATCTCCAGATATTGCCAATATTCCTTAGGGGGCAAAAATGCTTTTGGTTGAGAACCATGGGGTTAAGGGACTACTTGAGAGTCACCTACTTTACATAGCATACATCCAAGGCCATGCATTTGATTTATAATGTGGTGTAAGTGCCACTAAACCTTTTATCCTCTGCCATTTTGTTTCCATAAAGACAAACTGTGAGAGTCCCATCTTAATATCCTCCTACTGCTGATAAGCACATTTCCTTTATCCACTTATATTTCTAGTGTTGTTTTAGCAGCCCAGCAATATTTTCGTGCTCTGCAAAGATTGTTGCTGTAGGCAACTGCCCTATTGGCTTGCACCTAATGCTGCTCAGCCAGCAACCACTGGCCACATACATATGCCTACAAAAGCTGGAGCCATCATGGACTAAAGCCCAAAAATTGTTCAGTTTGGAAAAAAAAAAAAAAAGTCTTTCTTTGAAGTTATGATTTCTAAAAGGCTCTGCAATCTGGGCCATCCCCAGGGAGAATAAATGCTTTGTTCCTTATGTAGCACCCTCAAACTGTAAGCCTATTCTTATAAATACACTTAAATCCAGCCCAGTCATACATCAAGCAATAACGATGGCATAAGAAAAACAAATTTGAGAATATCAGGAAATAAATATTCTATGCCTGGGCTGTAATGTAAAGTTTCTTATTTAGACTTATTCCTGTAAGATTCAGAAGCGAGTAAGTTGGGTGGGTGTGAGAGGTGGCTAGAGGAGGTTATTGTGTTATATTGCAATAGTACTAACATAGATATAGAAATATATATATATATATAGATATAGAGAGATAGATATCTTATTACCTAAGTATGTTCAGATATCTAAGACCATATGCATTTTATTCTAAATTATCAAGCAGTATGATGTATATGACACTGACATTGATTGTGGGGATTTGTCAGAGTTTGTGTGCAAAGACTTTGAACTTTCAAACCCCAAGGCTAAGAAAAGATAATGGCTCATCTAGGTAAAACTCATGTTGTATTTTAACATATGCAAAGAACTCAGGTCTTATTAGACTTTTAAGAATAAAACTCCTTTTTAAATCTTTTAATAATTTTTGTTTTAACGGAATCTAATCAGCATTTGTTGATCCGAATCCTCATCCATTATTTTAGATCATAAACTTGTTAATCGTTTAGACTATTTTCAAACAATGGCAAAATAATGACTCTTATACAAACACAAGATAAGCGTATGTCAAAGATGTTATGTCAATAATGAAAGAGGAAGCCAGGCGTGGTGGTTTGTGCCTGTGGTCTCAACTATCAGGAGGCAGAGGCAGGAAGATCCATTGAGCCCAGAAGGCAGAGGCTACAATGATCCGTAATTGTACCACCGCCTACCAGCCTGGGCTACAGAGTGAGATGCTGTCTCAAAAAGTAAAAAAAAAAGCATATAAAAAAGTAGCTCCCTCCAAATAATAATAAAATAAGTGAGGAAGCAATTACAACCATTTCAAAGGAGAATCTCAAGAAGCACATGTACATATAAAATAAGAAATTCTGAAAATGAATTTACAAATAATTTTTGTAAAGGCTCATCTACAGGACAATAATCAATTTCATTCCAATAGGTACAATTAATTGGGATTTATAGAAAAAAATCATTTGCATTTTTTCACAGTTTACATAGTTTCAAAACAGCTCAAAGACAATCAAATATGTAAATAACCTGAAGGAGTAATCTAGACAACACACCCATTATTTGTTCCCTCATTTTAAAGGCTCCCCAAATTTTTCTTGATGTTTCCTAAGGCCAAGACTGTATTTGGAGTTTTACATTAATTATTTATTAAAGTTTCTAAATTGTTATGTTGATATTTCTAAATATAAGAAACAAGGGGGCCGGGTGTGGTGGCTCATGCCTGTGATCCCAGCACTTTGGGAGGCTGAGGCGGGTGGATCACCTGAGGTCAGAGACCAGGGTGACCATGGTGAAACCCTGTCTGTACTAAATATACAAAAAAATTAGCCAGGTGTGTTGGTGGACGCCTGTAATCCCAGCTATTTGGGGGGCTGAGGCAGGAGAATCTCTTGACTCCCAGCTATTCAGGGGGCTGAGGCAGGAGCCGGAGGTTGAAAAAAAAAACAAGAAAGAAAAGAAAAAAAGAAACAAGATTCATTTAATCTCATTGGCCCTTATGGAAAAATAATATCAATTTCTCTATATACATTTTAATATATTCTTCTGCATCATTTTATTAAGGAATTCCCTACTAGAACATTATACTAAGCTATTTATTAATTGTAATTGTAATATAAATTTTGAATAAAAGTGAAATATTAACAAAGTTTAAAATGTTCTAACAGATTAACAAATACAACAATAAGTTCTTTACACTAGTGATAATATAGCAAAATTTAATGTTTTTACATTTGAGGGGGTAACAATTTTTAAGAAAAATTTGAATGTTTTAAATATTAATAGATGTCATAATCAGCTTATATAAATACTTTTTAAACTGATAGAAATAAATATAAGCAACTATGTGATATTTTAAAAACTGAGGCTGCATTTGTATGAGGGTTTATGTGTCTCGTGAAGAGAACAGGAATCTGAGCTTCAGTAGCTGCTTTCAGTGTTTCATTCTTTCCTCCAAAATTCTGAATATTAATAGAACTACAAAAAAGTGGCTTTATGTCTCACTATGAAGAATACAGTGATGTCAAGATGTCAAGTCCTCAGATCAGATTTTATATATATACATTAAACAGTGAAACAGTTCAGATTGACATTAGCCTAAAGTAAAATTTATCTCATGGCATCCCTTGTCCAGCTCAGGGCTGTACCAGTTGTACATCAATGTGTGCAATGAGGGCACCCTCTAGTGGTTAGATACTAAAGCAGCTTTTCAACTGACACTTCATGTATATGAAGACAAAAACAGTAATTTAAGAGAAAACTATCAAAATAGATGCACTATGCAGAGTGATACATTTTAAAATAAGAATAGAAAAGAAGAAAAGTCTTCTCAGCTTCCCCACTGTCCTCATTCCCCAAGCTGAGTGCACAGAGGTGGTCTCCACCTAGAGATTTTGTATTTGTTTTTTTTGTTTTGTGTTTTTGGTTTTCCCCAGTGGTCACAGTTATCATATATTCATATGTTATCTTCGATGCCCTCAACTTTATGCAGAATTCAATTCCTGATGTGAAATCTTTGGTTTAAAAGAAACAAAAATCTTTGTGTATGGAGTGTTTTTTTTTTTCCTTGCTAGAGCTATTGTTATTTAAAACAAACATTATGTTTCCTGCTCTAAGTTTGTTGTAGATTCTTATAAAGTTCTTTCCTGCTTTTTGAAAGAGAGGATCAGATTAATCAAGAATCATCTTCCAGTACTCACTTTTTAAGATACATTATGTACAGAGAAAGGGACAGACACGGCACCATTCAGGGTTCTACTGCTATTCTTAAATGTTAAAATATTTAGAAAGACCACCCTCTGTATCTATTTGTCTATTGTCTATTGTCTCCAAATAGGTGATATCTTGACATTTTCCCTGTAAAGGCTCATAATTGCTTTGAGAGTCTTCTGTGATCATTGGCCACTCAATGTATGTGTACGTGTGCGCCATCATTGTATTACCATCTGCTTCCTACCATTCCAAATTACCCGGAACTTATATTTATTTCTAGTTTTCTTCGTTTTATTTTCCTAATTTTAATTTGAAGTTTGAACCAAAAGCTAGGGCAATACAAACACAGCACACTTTTTATAATGAATTACTTTTTCTGTCAAATTTGACATTGAGGAATTAATAGTCTTATTGAAATCAAAAGTTTAGATGTCACAGTTAAAATGATCTAGTCTATGTTTTTATATCTTGATTAGTAAATTGAACATCAATTATCTTTATTCTGAAAAGCATTTTAAATGATTATATGACTATGTGATTCACAGGGCTTTCATGTAGGAGAAATAAGATTATCCCTAAAGAGTCTACCTGAGTAGAAAAGACATAATAAATGTTTATCACATACGACTTTTCTTCATACACTTTTAGTTGTGTTTTCTTCAATCAGCTCTTCATACCATTTCAATTTTGTAATATGAGTCATTTGACAGAAGAAAAGTATGTGACATATGGAAAATTGGATTGGAAAGAAAAAGAAGTCTTAAAAAATTGTGATGAAAATATCCTGCTTTTGTACATTTTTCAAAGACAGTGGACCCTGAGAACACGCTGATGGGGAATCTCCTAGGGTCAGTATGAGTGAGGGTGATCTGAAGCATTATCTTCAGTTCTTTAATTATAAATACATACCTACTAATCTGGTTCATAAGATAGGAGAAAATTTGGTAAATGTATATTGTTCCATGCAGGCTACTAATTATACAAGTTATGAAACTAGCATTAGTTGCTGTGTCCTTAAAAATACTTGGACAAAGGTAGCAATAAAAGATAAGATTAATAACATGAATAATAAATATTTTATTATTCAACGTGTAAAAATGAACAGACAATAGTTGCATTCATTGTTGCTGACCTCCTTCACCTTATGTATGTTTGAGATAAAAGATCACTTAGTAAAAATCATGTTAACAAAATCTCACAATAATTATCCTATGTGGTCATTTACAAACTTCCAAATGGATGACTCAGGCAAAACATAAAGCAAAAGTTATCTCAAGTAATCTTACAAGAGGACTACTGAATTTTATGTTTTGCTTAAAAATCATGTTCAAGAACCTTGTCCCTGAGCACTTCATCAAATCAAGAAAATGGAGACAATTTTATCATTAATTTTTAGCAGTTTTCAGTCAATACTGAGGTATATAAAAATGAGCTATAATCTATGTGTTTGACCTTTGAAGCTTCAGGTTCTTTGATGTTTCCAAATCCTCCAACACAGCTATTGTGTTTGTCTAGTTCTCTTGGAAGTTGTGCTTTATTTTAAAAATCATTTTAGTAAGTCGATTAATATTATTCTGTACCTACATAATTGAAACAGTCAGGTTTTCCTCCTTACCCCACCCTGGTGTTCTAAAAATAGGGCAATTGCATATGTAGCTTATTTCTTTTTTAAAAACCAATCAACTTCAGTATGTAATGAAAAATATTTCTATTTGAATTACAATAGTTTCAAAAAAAGCAAATCGTTCAGTATTTAGTATTTTTTCCCTCCAATATAAATGTGCTATTTGATTATAAGGTTCAGGTTTTCTATTAGACATTATGATAAGTGCAATTTTGAAAACCAAAGCTTGGTGGCAAATAACAAATTTCATGCTAGAAACAGGTAATTTTTTCTGTATTTTTATTTTAATAAAAATGTCAACCACCAATCCAGCATTTCTGGAGTATAATTAGTGTTCAATATCATACACCTCCCCGTAGACCCCAATTATGATTGTTTGCTCCAAAGGATTTGCCAGTTTTCATGGTAATCTCCCGCAATTATAAAATAACGTCAATTTTTCAATAACGTATTTAACCATATAATCATAATAAAAAAGGAACTAAAGGAAATGATTTTATGACCAATTCATTATAAATCCAGAAATAAAATCTAAACTATAAAACGTGATGATTTTATGTATTAAAAACCTTGAAATCTGAAATCCTTACTGAAGTTATCAATGTGTATTTGATGATATCCATAATTATTCTTGATTCTTGTTGAAGTGAATATTTAACAGCATTTGGAATGAAAGATTTCAAAAAAGTGTCTCCAGTGATATCCAGTGATAAGTTTTTTTTTTTTTTTTTTTTTTTTGGAGACAGAGTGTCGCTCTTGTTACCCAGGCTGGAGTGCAATGGCGCGATCTCTGCTCACCGTAACCTCTGCCTCCTGGGTTCAAGCAGTTGTCCTGCCTCAGCCTCCCGAATAGCTGGGATTACAGGCATGCACCACCACACCTGGCTAATTTTGTATTTTTAGTAGACATGGGGTTTCTCCATGTTGGTCAGGCTGGTCTCGAACTCCTAACCTCAGGTAACCTGCCTACCTCGGCCTCCCAAAATGCTGGGATTACAGGCATGAGCCACTGCGCCCATTCTGGTGATAAGTTTTTAAGATTTTGTTTGTATTGTTCTTAATAATGGAATAAATAATGTATTTTTTTTTCCAGTTTTTTTCTCTCAATCTTGATAATGAGTTCCTATTTATTTTCATATATTTTAGGAATTCACTCTATGATTTTAAAAGTCTATGAATCTTAATTTCTCCACACATAAATAAACATTACATAATTTGACTTAACCTTGATCAGGTCCAGAGGTTCATGTGGTATCATTATGTAGCAGTTGCAAAAGGCTATATAAGTAAACTTAGGCGTGATATTTGAAATATGTGTAAATATTACTCGATTCTTAGGTGAACATTTGATTTATTTCCTATAACTTCATATAAGGTGATGAATTAACTTTCCTTGAAATATATGGTTTTATATTTTACACTGCTGGACTGCCAATAGAGTGTAATGTTTGAACACACATTTCCATATACTTGTTTTCTAAGGTAAACACTTAAAATTCCAAGACAAAGAAAATGCCTGGTTAAAATTTGGGATTACATTTGAAGGTATAAAAATAGGTTGTTGGAAATGGTAATCAATACGTCCCTTCTCTTCTTAGAGACTCCTCCTCTGACAATAACCCATGTTTGTCTCTATACCCTTTGTAGTTCAGGCTTCATATTTTTCCTGATCTGGATGTCTGCCTCAGCACTTCATTTTATCTGAATGAGCAACATAAATCCAGTCCCCAAAGCATTGTTGAGTAAGTAGCTCCCTGATGATAGAGGTGAGTGTAACATTAAAACCCACAGCACAAAAGTGAATCAAAGTTCTGTAAACGGGTCTGTTTTCTCTTTCTCCCACCTTAAATTCATCTTTCTCTATTTCAAAGAGTCACCTACCCTTATCTCCAACCTCCCTGTATTCTGCATCTCCCTGCAGTTTGCTACCCCTTTCCCCAGCTTCCAGGGTCTCTTCTTTTCCCAATCTCATTTCTTACGTAAAATGAGTTAATTCTGTTAAAATGTCTCTAATTTGCATAGTTGCAGACATTACTATTTTGCATAATTAGGACCTTTCAGTTCTCCCTTTTTTTTTTTTAGGAATAAAAAGGATTCTAACAATGCCCAGTGTCTGCACTAGTACACATTCTTTAGTCTGTCTCATACCAATGAATATCAATTATAAGGAGTGTAGAAAACAGTATTTTCTTACTAGTATTCACCAATCCACACTGAGTAGAATCCGTCACACAAAGTCATACGATAACATTATCTATCGCAAGAGCAATTATCATCTCAGAGTGGGACTTAGACCTACATATTTGACCTCTTGGAGCAACTGAGTTTGGTCTTCCTAGATTCTAGTCCCTTCTTTTTCCTTCATGGCTGGCTTTACACAGAATCTGTTTCACATTCTTTATTACTGATGTGTTTGGATTCCTTGAACATCAACTTTTTCCAGAACTCCTGGATACATTTTACTCTTTCCCTCTTGAGTAATCTACATCGGTGGACCCAGACTTCAGCTGGCTGATTCCAACTATACATTTCAGCCCATTTCAGCATCAGCAATTTTGCATGGCAACGTGGCTAGAAAGACCTGAGAAGTAGCTTACCACCCAAGGTAAAAAATACTTACCTAAAAGTTATACATTTCGAAACGTGTACTCTTCTAAAACGAAAAATGCTTAAGCCATATGATATGGTTTGGCTGTGTCTCCACCAAAATCTCATCTTGAATTGTAACTCCTACAATTCCTATTGTGTCATAGGAGGAACCCAGTGGGTGGTGATTGAATTATGGCAGTAGGTCTTTCCTTCACTGTTTTCATGATGGTGAATAAGTTTCACATTCACAAGATCTGATGGTTTTAAAAAGAGGAGTTTCCCTGCACAAGTGCTCTCTCTTGTCTACTGCCATGTGAGATGTGTCTTTCACCTTCCACTGTGATTGTAAGGCCTCCTCAGCCCGTGGAACTTTAAGTCTGTTAAACCTCTTTCTTTTGTAAATTGTCCAGTCTCAGGTATGTCTTTATCAGCAGCACAGAAAAGGACTAATACAGCAAATTGGTACCAGTAGAGTGGGGCATTGCTGAAAAGATACTCAAAAATGTGGAAGTGACTTTGGAACTGGGTAACAGTCAGAAGTTGGGACAGTTTGGAGGGCTCAGAAGAAGACAGGAAAATGTGGGAAAGTTTAGAACTTGCTAGAGACTTGCTGAATGGCTTTGACAAAAATGCTGATGGCTGACGTGGTCTCTGATGGAGATGAGGAACTTGTTGGGAACTAGAGCAAAGGTGACTCTTGTTACGTTTTAGCAAAGAGACTGGTGGCATTTTGTCCCTGCCCTAGAGATTTGTGGAACTTTGAACTTGAGAGAGATGATGTAGGGTATCTGGTGGAAGAAATTTCTAAGCAGTAAAGCATTCAAGAAGTGACATGTGTGTGTCAAAGGTATTTGGTTTCGTAAGGGAAGCAGAGCATAAAAGTTCAGAAAACTTGCAGCCTGACAATGTGATAGAAAAGAAACATCCATTTTCTGAGGAGAAATTCAAGCCAGTTTCTGAAATACGCATAAGTAACAAGGAGTCCAATGCTAATCCCCAAAGTTTTGGCTGTGGCTTCAGAGCGTGCAAGCCTCAAGCCTTGGCAGCTTCTATGTGGTGGTGAGCCTGCAAGTGCACAGAAGTCAAGAATTGAGGTTTGGGAACCTCTGTCTAGATTTCAGGTGTGTGGTTGTCCAGGCAGATGTTTGCTGCAAGGGCAGGGCTCTCATGGAGAACTTCTGCTAGGCCAGTGCAGAAGGGAAATGTGGGATTGGAGCCCCCATACAGAGTCCGGACTGGGGAACCACCTAGTGGAGCTGTGAGAAGAGGGCCACCATCCTCCAGACCCCAGAATGGTAGATCCACTGACAGCTTGCTCCATGCAAGTGGAAAAGCTGCAGACATTCAATGCCAGCCCACAAAAGCAGCAGGAGGGAGGCTGTACCCTGCAAAGCCACAGAGGCAAAGCTGCAGAAGACCATGGGAACCCACATCTTGCATCAGTGTAACCTGCAGTCAAAGCAGATCATTTTGGAGCTCTAAGATTTGACTGCCCCGCTGGATTTCGGGTTGCTGGGGGCCTGTAGATCCTTTGTTTTGGCTAATTTCTCCCATTCGGAATGGCTGTATTTACCCAATGCCTGTACTCCTATTGTATCTAGGAAGTAACTAACTTCCTTTTTATTTTATAGGCTCATAGGCAGAAGGGACTTGCTTTGTTTCAGGTAAGACATTGGACTGTGGACTTTTGAGTTAATGCTGAAATGAGTTAAGACTTTGGAGGACTGTTGGGAAGGCATGATTGGTTTTGAAATGTGAATACATGAGATTTGGAGGGTCAGGGATGGAATGTTATGGTTTGGCTATGTCCCCACCCAAATCTCATCTTGAATTGTAACTCCCACAATTCCCATGTGACGTAGGAGGAACCTGGTGGGAAGTGATTGAATTATGGGGGCTGGTCTTTCCTGCACTGTTCTTGTGATAGTAAGTAATTTTCACAAGATCTGATGGTTTTAAAAAGGGGAGTTTCCCTGCACTAGCTCTCTTCTCTTGTCTGCTGCCATGTGAGACCTGCCTTTCCCCTTCTGCTGTGATTGTGAAGACTCTCCAGCCATGTGGAAATGTAAGTCCATCAAACCTCTTTCTTTTGTAAATGCCCAGTCTCAGGTATGTCTTTATCTGCAGTGTGAAATGGACTAATACACCACATATGCTTTGGTCATTCATCACTGGTAAAATAGAGTGTCTCACATCTATTTCCTAGGCCATAGTTTTCTCATCTTAAGCTGTAGTAGTGGATTAAATAATCTTTGGTGTATCTTTCAGCTATAAAATGTGATATTTTCATTTTCCTGGGCTGTGCTTCACACTGTATATCTCACCATCCAATCGTTGCCTGTCTTTTTGACACGGAAGACTGACGTTTGCTCTATGCAGCTTCGTGTTCAAGGAAAAAGGGAGGGTGGTGAGAAAAAGAGTGAGAGGTTGAGATTTTCAATTTTTCTGTGATAAGCTTTTCCCAGACAGAATGAAGCCATTTCATGATTTTCCCCATGTCTATACCTGTCCAGCTCCATGCCTTTTGAAGCTATATTTCAATTTCATAGTAGAATCAAATCCTTTGCTAGAAACTATCAGTATCCTATTTGTTCCATACAATTCTACAAAGAACAAATTTTTTAAAGGATCAAGAATTCCATTGGTACAGAACAATAAAAACACAATAGATGAAAATATATGCTTTTATTTTTCTAATTTTTTATATTACCTGCTATTTATTATTGTTTATTGTTATTATTTTTAAGTTTATATAAATAAAGGCCTCACATTAATGACATATTTGCATTTATTGCTTTATAGTAGCACGACTGAGCTACTCATCTTTCGCTAAGGCCTTGTCACCTCTTCTTAAATTGTAAACCTCAGAGTCCTTTAAAAAGAAATTCCATCCATCTATCTTTTGCCTTAACTTGTCACTTTTAGCTTCATCTCATCTCCCAAATTGTGCCCCTTCCTCATAACTCTACTGTAACTGTCTTTGGTGAGCCTGTCTCAGTATTCACACATCACTGTCATTCATATTTCATGTTGATGACGCTGAAAGTGATTGTTTCCTGTATATAAATGGAAAGGAAAAAAAAAAAAAAAAACCCACAACAGAACAATACCTCTCTAAAAGCTACAGCCTATAATTGAAATCCAGTTGCATTTTCAGTTTGGTAATTTCAAATTTTGAAAAAGAGGCCTTTATACTGATATCTCATGCCAGGCTGATCTGTCCAAATTGTTATTTCCCTAGAGTTTACCTGTCTGACATATTGTATAAAGCTATTCTTTGGCAAGTGTGCACCTTTGCACTTGGGTCAGGATGGATAAAATTAAACTTACTAGAGAGAAGCATTTACTTATTTATTTCATAGCTATTACAAAGATAAGGTCATATCTATAATGTATAAATGTGCTTCAGTTAATGGAAGTTGTTTACACTAATTGCATATTTTAATTAGGGAATAAGGTTTTACATATGAAAGGGATTCTTCATATCACAAAAGAAGTCTTTGTATGGTTCCATTAGAAAGTTAGTAGTGCTTTTAAAATTATTCTTGTGCTCAAGTCAATTGATAAGGACACTCAGCTACTCCAAAACTACATACAGATTTCCTCCCACTATTGTTCCAACTATATTTTATTAGCTATTTGTACAACTAAATATATGTATGCTTTCAGCAAGAAGATAGATATTATATGGATGCTAAGATAATTTAACTATAACACATGGTATATTGAAGGAAACTAGTTCTCACTTTAATTTTGAAAACATTCTTGCTGAAAAGTTAAGATTAATAGAGTTAACTTTTATGTTTATATTAGCTTTGCTATTTCTATAAAGTAAAATAATATTAGAATCAGGAACAAAGTGAGAGCTTGGGATAGAATCAGATAACTAAATTATTTTTAATAAGAAAAGTAGAAGGCTGGGTGTGGTGTCTCATGCCTGTAATCCCAACACTTTGGGAGACTGAGGTAGGAGGATTACTTCAGGCCAAAAGTTCAAACGTAGCCTGGGTAACCTAGTGAGATTCTGTCCATGTCAAAAATAAAAATAAAAATAAAAAAGTTAACCAGGCATTGTGGTGTGTGCCTGTAGTCCCAGCTACTTGGGAGGTAAAGGTGGAAGGATGACTCTATCCCTGTAGGCTGAAGCTGCAGTGAGTCCCACTGTACCACTGCAATCTAGCCTGGTGACAGGGTGAGACCCTGTCTAATAATAATAATAATAATAATAATAATAATAATAATAATAATGAACATAGCATTAGTATACAGATCAATTAAATTTCACACCCAGGAAAGAAAGTTTCAGGAGCTCCTGTAACTAAAATAGGCAGAAGAGAAAAATTACAAAGAGGTTTCAAGCTTCTTTGGACAACACTTTTAAACTTGAAGACATCTTTATACTAATTTTCAACATTTTTTTTTTTTATTTCACTGGGATCCTTGAATAATTTCTCAGTTTAATGTGGATTTCAAATAAACTCTTTAAAAAAGAGTTGGGTTTTATGGAATTTGCTATCCTGTGTTTTGAATCTCAAATCTGTGTTCAGTGCTTCCTTGAAGATGAGATGGCTATATTCTGTGATTGTTTTGTCATTATAGGAGACAAATTCTCCAGATGATTTTCAACAAAGACCTGACTCTTAACAAATTTAATTTTCTATCAACTGACAGTAAGAAGAGGGTGATGTCCCACTGCATCACTTTGATGCTTTGAGTCAAACAAAAATACTGTAGGACTCAGGATAAGAATATCTGGTTTACTGTCACTGTAAACCATGAAAAAATCACTTTAAGATCTCTGCACTTTATTTTTCTCATGTATTAAGCAAGGACTATACCAGCCCTACAAAGCTCACAGATTATTGTGATAACAATCAGTAGACTGATGTGAAACTATTTGAAAGTAAAATGAGCATTTCTGAGAAATAGTCTGAAATAAGGAAAATAATATTAGCAGCAATTTAAAGAGGAAGCCAACACCATGAGTGCATTTTAAATCTTTTATAGAAAGATCTTCACTGCAGGTCATCTTTGCGGTATAGTGCTATGATTAGCCATAAATAATCTCTTTACAAATTAAAACTGAAAAACAGAACCTCCATATATTTCCTCAGTCCCTCAATATGGTCTGGAAATGCATAGAAAAAAATTGCATGGAGTTACATTATACAGGAATATTCTTGGTATCAAAATTTAATCACAATTTGCTAAACACATAGGCTCTGGAAATTGTACACAAACTAAAGATACCTACCATGACAGAGAAAGTAAAACAAAACAAAACAGCATCCAAGGGACAACAGGTGGGGAAGTTGATGAATTCATCACCCTATGATTTTCTTTACCATTGTTTCCTGTTTATTTGCAAATTAAATGTCCTGATTGATGAAGCATACTGGTCTTTCAGATTTACCTCAATTGATTAGAACATGTTTCCCGAGAAGCCAGAATTAAAAGTTAAAGATACCAAGTATCAGATGGCTTTTCACTCCTCCATAGCCTGGGAGGATCAGGACAATACCAGTATCAACTTTAAGGAAGGAGGTAAAATCAATAATCTGCCAACACTGGTCCGTGGCTTGTACAGAATTTAATGCAGGATGATACAGCATGAAACCTCTCATTCTTTCCACTCTTCTCATCTACTTTACATATATCTTCATAGGCTGTTTTTGAGGTTTATATTCCAATGGTATTCTCAATAATTCTCCTTGATAGATGTAAACTCTCTATATTTTCTAAGCTTTAACCAACTCACTCAGTGCTGATTGACTTTTGTCACTGAAATTATGTTACCTTATCTTATATGATTTTTATTAGGATAAATGTGTAATATGTACATGTGTGTATATACATATGAAGTTTATATATTTCTGTGTATGTCCTGATTCTTTATGTGTCTCTATATATATATTCTGAATATCATATATGACATAATATATGTATACTTATTGTATATATGAATGTCTTTCATTCTCTATGTATATATATATTTACCAGTATAATTGAAAGTAAAAGTGTGCATAGATGTGAAACCAATAAATTGATAATCACATATGCATCCATTTATAAAGAAAATATTTTACAAATAAAATAGGCTTTATAAATGAAAATATATTCTGTAATTTTATCTTTTGACTTTTTCTTACCATGTGTATTAAAATAACTTACTTTTGAGTTTTGAGTTTTGCATATGATCATGAAAGCCATTGATTTTTGTCACCATTGTCACTTCAGGATTTATTAAAAGAAACTTTTCCTCTGCCATTGGATAAAAACACTGAGAGGAAGACAGGACCCCCTTATCTTTTCTTGCCACTCATAACTAATAAAAAACTAAATTTCAATTTAACTAACCAATGCAGCCTGAGATAACACATTATGTCCCTAGTCTTTGCCATTCTTTGATATCTAGTAAGGCCAAGCTATCCTCCTCTGTACACACACATCATTATCTTTGGTGAAGGAAAATATTTCTTTAATAACCCTGGCCTATAGAAATTGTTTTGTATAGGTGTATGTACATGTGTGTGTGTGTTTTAACATACAAATGTGTATTCATTGGCCCTGCTATAGACATTCACATCACAAGATACCTGTTATGATTTCATAAAGAATGTCTTGATTCCCTTTTCTTTCTTTCTCATATTGAACCAAATAAGTAATGATTCTTCTCAGTGATTCATTGAAAACATAGTTATTAAGCCTGATTCTCATGCCAGATAATATTCTATGTAAATATGTCTGAACTGTTGGCTTCTTATTTATTTCAATATAAGTTTCTAGGGATTTGGAAGTGATTTGTCTCCTTTCTTATCGCTGGGCTTTTGAGCACATATTTCCCCAAAATCCTTCCTCAAACAGATTTTTGTGATTTGTCTAAGTTCGTTTGCTGATTTCCTTTCACTTCTTAGAAGGTTCTTCAAAATCTTACTTATTATCAATTTAAAACATTAGTTAATTGTCACATGCATTATAGTTTTTCTTCATTATTAGTTTAAATATATTGTTGGTTTAACTGTACAGTGTGCCACATCGTAGATAATTTGGAAAATACGGAGAAAGAAAATGTAAGCTTCCGTATAACCAGGACTAAGAAATAACAACTGTTAACCTTTTTGCATATCTCCTGATCTGTTTCAATCCCCATAATACACTAGTCTGAGGATTCTAAAGGTGGAGGATGGCAATGGCTCTCAGTAGCAGGTACAACAAAGTTAAGTGCTTCTTCTAAAGAATGTAATTACAAACTCCTCCAGTAGTTTGTCCAGGGATGTGAAACTTGGGGAGCAAATATAGAACCACAGGTCAGCATATTGCATGACCACTTTGGGAATTTGTCTAATAGAGGTATCCTAGAGAATAGAGGACGATCTAGTGGAGAGAGTCTAAGAGGAGTAGAAAGACAGAAATCAGAGTCTGATGGGAGAGTAGGAGCAGCCTGTTGAAGCAGAGTGAGTTTGGGTGTCAAAATCAGAGGGTCCCACCCAGAATCCTCCATAGAAAACAAGAATGTTCCCATGTAAAAATGTTTCTACCTTAATTAACAGCCAGCCCCAGAGAATGCAAAGACAAGGCAGATGGTGAAGACGTGCTGCCTGGCTTTCCTGCCTTCTTCTCTACACTCCAAAAGCAGAAAGCTCTGGAGCAAAGGAATTAATAAACTAAGGCCAGACCTAGTTGGGAAGTCTGGCTCAGTGGTCTTTCCTTTGAATGAGAATCAGATAATAAATAATGTACTCTAATTTTATAATCAAGAATATAACTAACTATTTGTTAGTTAAACTGAAATTTAGTTTTTTATTAGTTATGAGTGATGAGAAAAGATAAGGGGGTCCTGTTTTTCAGTGTTTTTATCCAATGTCAGAGGAAAAGTTTCTCTCTCTTAATAAATCCTGAAGTGATAATAGTGACAAAAATCAATGGCTTTCATGATTGTATACAAAACTCAAGTTTTTGTAACATACTAGTTGCAAAATACGTATATCAATACTTATATTAATTGAAAGCTAGTTGTAACTATAGAAATAACTTATAGGACTAAGAGTTATAATATACCTATCCAATCTTTATTCTCCTGTTATATCCAAACCTTCTTAAACCTTCTACCATTATCTGTTCTCAGAAGACTTATTTCCATCCCTTAATTCCTTCTGTATAAAGGTATGTTAGGTTTCTAAAGAACATATATATATAGAGAGAGAGAGAGAGTATGTGTGTGTATATATATATATATACACTAAAAATTTTTCTACAGTCATCACATGATAGAACATAAAAATAAAAGCATTATTTGTTTTAATACCAACCATCCTTCAAATGTGGTGTAAGGACAAGAAATCATAGTTTCTGCTCTCTGTGTTAGTTATATTAAGTTGCATGGAACTTAACATGTTCAGGATCTACCCAGTATTGGCATGGAACTTATTTTCTTGTACTTGGGTCTGGAAAACAAATGTCACTTCATAAAATGTTTTCCTTTTTATTATGAAGTTATATCTTCGATTAGTAGTATCCTGTACCCTTAAATATAAAACAAGTTGATGGCAATTGACTTTAATGCAGGAATTAGGACCCAAGTGAAAAGACTGTGTTTCAATTGAGTGCATCATGGATTTAGAGCTACCTATTGTAAAATGTTACCTGTGCCTAGGTAACCTGATAGCCCCTAAGTGCCGGGCTCTCTAATTAGGAGGCAATAAGAAACCAGTAATGGTTAGACACATGGAAGCCTCGGGGCCATAACGTTGGAGCAGCCTGAGATAACACATTATGTCCCTAGTCTTTGCCATTCTTCCATACCTAGTGAGACCAAGCTATCCTCCTCCGTACCAGTTAGGAATGAGAGTAGGCATCTATAAACAGAGGCCTCAAAATACTCAACTAAAAACATCTGACAATATAAAGAGAGAAGTCTTCATATATAAGAGTCTTCTTTCTTTGCAATCAGAAATATGAAGGTGGGTGGATTCTGGCTTTGGTTTAGCAGCTTTTTAAACATGAGAGATCTGATTTGTACAAGTCTTGGCCTTCCATTGGCACTTAAGCCTCCATAATCACATTCCAGGCAACAGGCAGGAAATAAAAGAAAAGGGAAGGACAAAGAGAGTTTCCTAAGAACCCCCACTTCCTACTTGTGCTAATGTCATTACCCACATACATTTGCAAAGAAAGCTGGTAAACAGTACTTTTTAATTGGACAAATTGCTACCTCCGATAATTTTGTGTGATGGTGGTGGTGGCGGTGGTTGTGGTGAGGGTTCTCTTAGAAAGAAGAAGGAGAGGCCGGGCACGGTAGCTCACGCCTGTAATCTCAGCACTTTGGGAGGCCGAGGCAGGTAGATCACGGGGTCAGAAGTTCGAGACCAGTATGACCAACATGGTGAAATCCCATCTATACTAAAAATACAAAAATTAGCCATGCATGATGGCACGTGCCTGTAATCCCAGCTACTTAAGAGGCTGAGGTAGGAGAATCACCCGAACCCAGGAGGCGCAGGTTGCAGTGAGCTGAGATCGTGCCATTGTACTCCAGCCCAGGTGACAGAGGAGACTTCATTTCAAAAGAAAAAAAGAAAGAAAGAAGAAGGAGAGAATGGCAATGATAAGATAATTACTATTCTCTTCCATCAAGCTAAGCCAAATGGAAGGCCCTGGTTTGGTAGTCACAACTACTACTCCCATACCACCGTCTGTCTATTCCCAACTTTATTACTCTACTTGGTGTAGACAAGCACCAACTTCCCATGGTACTGCTGCCTAGGAGGCTCCCACTTCTCCACTAATGGTTCAAGGAAAGGCAGGAGGCAACAATCAAGCTTGGAATTTTTTATCCATACCCTTTGCATTCATTTAAATATCTCCATTAAAATGTCCACCCAATTAGGGAACAAAGTCTGTTCTTAGATGAAATTTTGAAATAGATAAATTGTTTCATGTTGATCTAACATACTCAAATAATGGCTGTTCTAATAATGATAATAGAATAAGAGAAAATTCAGAATTTCAGAGCACATCTTTATAAAACTGAAGTAAAATTCAGTAGCATTCAAGATCTTTTAAGCAAAGCAATCGTGTAGTGATATGGTAACTTGTCATCTTCCTGAAACCTGTGTCCATTGCTCTCTATTTCAGCCAATTCTATCTTTTCACCAATTGTGGGTGATTCAGTGCCTCTCCATTTTTTAAAAAGAATTTTCTTTATCTCTGTCTGTCTCTTTCTCCTTCATATTCTTTTCAATATTTCAGCACTGTTTACACTGTACTCATGTTAATCTAGTATTTTATGATATGTTAACAAGCTGATATACAACATAACTTGAAATCTACAGGCAACGTTTTGACTATCACCCTCTATTAAGATTCATAATTCACATTTTTACTTTAAAAATTCTGAGAAGGCTTGAAGTTTGAAAAAAAAGTTCAATGTAATTTAACCCAGCATTTTCCATATTTGTGTTATGATGCAATCTTTTTTTTGTCTATGAATACCATGTGAAAAGTTTTATGGAAAGCAGTTGATACAAAGTTCATTCTACTTTAAGGTTCAAGCTTATTTGTACCTTCCATTTTCTTATGACATCTATACATTTTAGATTTAATATTTCGCCACTAGTTTAATTTCTTCCTTTGTATTTTAAGACAAAATCCAATAAGACAGTTGCATAGCCTATCAGAGGGTTATCTTTTTGTCGATAGTCCAATCATTTATTGTTTGAGTGATGGAGCCTCACATTAGAAAGTATGGTAACCTATGTTTTGGACACATCTTGAGGGAGGAAGCTTCACAGGGGATCTGTGGAGAGTGTTGCATTCACTCAGGGGATCATTCACTTCTTTCCAAAACACACACTCTGATATTCCCAATAAATCTGAGGCCACAGTCCTCATGATGCTCTCCTATAAAAAGCAAGTCAAATTTAGGAGAATAAATTGAATGAACTGTCACAAACATTTCTCAATAAAATAAGGAGAAAAGTGTAACTGTAGCCTGCATAAAAATTACATGTAGATGTACTAAGCTTTGGGGTCCTCTTGGTTGGAATGCATTTCTGAAGGGAAAAAAATCAATATTTAACTACATTTGATATATTTCTTTGCTAAAAGCCACAACTTCCAGTATTCTAGAAAGGAATGATTTATAACCATTACATCCAACAAAATGTTCTTTTTGGCCCTGAAATCTGATAATTTGGTGACTGTGCTTCCAGAAATAAAACTCCTGTCCATCACCATTATTATTATCAAGGATAGCCTGAGAATTTCTGTAGAAAACATAGCACATTTTCACTGCTTTACTCATGTGTGATAATTGCAGAGTTTTGGAAATGTGTTAGCTACAAAAAAAGAAGAATTAAGACCTTAAAGGTGTTTTAGGTAGAAATAAGCAGGGAACCTTGGTTTTCTATCATTGGAGCACTTTTCTTGGTGTACTCTGTGTAATATATTTCCTTTTGGCCTTGCAGATGTAGTTTTGAATCTATTAGCCTGAACACATTTTCACTGCCTTGCAAATGTTTCATCAGCCTGCCTCTCTCCCCTACCAGAGCCCGATGTAGATTGCAAGTGAAAGACAGAAAATGAGAATATAGTATTCATTTTCAATTTTTAATTCCTTTTTTCAAGGGTGTTGGGAGGTTCTCTCTGAATAGGTTATGTCATATGGTTGCATACAGATATCTTGAACCGAAAAGACACTCTGTTAGACAGATATTCTACAGTGAGAAATGCAATATCTTTAGGCCCTCATTCAAGAATTATTAAGAAATATAGATTGGCTGCAAAATGAAAAAAAAAAAAGGGTAATTCTTCTTATACTACTGTATACTATTATATAACAGCCTTGATAGCCCACGTGATGGTGAGCTGTAGCTGCCAAGAAAGGTATATAATGATTTTGCTTCAGAAATTGGATCACTTCCATATTTTTCTCAACAGGAGAATCAGTTTTAACTCATATTGCAATTAGTAAGTTACTCTCCTTAAATAATAGGAGATTATAGTACCCTTCCTGTTCCCACTGAACCAAAGAACGGTCCTAACTTGGGTACAAAACCCAGAAAATTAATCCTACAGAGAATGAAGCGTTCAGTTACAGAGATAACAGATGTAATAAGTAAACCCAGTAAATACAGCTTCTCAAGTAATTAAGTTAACAGAGAGTTAGTAGAACTATCTGTTAAAATTAAAGGGAACTGACATATTTTAAAACATGATTGATAAAGGATCAAAACTTACATAAACCTTAAAAAGGTCATATGAGCAAAGGTGGAAACTCTGTTCAAGAATTAAATAGTTGAATACAGAGATGTGTCGTTTTATTGCACTTCACTTTATTGCACTTCATAGATACTGGGTTTTTAATATACTGAAAGTTTGTGGTAATACTTCCTTGAGAAAGTCTCCTAGTGCCATTTTTCTAACAGCATATGCACACTTCCTTTCTATTTATCACATTCTGATAATTCTCACAATGCTTTAAATTTTTTCACTATTATATCTGTTATGATGATTTGTGATCAGTGATCTTTGATTTTACTACCGTAATTAATTTGCAGTGCCACAAACTGCATCCATATAAGATGTCAAACTTAATCTATAATCTATAAATGCTTTGTGTGTTCTGACTGCTCCACCAACCAGCCATTCTCTGTATCTCTCTTCACAGAATGTTCCTTCCCTGAGACACAACAATATTGAAATTAGGCCAAGTAATAACTCTACAGTGGACTCTAATTGTTCAAGTAAGAGTTTCAAGTGTCTCATTTAAAATCAAAAGCTAGAAGTGATTAAGTGTAGTGAAGGGACGTTGAAAGCTCAGACAGCCTGAAAGCTAAGCCTATTGTTAGAAAGAGGTAAGTTGCAAATGCAAAAAAAAAAGTTATGGAAAAAAATTAAAATTGCTACTCTAGTGAACACAAATAATGATAAGAAAGTGTAATGGTCTCCTTGCTTACATAGAGAAAGTTTTAGTGAACTGAATAGAAGATTAAATCAACCACAACATTCCTTTAAACTAAAGCCTAATCCAGAGTAAGGCTGTAACTCTCCTTATGCTTTGAAATCTGAGAGAAGTGAGGAAGCTTCAGTAGAAAAGTGCAAAGCTAGTAGAAGTGGGTTTATGAGGTATAAGAAAAGAAATACATCTCCGTAACAAAAAATTGCAAGGTGAAACAGCAAGTGCTGATGTAGAAGTTGAAGCAAGTTATCCAGAAGATCTGGCTAAGATGATTGATGAAGGTGGCTAAACAAGACATTTTCAATGAGACAAATCAACATTATATGGGAAAAAAAATGCCATCTCAGATTTTCATAGCTAGAGAGAACAACTCAATGCCTGTCTTCAGAGCTCCAAAGGAAAGACTGACCTCTGGTTAGGGGATAATGCAGCTGATGACTTTAAGTTTAATACAATGCTCATGTACCATTATTTACCATTCCAAGAATCCTAGGACCCCTGAGAATGATACTAAATACACTCTGCTTGTCTTCTACAAATTGGACAGCAAAGCTTGGATGACAGCATATCTGTTTTGCAGTATAGTCTACTGGATATTTTAAGCCCACTGTTGAAACCAATTGCTTAGAAAGAAAGATTTTATTCTGAACGTTAGTGTTCATTGACAATGTACCTACTTACCCAAGAGCTCTGATGGTACAAGATTAACCTTTTTCTCGTGCCTGCTAACACAACATCCATTTGCAGCCCATATATCAAGGAGTCATTTCAACTTTCTAGTCTTATTATTTAAGGAATATATTCCATAAGGATATAGCTGTCAAAAATGGAAGATTAAATTAAATTAATTTAAATTAAATAGTTTGATCTTCCTCTGATGTATCTGAACTAAGTAATTGAAAACCCTCTGGAAAATATCCAACATTCTAGATACCATTAAGAACATTCATGATTCGTGAGAGATGGTCAAAATATCAACATTAACAGGAGTTTGAAAGAAGTTAATTCCAACCTTCCTAAATAGTTTGAGAGGCTCAAGTGTCAGTGGAAGAAGTTTCTGTAGATACAGTGGAAATAGCAAGAGATCTAGAACTAGAAGTACAGCCTGAATATGTGGCTAAATTGCTACAATCTCATGCAGAACTTGAATGAAAGACAAGTTGTTTCTTACGAACAACCCAAGAAAGTGGTTTCTTGAGATGATATCTACTCCTGGTGATGTTGTGAACATTGTTAAAGTAACAATAAAAGATTGAGAATATTATATAAATTTAGCTGATAAAGCAGCAGTAGAATTTGAGAGGATTGGCTCCAATTTTGAAAGTTCTATCATAGGGCTATCAAACATTATCCCATGCTCTGGAGAAGTATTTTCTGAAAGGAGGAATTAATACAGAAAATGTCACTGTTGTCTTAAGAAATTGTCTCAGCTACCCCAGCCTTCAGCAAGCACCACCCTGATCAGTTAGCAGCCATCAGCGTCAAGTCAATACCCTCCACCAGAAAAAAAAATTATGACTGGCTTAAGGTTCACATGTTTGTAGGAATTTTTTAGCAACAAAATATTTTAATTAAGGTATATACATTAATTTTTAGACATGATGATATTGTATGCTTAACAGACTGCCATATAGCATAAACATAGCTTTTATGTACATTCAGAAACCAAAAATGCTTTGGCTAACTTTATTGTAATTTTCCCTTTATTCCAGTTGTCTGGAACTTGGCCTCCTCTATCCCCAAGGTATCTCTAGTAGAGAATGACATCCTGACATACAGTGAAGTGAGTTAAGAAAAGTAGAATACATAGACCTATATCAAGAAAACTTGGAAAACACAAATTGATAAATAATTCAGAAAAAAACAAAAAAATACATTCCTTTAGAATCTCATTTTAAAGATTTATGCCAATTCTAAATAAAGAAGTATTGACAAATTTATGTCAAATTTAAGGTAACTCAATATTCATTATATATGATTTTTTTTTTTTTTTTTTTTTTTTTTTGAGATGGAGTCTTGCTCTTGTTGTCCAAACTAAAGTGCAATGGCCTGATCTCGGCTCAGTGCAACCTCTGCCTCCTGGGTTCAAGCGATTCTCCTGCCTCAGCCTCCCGAGTAGCTGGGATTACAGGTACCTACCACCACGCCCAGCTAATTTTTGTATTTTTAGTAGAGACAGGGTTTCACCATGTTGGCCAGACTGGTCTCGAACTCCTGACCTCAGGTGATCTGCCTGCCTCAGCCTCCCAGAGTACTGGGATTATAGGTGTGAGCCACCATGCCTGACTATATATGATTTTATTTCAGAGTGTGCCTTCAGTCAGTTTTATTTGTTTATGCATGTATGTGGCATGGTATGTATGTATATCTTTATCAGTGTCATGTTACAAAAGTACCGTATGAATCATTACAGAAAGATGATCATATCTAAATAGAAGACAAATACTATTACAGTCAAGATTCTGAGACTAACTGGGCAAAAATTCAAAAATCCTGGCTCGTGTATTTTGATCTGTATCTTCTACATAGTGTATAGATAGATTTTAACAGTTAATATTGTGTCACACTAACATGTTACCTTAAAGTCCCTTTGTCTTGAGGGGGAATATAACACAAGGATTAGAAAAATGCAGGCAGTTTTTAAAAAAAATACATGTTTTATTAAAAGACAGCCACAAACATCCCTTTATGTATTATCTATGTCTGCTTTCTAGCTACAACAGCATCGAGTAGTTTCATCAGAGTTGTTTAGCCTGCCAAGCCTAAAATATTTACTATTTGACACTTTACAGCAAAACTTGCCAATGCCTAATGCAGCACAATGAAAATGGTTTTTGAGTAAAACAGACTCCTGAGAAACTGTGTTCCAGGTTAAGCTTTATGTTTTATGCTATGTTTTATAATCCCCAACATGTTTTTTAGTTAAGCAACTGAATTTTCTCTTCTGGAAAAAAAAAAAAAAAAAAAAGAGACTCTCTTTATTCCCCCATCATCAGGACCTTATTGTGATATCGAACATTCAGAATTCTCCACCAACCCCCGAAACTAAACCAGCCCTTAGCGTTTATGGCCGCTCAAGGCAAGAGTTAAATGGAGGCACATATGTGATTCATTTAAAAATAATAAATCAAGCCCCCAAAATCATTCAATTTAGTATGCTGTATCATCCTATTTTGATAAGTATGCCTTCACAATGACCTAGAAAGTCAAACTTGAAATTAAAATTTTCAGACTTTTAAGTTTCTTCACCAAAAAAAAAAAATGGCAGTATGGGAAGGACATGGCCTCAGCTCCACTCTGTGACTCCCCATAGACTTTTCTTCTCCATTTCAATTATTCATGTGCTGCGATAGAACTGCATCCATGTGGACATCCCAGCACACATGCCTGAGCTCTGTCCACTCATTTTCAGAACATCTCTCCTTGGCCAACCCTGCTGAAAGCCGAGGGTCACATATATGCCCAGTGACATACACACTCACTCCTTGGGGAAACCGATCCAGTAGACAGAGCACCATGAATTTTCGAAGGAAGTCAAGATCATGTTAGCAAGAAATCCCCAAGTTTTAATTACCCAGAGCATCATCAAGTTGGGGAGCATAGGGTCAGGATGTATCCTTCTCATAACCCAGATAATTTTTACTCTGTGGCAAAGTGAATTAAATATGGAGATACCAGGTGGAGCCCTCTAAAGATCTCTCTTCTTAGAATCAGCAGCATCAACATCTCCTAAAACAGTAGTTCCCAAATGGGGGTAATTTTGTCCTCTAGAGGACATCTGACCTTATCTGGAGGGGGTTTTAATTGTCACAACTGCTCAGGAGAGTGTTAGTAGCATCTAGTAGGTAGAATCTAGAATTGCTGCTAAAAAATCTACAGTACACAAGAGCCATCCCAGAAACAAAGAATCAGTTGGTCCAAAATGCTAGTGATGCTGAGCTTAAGAAATAGTCACCTAGGATTTCATAAGAAATGCAGAAGCTCAAGCCCGCCTCAGACCTACTGGACCAGACTCTGAATTTAAAGTGGATCTGTAAGTATTCCCATTAAAGTTTGAGAAGCACTGCTCTGAAGCATGGGATGGAGGCAGAGGCTCTTCTTGCCCTATGAAATGTTGTGCTTTTTGGAACAGGCAACTTGGAAGACTTTTGATGCTGGTGTTTGTTGTTATGAATTTCCCTCATTCCAACATTAATTTTTCCCCCATTGTTTTGCTCCTTTTACAAGAGTCAGAAAAATCAGACGATTATCTTCTATTTCTATTACTTCACAAAGAGCATAAATATCAAGTTGAATCTATAGGAAGATTTTTGAAGGATATTTTAAAGGGTACATCAAAAAAAGGTCAGAATTCCTAATCAGTCATTGCAGGATTTAAATCATTAAGATTATCTCAAACTGCATTCTCCTGGTTGCCTTGACTCATATCCTGAGTTTTATGAATTGGACAAAAACGTTTCATAGATGAAATACATCATAGCATTTTTAGAGGATTTCATTATCTGAACAGGGCACATGGAGGCTTCCGGGAGTAGATGTTAAATGTCTGGCCTCTCCTAACATGACTCATTTACTTATAATACCAGTTACATTTCTCAGCCAAGACGTGCTGGGGAATGAATGAAAAAGAATTTCATTTTAAAATTTAGTCTGAATACCTATATTGATTGACAGAAAAAAAGTTTGTGTCTAGGCTGATTCTTGTTTTATCCATCCATAGACGACATAAGCAGTTCTTCCAGTTTAAAGGACAGAAGGAGGAGTAAGATGTTTCTTGCATACACCAGGAGAATTTTTTCAGACAGGAAAATAATGAGAGGGAGCTGTACAATGTTTACAGAGAGGCCTAGTATTGATCATTTTCTGGTCCACAATCATATTGTAAAGAAGGCAGGTCTTGTATTTAGCACACTTAGTTTTCTCATCCTCATGTGTACCCCTGACACGATGAACTTCATGCACCGCCTTAAGGAACACCATCATTTGGTACTTTCCTACTAGCCTGATTTCTGTGTTTATATTTACCCTACATGAAAGTTACACAAATATTCAGTGAGAATCCACAACATTTCAACCACTATGCTAATAAAGATGGAAAGAAAAATTAAAGAAAACATTTCAACATTTCTATGACTGAAAAGAATTTCAAGTATTTTTTATTTGATTATTACTATTTTTAATTTATAGAAACACCACCTTGCCCATCTTCATTCTGGGGATCTGCAGTTTGGCAAGAAAAAAATATATTATCATCAACTTGTGTTGAATGGATAAATGAATGTAATGTTGAAGGATAATATGAAGTTTTGTTGAGGCTTTTGTGGCCCTTGAAATTACCCAGTGTAGAAAGTCACTTATTCTACCTGTTCATTAGGGCTGATACTTCTGGCACCCTCAACAGTTATTCTTTTCTTAGTGTACCGTAATCAACTTTTTAGAAGGATATTTTCCAGGGACGTGTATTTCATTAACATTTAAAAACAACATAACTGTCTGCTTATTTTCCAACCACGACTCAATCATGAAGCTGTTTAAAAACTGTTTGGTACAATTCTTGACTTACGTGAAGAAGACTTCAGTGAGTCATCCATTGGTGCTGCAGTGACAGACAGCCCAGCATCTGAGATTCCCCATCAAGTGACTTTTAATAATATGGCAGCCCTGGCCTTTGCCCCCAGCTCTAATCATTGAGCCTTTTATTCATTCCCAAGAACTTTACTTTGCTTAGATGTTTAAATCCTATTTCAAGCAAGAATTTCTAGTTATCACCGGGTGTACCTAAGAATATGTTCTTTACTGGGAGATACTGAGTTTTGCTTCTGTCAGATGGATTCCTCATTAATTAGGCTTAAGTCTGTCTTCTCCTACTTGATTTAACTAGGTAGAGCATAGCCTAAAAAATCACTGCATACACATACACACACACGCACACTCACTCACACATAGATATATTCAAACACTGCAGCCTCTTTTGCTCCCATTCCCAGGGTTTTAGTTTCTGGACAAAAAGTTGCTTTATTGACTTGGGAAGTTGAGGCAGGAGGATCACTTAGTCCAGGAGTTTCAGGCTGCCTGAGCTATGATGATCACACTACTACACTGTAGCCTGGACAACACAGCAAGATCCTGCCTCTAAATAAAAAATAATAAAATAATTTGCTTTCTGAGGTGATTTTATATAAGAATATATATTTTATAGAGATACCATGGCCAGATACACTCTTATTTCTAGATTTCCAATTAAAGAATTAGTGTTTCTTGACATAGGTTTGGGTATTAGACATAGAGTCATCAAGGGAATTTGAAAACTAGCATGTGGTTGACAGAAAAGCAAAATTCATATAGTAATTTTTAATATGATTTTAAACATTTACAAAATAGGTATTATCCTTTTTCTAAATAAATTGGAGGTGGCATTAATCAGCCCCACTAAATTGTGTTTATACTAAGAATCCTAAGTTTGCAAGATGACACATATACAATGGAGTATATTTTCATGCTGAGTTTGTTGCTATTGTCTCTCTCACTTTTCTCTATTTATGTATCTTAAGAGATGGTGGGGGCAGATTACCTTAAGAACCTATTGAAACTTAAAAAAAAAAAAAAAAAACTACAGTAATCACGTGTAGATCATAGGGATAAATTATATGAGGCTTTCTTTCTGCATATTTTCAAACTTAAAATTTTTAAATGTGGCTAAGGAGGTTGAAGATAAAAAAAATAAAAATAAATAGACCATCTTGAGGCAGTGTCTTTTAAAATAATATCAAGGAAAACGAATTATCAAAACAAACAGCAACAACAACACACACACACACACAAACTCCTGTTATCTGTGGGGAAGAAATCTTGGAATTAATGTTTTCCCTACAATACTGACTTTGGGTCTGCTAGTGAGAGGCACATACACTAGATTTGTAAAGGAAAAGATATAAGAAACCATGGGAACTGAGAAGCATGCGTGAGTGTGAATAAGATTGCCAACAGTATCAAATTTGTATTTTGCAGAAGAAAGTCAAGAAATAATCCTATAATACTGAGAAACAATCCAGGGAAAAATACCAGAACACTGCAGAAAAGTAATATGCAGTTTGAAAATCACTTTAATAGAAAATATTTGTAAAACTAACATTGGGATTGCACAGTATGCATACTAGGTCTGAACAAAAAAGAAAATAGAAGAAACACTGAAGACTCCTTAACAGAAGAAAAAAATTTCTTATCTCCAAAACAAAAGCAAATCTACAAGATCTGTAGAAGCACTTAACTCAAGAGGCAGAGTCAGGAGGATCAGCTGAACCCCAGGAATTCCAGTACAGCCTGAGAAATGTAATGAGACCTGTCTGGAAAAAATAAACATTTAAAGAAGGGAGAAAAGTTTAAACAAAGAATAATCAAGATGTCTTAGGGCAAATATAGGATTAAATAGGATATACTTTTGTATTTTAATGGCAAAGAAAAATTTCTAAAAATTCCAAAAGAAGAACAGAAAGGTTCTTAGAAAAATACATATCAACCAGTTTTTTACAAAACCCAGCAAACAAAGCAAGTAGAGAATGTGAGTGGGCCTGCCATGTACCAAGATCTTTATATCCAACCAACTTATTACTTTGGAAAAGAATAAATTTCATATGTGAAGCTTCAGAAAACATGTCACCCAGGTATGCATCATAAATAAACTACTCAAAAAAGTTCCAAAATATTTTTTAAAAAATATTAAATAGAATTCAAGAGAGGAAAATTAAAATTTAAAAACAGTAATTTATCAGGGGAGATGGAAAGTTGTTTAGTTTTGCTTAAACCTATGGTTACATGATTAAAAAAAAAATTCTGAAAAGGTCTAGCATGTGATTGACAGAAAAACAAAATTCATATAATATTTTAACATGATTTCAAACATTTATAAAATGGGTATTATTCTTTTTCTAAAGAAATAGGAGGTGGCATAAATCAGCCCCACTAAATTGTGTTCATATTAAGAATCCTAAGTTTGCAAGGTGACACATATACTTTGGAGTACATATTGTCATTTTTCATGCTGAATTTATTGCAGTTGTCTCTGTCATTTTTCTCTATGTATCTGAAGAGATGGTGGGGACATATTGACAACAATGGAAAATACTTTACTTTTAAAATAGCTGGAGTCTTGGACTCTGATATAAAATCAGTCCCGGTTATTTTTTTAAAAATGCACAGCTTTTCTCTTTTGTAGTCATGCTTCCCATCAACTAACACGAGAGTTGCCTATAATTTAGTCTTCTTTTCCTCACCTCCTTATTCCACTCAATTTAGATTTTCTTCCTCATCATTCCATTAAAAGTGATCTTATCAAGGTCACCAATGACTACCTTTCTAAATACAAAATTCAAATATCTGTTCTTATCGCACCTGAACTCACGTCTCTGACACTGTTGACAACTTCCTCTCAACTCAAAATCATTTTTTGGCATATGTAAAATCACAGTCTTGTTTTACTTCCTACTGTACTGACTCATTATTTTCCTTTCCTAGCTTCTCCCCATTTTTCAGTTCTTTAAATGTCTGTGTGTCTCAGGGCACAGCTTACATCCATCTTTTTATCACCAGCAATACTCTATTCTAGATGACATTATTCAGACCCTTGGTTTACATGGCTGAATGGAATTTTTGATTTCCCCCTTAAAATTAGTCTTCTCCAGCCTACCACAGTCTATAATGGTGTCACCATTCATACAATTGCAGTGGACACAGACGTAGGAGGTATTCTTGATTTCTCTGTTTTTCGCAGTCTTCTTTTCCAAATGGAGTTGTCTATCTCCAAAGTTTATTCCAAATTCAATCATCTCTCAAAACTTCCACCACTGTTATTCTAGTCTAATTTCCTGCCTGGACAACTATAATAGACTCCTAATTACCTACTTGCTACAGCTCTTTCTCCTTCATAGCCTATTCTGTACAAAGCAAACCTAGTAGCAATATTTTTGAAATCATGAGCTAGGTGATGCACACAGTCATACATAGAATCTTTTAAAAAATATCTCCTTAATGACAGCAAGCCCCACATGATGTCAACTTATCTTTCTGACCTTATTTATCACTTTTCCTATCATTCTTTAAGCCTTATATATATTGGCCTACTTTCCATTATTAAAATAAACCAGGCTTATCTTTGTCTCAGAACTATCATGTTTGCTATTCTCACTAATTGGATTATTTTCCATAGATATTTTATATAGCTAGATCTTTTCTAATATTCAGATCTCTACTGAAATATTGTTTCCCTAGAAAGAATTTGTAGGCCATGCTCTCTAAATCCACATCCTCAAAAACATCCTATTGCATAATTTTCTATTCCACGTTGAGAAAATATAATTAAAAACAAAATCTCCTTCCAGCCCAGAAGTCTCTCCACCACCATAAAGGTGGAAGAGAAATAACACAATTTTATTGTTTAATAAGAATTAAAACAGGACGTGACACAAATCATAAGCAATCCACTAAGAGACTGCAAAGACGGAAAGAAGTCTCATTTTTTAATATAGAGAAGCATATACAACCCATTACAAATGTATTCTCAAGATAAACAATAGCTAGTCCTCAAATAAGAGGACTTGACAGCACTGTTTGTCACACACAGTTCAGCATAAATTCACTTCGTAGAGGGACTCTGTGTTAACTACTTTCATCTGACAGAAAAATAAACCTCTTACATGTTTGTTACAAGAATTAGTTTGGCAACTTGGAGTAAGGCGCCCATTGATGTTAGTCTCTTGCCTTCTCACAGAAACAGGAGGAAAAGAGGAGGTAAGGTGCTATCTTTGTTGATTAAATTTCAATGAGATAGTTTCTTGGTCCTTTGGAAAGATATCTCTGGGTCTAAAAGCTGTCAAGAGGCTATTTAGCTTTCAAAAAGATTTACACACATTTCAAAGACATACAAAAAAACTTAAAATGACCAGTTTTCTAAAATAAGTGCTCTCAGAAAATGGGGGATATGCCTCTTCCTTTATTTCCATTAAGAAGAATTAAGCTGCTTATGTTTAATTTGTATTAGTTCTTACACTCCTTACTATTGCTATTTTTTAAAACCCTGATCGGTAAATACACATATATTATTTATAGATTTGTGTTTCTGGGTGTTACATTTTCATTAGAATTCAACTTTCATGAAAACAGAGAATTTCTCTTCCAAGTTTATAACTGTATTTTGATTGCCTAGAAGAGTTTCGGGGCCATAATAGGTACACAATAAATAGTTCTAGAATTAAAAATTGAATATTGTTATTTAATAATTAATATTATTTAATAATAGTACTATATAGCATTACTATTATGCAAGAAAATGCTATATAAACAAAAATAAGTTATATACAGCAAATCTTTCGGGATTTTTTTTGTCATTGCTTTTTGTTTTAGAAATAGAATCTTACTCTGACACCCAGGCTAGAGTACCATAACATAATCATAGCTCACTGTATCCTCAAACTCCTGAACCCAAACGATCTTCCCACCTCAGCCTCCCAAACTGCTAAGATAACAGGTGTAGGTCATTATGCTGGCCTCAAATTTTTTTTTTTTTTTAATAGTCTTTGAAAACTATCTGCAAAATTGTTTTAAAAATTTTTATAGACTTTTTTCATATAATGAATATCCTCCATATCCATACATGTTGCTACTAATGACAGGATTGCATTCCTTTTTCTGGCTGCATGGTATTTCATTATACACACTGCATTCACTTTATTCATTAATTCACTGATGGACCTTGATTCCATATGTTTCCTATTGTGACTATAGGCAATAAACATGTCAGTGCATTCCTTCCATACAGAGGCCAGTATTACTATCTTTTTAATAGACTTTATTTTTAGAGCAGCTTCATACTCACACCAAAATTAAACTGAAAAGATACAGAGTTTATGTATGGCCCCTGACCACACACATGCACACACTCCCCCACTGTCAACATTCTGCAGAACAATCACTTGTTACAATCCATGAATCTACAGTGACAAAAAATACTTAAAGGTCATAGTTTACATATTTGCCTAGGCTATATTTGCATAGTTTACATTAGGGTTCACTATTGGTAATGAACCCTACTCATTTTGTGGGTTTTGACAAGTGTATAATGACATTATCACTCATTGTAGTATCACACAATATTTCACTTTCCTGAAAATACTCCTTTTTTCTGCTGTATTAGTCTGTTTTCACACTGCTATAAAGAACTACCTGAGAACAGGTAATAAAAGAAAAGAGGTTTAATTGATTCACAGTTTTGCGTGGCTGGGAAGGCCTCAGGAAACTTACAATCATAGCAGAAGGTGAACAGGAAGGAAGGCACATATTACAAGGTCATGTGTCTGGAATTGGTGGGCTCTTGGTCTCGCTGACTTCAAGAATGGAGGTTCGAACCCTCACGATGAGTGTTACAATTCTTAAAGATGGTGTGTCTGGAGTTTGTTCATTCTGATGTTCGGGCGTGTCCACAGTTTCTTCTTTCTGGTGGGTTCGTGGTCTCACTGACTTCAGGAGCAAAGTTGCAGACCTTCACGGTGAGTTTCACAGCTCTTAAAGGTGGCACGTCTAGAGTTGTTCATTCTTCCCAGCAGGTTCATGGTCTCACTGGCTCATAATCTCGCTGGCTTCAGGAGTGAAGCTACAGACCCTCGCAGTGAGTGTTACAGCTCATAAAAGCAACATGGACCCAAAGAGTGAGCAGCAGCAAGATTTACTGCAAAGAATGAAAGAACAAAGCTTCCAAACCATGGAAGGGGACCCAGCAGACTGCCACTGGCTGGCTAGGGCAGCCTGCTTTTATTCCCTTATCTGGCCCCACCCACGTCCTGCTGATTTGTCCATTTTACAGAGAGCTGATTGGTTTATTTTACAGAGACCTGATTGGTCCATTTTACAGAGACCTGATTGGTCCATTTTACAGAGACCTGATTGGTCCATTTTGACACAGTGCTGATTGGTCGTTTACAATCCTTTAGCTAGACACAGAATGCTAGAAAGAAAAGTTCTCCAAGTCCCCACTAGGTTAGCTAGATACAGAGTACCGATTGGTGTATTTACAAACCTTGAGCTAGACACAGAGTACTGATTGGTGTATTTACAAACCCTGAGCTAGACACAAAGTGCTGATTGGTGCATTTACAATCCTTTAGCTAGACACAGAGTGCTAAACAGAAAAGTTCTCCAAGTCCCCACTAGGTTAGCTAGCATCAACATCTCTTACTGGTACATCAGGACATGTATATGAACCCAGCATCAGCTCACTCACCAGCTCTTACTCTTAAGCACCATCTGCTGGACTTCAGCATGAATTGCAACACCAAACCAAATAAACAATTACATGGACAAGCAGGATCTGAGAATGTCAAGGCAAAGAACCTATCTGCAACCGAGGAACCCGTTCTGAGCTTTGGTCCTCTGAAAGCACCCAAAACCAAAGTCATTCGATTATACACAACATATACTACAGTCAAACCCTCAAGGGAAAAAAAAAGAATAAAAACGTAACACCATCTAACTGATAGGAAATTCAAAAAAAGAAGCAAGAGCTCCCTCAGATAAGAAGAAACTATAGCAAGAACTCTGGCAACATAAAAAGCCAGAGTGTTTTGTCACCTCTAAAAGATTGTATATACTCCTTAGCAATGGGTCCTAACCAGATTGCAATGTCTGAAATGGTTGATAGAGAGTTAAATATATGAATGGCAAGGTAACCCAGTGAGACCGAGGAGAAAGCTGTAATCAAAAACAAAGAGACAAGCAAAAAAAAAAAAAAGATTCATATGAAAGATGACATGGCTAAACAAAAAAGAGCCAAAAAGAACTTTTGGAATTGAAAAATTCACTACTGGAATTTCAAAATGTAGTTGGAAGCCTAAACAATAGGCTGGACAAAGAAAGAGAAAGGCTTTTACAGCTAAAAAACTGGTCTCTTGAAATTTTTTTAAAAGAACTTTGAAAACTGAACAAACCTTTGAGAAACATTAGATTATGTAATATGGCAAAACCTATGACTTACTGGCATTCCTGAGAGAGAAGAAGAAAAAGGAGGCAACTTGGAAAATATATTCAAGAATTTAATTCAGGAAAATTTCCCCAATTGTGCTGGAAAAGTCAACATGCAGACCTGAGAAATTCAGAGAACTCCTGTGAGAAACTATTCAAGATGACCTCCCCAAAGCATATAGTCATCAAACTATCCAAAGTCAACAAGAAATAAAAAAATTTAAAGGCAGCTGGAGAAAAGGGTCAAATTACTTATAAAAGGAATTCCCTCAGATTGACAGTGGTTTTCTTAGCAGAAACCTTACCAACCGGAAGAGATTGAGGGTCTCTTTTTTAGCATTCTTAAAGAAAAAAATTCCATCTAAGAATTTCATTTCCTACAAAACTAAGTTTCAAAAACAAGGAGAAATAAAGTATTTTCCAGACCAGCAAAGACTAAGGGAATTAGTCACCACCAGCCTGGACTTCTAAGAAATGTTTAAAGAAGTTCTAAACATGGCAACAAAAGAATGATACTTGCCACTACAAAAGTGCATGTAAGTACAAGGCCCACAAACCATATAAAGCAAATAAAAATAAAAACTACAAAGCAACTAGCTAAAAACACCAGTATAGGAACAAAACCCCACATATCAATATTAACCTTCAATGTAAACAGCCTATATCCTCCACTTATAAGACTTAGAGGGGCAAATTGGATTAGAATAACTCAACCTTTTGCTGTCTTCAAGAGATGCATCTCACATTTAATGACACTCACAGGCTCAAAGTAAAGGGATGAGCAAAGATGTATAACGCAAATGAAAAAGAAAGCAGGGATTGCTACTTTTATGCCAGATAAAACAGACTGTTTGCCAATAACAGAAATAAAAAAGACAAAAAGGGCAAAAAGGGGACTACATAATGATGAAGTATTCGATTCATCAAGAAGATTTAACTGTCCTAATTATACATATACCCAACATTGGAGCACCTAGATTTATAAAATAATTACTATTAAACCTATGTAAAGAGATAGCTACACAATAATAGTGGGGGACTTCGGCACCCCACTGACGGCATTTAGACAAAACATTGAGGCTCAAAACTAACAAATAAATTCAAGACTAAAATTGGACACTTGGCCAAGTGGAGCTAATAGGCACCTACACAATATCCCACTGACAACCACAGTATATACATTCTTATCAACTACACAAGGACATACTCTTATGGTTGATTACATGCTCAGTCATAAAGCAAGTCTTAATAAAGTAAAAAAATCAAATCATACTACACATCTTCTCAGAAGACACTGGAATAAAAATTAAAATCAATACCAACAGGAACTCTTAGAAACTGAAAAATACATCAAAACTAAACCACTTGCTCTTTATTGATTTGGAGGTCAATAGCAAACTTAGGGCAAAACTTTTTAAACCATCTTTGAAACAAATGGAAATAGAGACACAACACACTACAATCTCTGGGATACAGCAAAAGCAGTGTTAAGAGGAAATTTTATAGTACTAAATTTTTACACCAAGGAGTTAAAAATATCTAAAATTAACAACCTAATATCATACCTAAAGGAATGAGGAAAACAAGAACAAACCAAACTCAGACCTAGCAGAAAAAAAGAAATAACTGAAATCATAGCAGAAGTAAATTAAGAACAAAAACCATACAAAGAATCAATGAAAAAAAAGTTGATTCTTTGAAAGGATAAAGAAGATTGACAGACTGCTAACAAGACTAATAGAAAAGATTATAATAAGCAAAATCAAAAGTGACAAAAGTGACATTACAACTGATTCTACAGAAATGCAAAAGATCTTCAGAAACTACTCTGACCATCGTTATTTACACAAACTAAATAATTCGGAAGATACCGATAATTTTCTGGACATATACAACCTTCCAAGATTAAACAGAAAGAAATTGAAATCCTGTACAGGCCAATAATGAGTTACAAAATTGAATCTGTAATTAAAAAAACATACCTACCAATACAAAACCAAACATAACAAAACCTACACTAGATGGATTTGGATTCATAGCCAAATTCTATCAGACATACAAAGAAGAGCTGTGCCAATCTTACTGAACTGTTCCAAAAGGGAGTTAGAGAGGCATTCCTCTCTAACTCTTTCTACAAAACCAATATTACACTAATACCAAAACCTGGCAAAGACACAACATAAAAAGAAAACTGTAAGCCAATATTCATGATGAACATAGATGCAAAAATCTTCAACAAAATATTAACAAACTGTATAAAGCACCATATAAAAAAATAATTCATCATGGTCAAGTGAACTTTATTCCTGGAATTCAAGGATGGTTCAACATACATAAATCAATAAATGTGATTCACCACAGAAACAGAATTAAATACAACAAACATATGGTCATCTCCATAGATGCAGAAAAGGCATTCCATAAAATCTAACATATCTAATCTATCTTCATGATAAAAACCCTTAACAGAGTACATATTGAAGGAACATAACTCAAAACAATAAGAGCTATCCATAGCAAACCCACAGCCAACATTATACCGAACAGGCAAAAGTTGGCAGCATTCCCCTGAAAACTAGCACAAGACAAGGATGTCCACTCTCACTAGTAGAAGTGACTAGTGGAAGTGAGAGTGGACATATTTGTCTTGTGCCAGAGACAAGGGACAATGAATCCGAGCCAGGGCAATCAGGCAAGAGAAAGAAATAAAAGGCATCCAAATAGGAAAAGAGGAAGCCAAATTACTTCTCTTTGCTGACAATATGATTCTATACTGAGAAAACTCTAAAGATTCTTCCAAAGCATTCCTAGACCTGATAAGCAACTTCAGTAAAGTTTCAGAATACTAAAAGTAGGAGCATTTCTATACACCAATAGCACTCAAGCTGAGAGCCAAATCAAGAATGCAATCCCATTTACAGTAGCCACACCAAAATAAAGAACCTAGGAATACATCCAATCAAGGAGATAAAAGATTTCTACAAGGAGAACAAAGCACTGCTGAAAGAAATCATAGATTACACAACAAATGGAAAAGCATTCCATGTTAATGCATTGGAAGAATCAATATGGTTAAAATGTCCATACTGCTTAAAGCAATCTACACTTTCAATATTGTTCCTGTCCAATAACCAATGTTATTTTTCACAAAATTAAAAAAAAAATTCTACAATCCATGTAGAACCAAAAAGATCCCAAGTAGCCAATGCAATACTAAGCAAAAGTTATAAAGCTGGAGGTATTATATTATCTGGCTTCAAACTATACTACAAGGCTAGTAACCAAAAGAGCATGGAAGTGGTACAAAAATAGACACATTGACTAATGGAACAGAATAGGAAATCCAGAAATGAAGAATAGGAAAAGGACACCCTATTCAACACAATATTCTGGGAAAACTGGTATGTAGAAGAATGAAAATGTACCCCTACTTCTCATCATAGACAAAAATGAACTCAAGATAAAGACTTCAAAGTAAGATGTGAAACTATAAAAGTCCTAGAAGAAAACTTTGGAAAAACTTCTTTGGACATTGGCCTAGGCAGAGAATTTATGACTAAGAGCTCAAAAGCAAATGCACCTAAACAAAAATTGACAAGTCAGACCTAATTAAACTAAAGGGTTTCTGCACAGCAAAAGATGCTCTTACTATGCAGAGTAAACAGACAACTTATAGAAGAAAATATTTCTTCTATAGGAGAAAATATTTGCAAACTATATATCCAACAAAGGACTAACAACCAGAATCTATAAGAAACATTAACCAATCAGCATGAAATAAAAAAAAAAGTTAAAAAGTGGGCAAAGAACATGAACAGACAGTTCTCAAAAAAAGAGCAGCCAATAAACATATGAATATATGCCAAATATCACTAATCATCAGAGAAATGCAAATCAAAACTACAATGATGTATTATCTTACTTCAGTCAGAATGGCTATTATTAAAAAGTAAAAACTAACAGATGTTGGTGAGGATGTGGAGAAAAGGGAACACTTACACACTGTTAGTGAGAATGTCAATTATTTTATCTCCTGGGGAAAACAACATGGAGATTTCTCAAAGAAATAAAAATGGAACGACCATTTGACCCAGCAATCCAATTAGTGGGTATCTACCCAAACAAAAATACATTGTTCTACCAAAAAGAGACCAGTGCTTTTATGTTGTCACAGCACTATTCACAATAACAAAGACAAGGAAGCAACCTAGATGCCCATCAATGGTGGATTGGATAAAAAAATTGTGGTACATATACATCATGGAATACTACCCAGCCATTAAAAAAAAAAAAAAAAACAATGAAATCTTGTCCTTTGCAACAACCTGGATGCAGTTAGGCCATTGTCCTAACTGAAGTAATGTAGAAACAAAATCAAATACTTCATTTTCTCACTTATACATGGGAGCAAAACAATAAGTACACACAGACATAAAGATAGAAGCAATAGGCAGTGGATATTCTCAAGGCAGGAGGAGGAAGCAAGGGAAAGTTTTGAAAAATTACCATTGAGTACTATTTTCACTATTTGTATGATGGCATCAATAGAAATCCAAACCCCAGCAATATGCATATATCCATGCAACAAACGTGCAATGTATCCCTGAAACTTAAAAAAAAAAAAAAAAAAAGACTAGACCATTTTGCACTCCTGCCAGCAATAAATGAAAATCTGCATTGCTCAACCTCCTCACCAGCATTTAATGTTGTCAGTGTTTTGACTTTTCAGTATTTTAATAAGTGTGTAGTGGAGAATTTAGTGTTGTTCAAAATGAACATCTTATTTTATAATAAAAAAAATTAAACCGAGTAATTGGATCATCATCTTGGAAAAAGGTGAAGGCAGGATTTGAATCGAAAGTATCTATCTCTGGGCGTGGTGGCTCATGCCTGTAATCCCAGCACTTTGGGAAGCTGAGGTGGGTGGATCATGAGGTCAAGACATCGAGACCATCCTGGCCAACATGGTAAACCCCATCTCTACTAAAAATACAAAAATTAGCTGGGTCTGGTGGTGCATGCCTGTAGTCCCAGCTACTCGGGAGGTTGAGGCAGGAGAATCACTTGAACCCAGGAGACGGAGGTTGCAGTGAGCCGAGATTGCACCATTGCACTCCAGTCTGGTGACAGAGCAAGACTACGTCTCACTAAAAAAAAAAAAAAAAAAAGAAGAAAGAAAAAAAGGAAAAAGTATCTATGAAGTGTATCTCCCACTATGCCAAATTTTCTTAATATATTGATTTTTCTTCTTCACATTAATATACGAATGTACTTGTGAAGTGTTTTGTGGTGGTTTTATTCTTGGTGATGACATCTGACTGGGTGTGCAAGTTGATTATTGGGCAGAAGTTTGTTCATGTCTGTTTCTCCAGAATAATAGGAATACATGGTATTTCAGACTCTGCTCATATAGTTCATGTTGAAACTCCTATACATTTGACTCACCAGATACTACTTTCAAAGATGCTTCAAAAAGCTCAAACTTTTAACACCATTTCTTTAAGAAGTTATGTCTACTGCAAGAGCATCAAAGATTGTAGATTTTTTTAAATGGAAATGGCAGGAAACATGAACTGATCCCATTGGCTGCTTATTAAATAAACATGTAAAACATCCTAAAATAAACATAATTTTAAATTAATGGCATTTTTTTTCTGTCTGTCTTAGTTCTGGATGTTCCATGTCTCTCCCTCATTTTATTGTATGCCAGAGAAAATAAGCATGTATATTTTATTTTCCATTCAAAGTTCACAAACTTCATTTCATCTTATGTCTCAGGATAAGTTGAAATAATCTCCCATGTATAGTAGTATAAAATATTACACTTATTGAGTTTTAATAGTAAACTCACCTAGAGCCAACTGTTTAGAAATTTTACTGTTAACTCAAAGCAGATCTTTTTATTTTCCATCTGTCAATCTAGCTCACTATTTTAGAAAATTGCTGTTAATACCATACCTTTATGGCCCTAATAAAGATTTAAAGTCCTCTTTCATATAGATACGCCACACAATTTGGAATCTTCAAAAGCAAGATATGCTTTTTGTGTTCACAGAAGATTTCAAATGATCAAAGTTATCTGGAAGTAATTTGGATGTCATGAAAAACATAAGTTTGAGAGTAATTAAAAATAGTATGATAACCATTGCTTACGAACTCCCTAAAGATAATTTTTATTGCAAGAAATACATTAGATAACTTTTTAAAATGTTTAAAATGTAGAATTATATTATCTTGAAGGACCAGGATCCTAGAATTTTGGTGAAGAATAAAGGAGTTATTTATTTGAATAAAATTGGAGTCTGGATCAGTCAGAATGGTTGTGTCTGTGAGTAACAAAAATTCAACTGTGTTGAATTGTGTCCCTCCAAATAAATATAGGTAAGTCTTTTCCCCCAATTTCTGTGAATGTGACCCCTGTTGGAAATAGGATTTTAGTAGAGAGAATTAAATTAGAAATCTCTAGGTGATATTACTCTGGGTTTAGGATGGGCCCTAAATCCAATGACTACTGTTTTTATAAGAGAGAGAAGAGAGAGATTTGGCACACAGAGGAACACTAGAGAGACAGACCTGAGAAGTCTCAGTTAGAGACTGCAGTGATGTGTCTACATACTGATGAATGCCAAGCATTGCTGGCAGCTAACCAGAAGCTAGGAGATAAGCATGGAACAGATTCTTTCTCAGAGTCTCCAGAAAGAATGAATGTTGCCAATACCTTGATGTCAAACTTCTGGCCTCCAGAGCTGCGAGGGAATATATTTCTATTGTTTGAAGCCATCAGGTTTGTTATGAGGTTTGTTATAATTTGTTATCAAAGCCCTTGGAAACTAATAGGCCCACCCAAATTGACTTTGAAAATATGGAAATTTATTAGTTCACACAAATAGTAATTAAGAGAATTGACTCTCTTCCAAGGTGAGTTGCTCTTATTCTGTTTTCCTGCAAATTTCTTGGATTTACTTTCTTACTTGAAAGTTTCATTTTCACTACAGTCATGAGATGGCTATAGCAGCTACAAAGCTCATATACATGACTGATAATATCCAGTGGAATTGAAGCAGAGATTAAAAAAACAACTTACTTCTGATTGCCCTCTCAAAATGAATAAATAGCATTTCCAAAAAGATCTATCAATACTTTTATTAAAATTTATTTGGTCAAATTAGGTCATATAATTAAAAAAACAATAAAAATAAAATGGGGTGATCTTTTTTTATTGTTTAAATTTTTTTATTATACTTTATGTTCTAGGGTACATGTGCACAACGTGCAGGTTTGTTACATATGTATACATGTGCCATGTTGGTGTGCTGCACCCATTAACTCGTCATTTACATTAGGTATAGCTCCTAATGCTATCCCTCCCCAATTTCCCCTCCCCACAATAGGCCCCCGTGTGTGATGTTCCCCTTCCTGTGTCAAAGTGATCTCATTGTTCGATTCCCACCTATGAGTGAGAACATGCGGTGTTTGGTTTTCTGTTCTTGCAATAGTTTGCTGAGAATGATGGTTTCCATTAAGATAACTAAACAAGTTGGATTTATGTTAAAACAAGGAATGGATGGTAGGTGTTAGTTTGGTAAATAATTGTAACTACAAAGTAACATGACCACTGTAATGCTGCTTCTCCAGGGACAAAATCATTAAGCAGTTTAACTGCTTTTATAGTAAATAAAATATCAACTGATTAGATTTCCTCTGCAAACTTTTAAAGCCATATGTTTCTCTAATATCTAGAATTCTTGAAACTTTGCTACTATAAAGGCATTTGTAGTTACATGTGGTAATGCTGCCACAGTTGGAAGGACAAAGACAGAAAATAGTATTGGCTTTCTGGATTACAGGAAGGATACATAGTCCATCACTACATATACAGAATAACAATATCTCTAATTCTATGCCTTTCAATCTTGCACATTCTTAACATTCCCTGACTTTCCCTGAAAAATTAATAGTGAAATTGGCATGACCTAACCTACTTGCAATAAAGTAACATAGATCATACTTTTGACAGATTAAACATTTTTAAATAAGTAGACAGGCGGGTAGGACAAAGATAAAAATTCATAATGAGAAATTCTATGAGCAAAACATAGGCTAGACAAATTCATGTAATGTCTAACACATCCCTATAGAGATTAATTCCAATGGAGTTGAAGAAACAAGCACTGTAAAAGACTAATTAAATTTACCAATGTTGTACAGCTAATGAGCAGCCCAGGCTGACTTTGAATCTTTCTCTGAATTCTAAGCCCATGTTCTCGCCAAAAGCAACTCCAACAAAATTATTACTTAAAAAAATAATTTCTAATAAAATAAATTATTTATGCATCATTCTTTGCTGGTAGACCAAGAATTATACTGAATAAGCAAATATTGAGGTGTATGAAAAGCTGTTTTAGTTCAAGTTCCCCAGAAGTACAACTCAAATTGAGTATTTGTATTCAAGCGAATTATTAGGAAGAACTCAAAAGATAAACTGAGGAAACCAAGCAAGAATAAGATTTGAGGCAAAGTCACATGGAAGAAAATTTCAGCTAATTTCACTGGAAAAAGTTGCTGTGACCTGAGGCTAGAGACCTAAGCTCTCACACCCCAATCTGTCAGTCTTTGTATCATTGATTAAAGACTGTACCAAAAGGATACAAACTCTCTGTGCTTGCAGGGCAAAGTGGCTCCTGTAGTCTGAAGGTAATCAACGGGTAAAGAGCTGCAGGTATAGACCATGAACAGAGTACCCTGAAGCTCAGGGAAGGGTTTACAGAAAGATAATAAATCCAAGAGAATCTAAATAGAGTGATTTTGTTGTTTGTTACTTCAGTCTTATGTGAAAGAAAGGATGCATGCATAGAATAACCAAATCTGAAACCTTCCCAAAAGCTTCATTAAATTAAACAATATCATTGTGTTAATTTTAGATTACTGAATACCTTATAGACCATAGGTTGATAATTTGTTCATAAAGGAAAAGCAAACTAAATGTTTCCTCCTTTAGCAAAAGGATAAAAGATATATCCATTTGGGTGAGAAATGAATTCCTGAGTGTTACTAAAATTGGACTGATTTAAACCTTCCATCTTTACCTCCTAAGGCTCAGGTAAGAATTGTAGCAGAGGGGAAATTAACAAAATAAATGGATTTGAGGTCACATTTATGATATGCAGTTGCTTTAGTTTATGTTGTATAGAAATGTCTGGGTTGCTGAAAATTGATAATGAAAAGTCATGTAGCCCTCTAAATTCACAGTTTGGCTTTCGAGCCATTCTGGAAGTAATGTTCCATGGTGCACTGTTATAAACATCAGCTCGTATGCAAGGATTGATACCATACATATACTTGGAGTTCTTTTAAGCAATGTATTAGCTTCAAATTGAAAAAGAAAACCACATAAAGTTCCTTAATAAATGTGGTTCTGATTGAAACATATTGCTAATATTATTAAGTGTCCCAGAGAGTAACTGACATATCATATTTACTTGTATTCACACTGCCTTTTTTGTTGCAGATGGCTTATAAAACACTTACAAACACATTACTGTATGCAAAACATAATGCTGTTTCTGGAACTCTGGTTTTTATGGACTTTTATGGCTGAACAATTGATATTTACCTTTTGAGATTGGCTTAGAAGACCCTACAGCAGCACGACAGAAGATAAACTATGACTATTTGCTTATAATATGAGAACAGCAAAATAGCTAAAGGCCTCTTTAAATATTCCTGGTATTAAAGCAGCATGACTGTTTAAAAGTTCAACATTTTACTTTCATACTAAGCAGTCTAGGTTCTTTCCCAATCCTGTTTGGTAAAAGAACCCCTGAGAGAACCTCTCAGAGAATTATGCCTTCTGTTGTTACTAAATACACTGAGTCTACTTACTCTTCATGTCTGGGGCTGTCTTTATCAATGTAATAGATACCACCTGCATTCATTGGTGCTAATTGGTGTTCAATAGTTTCAGAGGGACTGACTACTAATATAAAGAATGTTTTTAAATAGTGATTCAATTGCAAATGGTTCTCTCTGGGAAAAAAATAACCAAAAAAAGCCTTTTTTTTTTTTTTTTTTTTTTTTTTTTAATTCACTGTAATGTTTAAGGCTGTCTCAGAAAGGGTAAACTCTCAGTCCAAGAAAATTAATCAGACACTATATTTGAACACCTAAGAGAAGATAGTATGTCAGCATTTAAGCAGTTAGAGACAGAGTAAAGGAGAAATATTTTACTGGTAGAGAAAAAAATAACATGTTGGAGAAATAAAATTCACAATAAAAATATTAATTTAGGAGCAAGTAAGTATTACAAAGAAAGAAACGATGCATCAACAAAGCCTAACATAGTTTAGAAGAAGACTTTGGGAAGAAGGTGGTATATTAGCATGTGTCAAAGGACAGAATTCACATAGGTAGAAGGGGTATCAAGATGTAGTCATGTTATAACTCACACTGGGGCCCGGAGGGCAGAGGATGACAAGAGGGAGAGCATCAGGAAAAGTAACTAGTGAACACTAGACTTAATACCTGGTTGATGACATAATCTGTACAACAAATCCCCATGACACACATTTACGTATCTAACAAACCCGCACATCCTGAATATGTACCCCTGAACTTATAATAAAAGTTAAAAAAGAAAGAAAGATGAGCAGTAGGATTTGTTTCTGGGGAACAAAGAACAAATAGTTTGGCATAAGCTAAGAGTTACAGAGACACAGTGGTGAGGACAAGACTGTGAAGGCTAGCCAGTCTCTATCATTGAGGACTGCAGGCAGTGTTGAAGATCTTAACTTGTTGGCACTGAGAATCCATTAAATGTGTCTGAGCAGAGGGGTGACAATTGCAGGCTTTGGTTCTACACTGTGCCAGAAGAGAGACTATCAATTACCAAAGATTCTATTCTCTCTCCTAGCAGAATGGAGGCTTGATGGGACAATTTCTACTGTGGGCAGGGAGTGGGAGGAGAGAGGAATGGAAGCCTTTCTGAGTAGTCAGTACTCCTAAAGGTTGCACAGCTTGTGCTTTTCTGTACATAAAAGGGAATAATTAGGCCCAGTGGGTGTTACATCATAACATGCACTTTATGACTGGGTTTACACAATGCCAGATGACTGGTGAGCTTTGTTTTATTGTTGTAACTGCTCATTTTTCTTCAATGCAAGCTAAGCCTACGGCTAATGCCTCTAACAATGCAGCTGGGGGCATGTGGAACTTTCCATGTCAACTTTCAAAATTATGTAAAACAAGGAGTCTTTATGTAATGTTTTCACATTGTTAAGCACAGGGAGCTACAATATATTGGAAAGGGCCTTCTTTTAAATGGGTGAAAAAGCAAAAATGAATGAGTTATTTAACCTGCAACATTAACCTTGTTTATAGAACTTAGAGTGATTTGTCTGGGTCAATGACATGCATAGAAATAATTGGAAATGCTGTGTGAAAAAAGTAAGCCAATGTTCTGTAGTGGGAGCAGCATGGGATTTAAAAACAGAAAAAACAAATTTTATTTTTCTTCTTCAATATTCATCAGCTGCATGACCTAAGTAGTTCTTCTCTAAGCTTCATTACAGATATCTTTCAGCAGAGAATTGATTAAATATTTTAAGGTGAATTAATACAAAATAATACAACTATTAAAAATTACATATATGCATATTTCTTGAGACAAAATTTTGTGTATGGCATGTAGTAGATAGAAAATGTTTACAATGTTACTCATATAGTATGAGATGTGTGTGCTTGCATATATGTGTATATGTATCTATATACATACAATCATAGTGCCATGATTTCAAAAGAGATTGTCATGTCAACAGTTTATCTTTCCTGATGATTAGATGTGGGTAATTTTTTCTTCTTTGAAATTGTTTATGTAATGTTATTTATTGCTCAAACTTGTGTGCCTTAAAAAGTACATTAAGGCTTTTAAACAAAAAGACAAAAGCAAGAGGGCATTGACTCAGGCGCATTCTCTTCAGCCTTTTGCATTTCACCCGCAGGATTACTAATTACACACAATTATCAGTGAAAATTACTAATTACACAAATTATCTGGGTAAGATATATCTTACCCAGAACTTTGGACTTTGCTGCATAATAAGATAAGAGCCAGAAGACTTTAGTTAAAGAATTCTACAGGGAATCTTTAGGCTAGAATTATATGTAAATCATATTTAATATAATGGATATATCTAGCATTTTATTTCTGGAATATGTTTTTATTTCATTTATCTACAAAAGTAAAACAAAAGAGAGAGAAGGTTGTGGCAGAGAAAGAAACAGGTCTTAGGCTACCTTTTCAACCAAATAAGCACCTTTAATTGGTGATGGTAGTGGTAAGAAAGATGGTAATTACCAAGAAAATGCAAATGAAAAAAGAAGGGCTAGAAAATCCTCTATTTCCCACAAACTGATTGCAGATCCAAAACACCTGAGAATTCATTCCCAATATATTAAGAAATAATTTTAATGTATCATACATAAAAACATACCACCTGTATCTAAAATAAAAGTTAAAATTTAAAAAATATGAACTTCCAAAATAAGAGTATTCATGTAAACTATTAATACATGCAAAGTTAGATCAGTTCAGTTTGCAAAAATGAAAATAGCCCCCACCCCAAAAAGAAAAAAAAACACGGCTAAAGCACCAGCAAACGTAACAAAAATATATCTTTGTTGAAGTTAATAGAGGAGCAATAAAAAGAGATCAGAAGTCTGGGAGCGTTCAGAGACAATCGTTCTTTTGTGTCTTAATGTGCATGTTTTAGACCCAGTTTAGCTCTCTGCTAAGATTGAAAAATGATGGACTTTTCCAGTGTTTAACTACATTACCATTTTTTGATCCTAGCATTGGATGTTTCTGGATATACTGCTGCTTAAGAAACAGCCAAATACTGTGGGCTCACTTGGTTTGCCATTTACTTCTTAAACATAGCAGTTTTCTAGTAATGTTGCTTTTCATAGGTAAATGGCTCCTCCGTCAAAGAGCACATTTGCATACCTTTCAAATCTCATCACCCTAAAGTAATCATCACTTGATCATAAAATACCTTTTCAAGCATTGAACGATGACACTGAGTGGTTTGTCACACAAAATTTATGGGAAGTAAGCAAGGAAATGTGCTGTGGGTCTAAAAGACTTCTTTTAAAGAGAATATTTCGGCTTCTAGTAGATTTCTTTGCAATCTGTCCTTTAAAGAAGTATTTGTGGCTTCTGGCTGATATAATTTAAATATTCTATAGCTAAATGTCTTTGTTTCTGCACTACTTTATTTGCATGCATGAAATCACTCTCCAAAAATGCTTCCAAATAAGATAAAGGCACTCTAACACAATGCTATTTGGAGGCCAGAGTTTTCTGTTATTTTGCATTATGTCCTTCTGTACAAGGTTAAGGAAAAGTCTGCAATTTTAGACATATCTGGAATGTGTGAGTAATTGTCTGTAAAGGAATTTCTAAAAAACCAATAAGTAAATAACATTTATAAACCCTCACATATCTTTTTAAGGAAGCACAGAACACACTAACAGCAATTCGGTCGTATAACAGAAAATATCTCCTTCAACGATATTAGGTTAAGACCTAGTTTTGAATTTTGTATATTTTACTTATTAGCCATATCACTTTTGGTAATATACTTGATTTTTTAGTCTATTTCCTCGTATGTAGCATAAGAATTATAATAGTTGTTTCTTGAGTCTAAGGTTAACATAGCACTAAGTCTGTCAAATGTGTTGCACATTATATAGCACAAAGTACTTCACTGCTGTTTGCTAACCTTCTAAATTAACGTTTAGAAGAAAATACTTTTACTATGTTACAATAAAAATAGGAATTACGTGACACCAAATTGTACAATATGCTAATTGAATAGTGACTCTCATTCTGATTATTAATTATATTTTCCTCTCCCAATTATATTTCCATATCTTCTTTATTTTGAGAATGGCATTTTTGCATGATATCACCTAAAATGTGTTAAGTAACCTTCTGGAAGTATGTCAGAGACTGGCAGGTACTTTGCAATATTTGATCACTCCTCTTCCTGAGAACATAGATCAATTCCATTTTGCATGCATGCCATGGTTTTTGTCCACCAAGAAAGGATGTGAACATCTGCAAGTTCTGGCCCAAAACTCTCCTGCATGTGGTATTCTCTGTCTTTGTCTTCTTCATGGTGGTTGGGATAGAGATGACTCAGTGGTGATCTCCGAAGTCTTGGGTAGAATATAGTGAAGACACAATGGAAGTAATGATGTGCAATAATCTGCAGTAATGAAAACTTCCAATGATTTTCACATCTGGATGATCAAGCTTTTGTCTATTCCCTTCACAAATTGAATTAAGGCTGAACTGTATGACACATACAATACTGTGGAAGTGATGTTGTGTAACTTCTAAGACTGTGTCAAAAACTGCGATGCAACTCCCACTTTTGTGTCTTGACTTGCTTCTTCTACTTGGATTTCATAGTGATACTCAAGAAACCCCATGGAGAAGCCCATGTGGGGTGTAATGAGAAACCTGCCAACAGTCAGCATCAATTTGCCGGCTATGTCAATGAGTCCCTCGGAAGCTACTGAAAGCTTTCACCCTTCATCAGGCTCACAGATGACTACATATCTGGCCAATATGTGACTCCTCATGAGAAATGCTTAGCTAGAACTGCCTAGCCAAGCTGCTTCCAAATTTCTGACCCACAGAAATGGTAAGATATAGTACATGTTGTGTTGTTATTGCTACTGTTAATCCACTTACATTTTGGGGTTACTTACATTTAGGAGTAACTTGTTCCACTTACATTTAGGAGTAACTTGTTCCATAGCTTTAGATAACTAATATGGGAATCTGAACCACAGCTTGAAGGAGATTCTCCCAATCAGGAATAGCTGCTTCAGAACTCAGCTGAACAAGGACATATTTTCATTATGTAAGCAATTAAAATTTGTTTTAGAATATGCACTTGCTAATGTTGTTATCATCTAGATTTTCTTAACCTCTGAGGTTTGGGCTTATTAACATTTTGGACTGAATAATGTTTTTGCTGTGGGAAGATGTCCTGTACTTTGTAGGATGTTTAGCAGCATCCTTGACCTCCATTCACTAGATAGCAGTAGCAACCTTTTTCCCAAGTTGTGACAATCAAAAATTTCTCTGAACTTTCTCAAATGTCCCCGGGAGTACAAAATCACCCAGTTGAAAATAACTGAGCTAGAGAGAGATTAGTATTAATTTCAATACTAAGCTAATGTGATACCGGTCACGTCAGTTAACCTTATTTTCTTCATTTATAAAATCAAAGTGGATTAGACAGATGAGTTTAACTCTGAAACTTTACAAGTCTTCTTTAAAGCTCTCTTCTCCTTCTGACTATATCAGGATCATAAAATTATTTAGTAATAGCACAGTATATAATATTTTTTTAAAGGTACAATTTAAAGAGAAGTCTTTTAGAAAAGGATTAGGGGAAAGGAAACTTCACAAACTTCAGATATATTACAATTTGCCGAAGAGATCATGCCAAGGGCAAAACACATCTTCTTGATGCATTGCAGAATATTACTTGAAAAAAAGTGACACAATATTTTTCACATCCTGATATAATCATTAGCATGATTTAATAATTTCATTTGCAATTTTTGTTTCCAGATCTCATCCTTCATTGGATATCACAAAACTAACCTAAACATTAGTCTAGTCTATCTATTGTTGAATCAAAAAGGTTTTCCACTTGCTACACTCTCTCCAAAGTATTTGAAATTCTACAAAATATGATACTTTACATTCACTGAAACAAGTATGTTTTCCACATCTGTATTTCAACAAGGAAAATCAAGGTATCTTTTGGTGTCAGAATGAACCAATCTAGTTAAAGAAGGGTCCTTGAGGAAAAGGAATAATTTTTTAACTCTGTACTTTCTGGCAACTTCACTAAGGCAATAATATAGCATAGTGGTTAAGAGTATTGATCCTGGAGGTAAAATTCCTGGTCAAAATTGAAGCTCTACCAGTTGTCATTGGGAAGACCACTAAACCACTGTGTACATGAATTATCTCATATGTAAAATGAGGACTAGTTTTCATGTCGGCCAGAAGAAAAGGAAGTCCCACCATAGTTTCTAGACTATCAAAAATTCTGAGGGGTACCCGCTTTTACCTCTGTTTTCTTAATTCTTCCTTACATACGAGCAAAAGAGATGAATACTGTGTTTCCAGTAAGTACTACAAAAAGAAGACCTCCAACCTCTGGCCTAGGTCTCACTCTACTGCTCTATCTCACCTGTTGCGATTAAATAACTTATTCTGGATTATGAGGGTCTCAAATTCTTTGTTGCTAAAGGGAGATATTAGGGCATGTTTTATTCTCCAATTTACTTTTTCCAGTAAGGTACCTGATAAAATATTTTTTGAGTTTTTGTTGTATTTGAATAGAAAGTGAAAAGTCCCATAGTTTCCTTTATTACTTTTGTGCTCACTGGCTGTCACTCCCATCACCACATATTAGATAATCCCAGCACGTGGGTATCCTTTCCCTAGAACTGCACTCAGGCTACCCCATATCACCTTACCTGCAGGTACTATGAGTGGGAGTGTCTACATTTGTACATCCACTGGAGTTACAGGTTAACCACTGAGTCACCTACTGGAAGATATAAACCCAAGTTTTCTTGTCTCTTGATTAATGTGTGATCTTCACTTTCTCCATGCCTATCCTGCAGAACTGAGTCAAAATGTGTATCTGTAGGACTTTTTTAGATGCCAAAAACTTGGTCTACTCACATGGAGATCTTATTTCTTCATGTTTCTTCTAGTTTTGTCCTGTGAAAATTTCCTGTAATCACTTTCACAAAGTCATTATGTCAGTATCTACTTCTGGGGAATCCACCGTAAAATGAGTAAAGTGACAAGAGTGAGAAAGTCTCCACTGAGAATGAGTAAGCATTCTTCCCAGTCTTTAAAACAAAAGCAAGCTTCGGTGGTTTGACCTACCTCAGTTCCACCAAAGAAGGCTATGTAGTTTTCAAGGAAAGAGAAGAATTTTACCTTTTCTTAGTAAAAAGACAAGCAAACATGACAGCAGGCCCCAGCTCCTCTCTTGCTTTCTACCTTTGCCCCCTTTTCTTTCTTTTTTTAAAATTTACTATTTTTAATTTTACTTTAAGTTCTGAGATACATATGCAGAACGTGCAGGTTTGTTAGTTACCTCCGTCCCTCACCTTGATTAGCTGATTGACTGCAAGGCTTGCAAAATGATTCTCAGAAAATATTTTTCTGATGTTTATCAGGGCTCTCAGCAATGAACATGAAAACACGAATAGTCCAAAACCATGTGGGTGTTTTGGTTAAGTATAAAACAAAACAAAACAAAACAAAACAAATTGCCTGAAACAAAACTGCTAGACAGGTGAACAACTATCCCCTATCCTATAAAAATCCTGTCACTGTTCCTTCCAGGAGTCAACTGGTATTCAGGTTCTTCCTGATCTATATTAGCCAAATAACATCTTTCTTCTCCATTTAAGTCACTTAGATTAATTCCTTTTTATATCTCACCTTGATCACTAAAAAGCAGGAAAAAAAAAATCTAGAAACTTTTCTAATGCAATCACAATGGTGCCAAGGTACAAAAGTTAGTCTGTGTTTCTTCATAAAATATTATAATGACAATGTTTATGCCACTCCTCTTACTAGGATCAGTGAATGACTGTAATCTATTTTCTAACATTATATAAATGGACAAAATCATAGCTCATGGTTAGTATGTGTTAAAAATTGGTTAGACGTTCATTTTGATAATTGATTCCCTTTTATTGTCATAGCAATTTGAAAGTTGATAGCTGTCTTATAACAGCAGGGCCTATACAAATCAAATTTCTCCAACTGATTCACTAACAAACGTTCGTCTCCCACATTTTTCAATCAACATAAAACATTCCAGTGGCATCAACCTCATGTCATTTCCCAAGTCTAACTAATTCTTAGCTCAGATTTTGCCCAGGAATCAAGGAAAAATATTTACTGCAACAAATGTTCTTTGTGCATAGAGCAACTGATTTACTGTTAGAAGCAGACATCCATCCAAGTTCTATCTCAGAAAGAGTAAGAGAAAAGAATATAAATTTCAAAAAGTCAGCAGAAAGTACATGAAAGTCCAGAATCTTGGCAAGAAAGGCAAGAGATGAGTTTGGGAATAAATTTTCACATACCACAAATTTGAGAATCTCTCACTCACTTTCTTCTGCTTCCATTAATTTTATTTCTAAAAGAATGGGCTTATATGGGAAGTGAAGCATTGACTTTGAAAATAACTTGTAATTCCCTCAGGGTACAGGAGAAAAACTGACATTATAGATATAGTTGAGGTAAAAAGAAATCAGTAAATGAATCACCTTCTATGATTATGGTGTATTCTGACAAATTTGCTCTTTTTACGTTTCTTCTGCATCATTGCTTAATCGATTTATATCACATTTTGCTATAAGGTGCCACCACACATAAAAGGAAGGTAATTCAGTAATGACATATGAAGTAGGATAGCAATATCATTGAAAGACCTTAGATTTTTGTTTTAATGAAAACTAATTGAATTAAACAATTAACTCTGATCAAACTCACACTTGATATTAATGGCCTGTTTGAAGTATAAAAATAAACCCTGGCTTCAAAACTTTAAACACAGGCCTGAGACTTAACAGATAAGTGATACTAAACAACTTCTTAAAAGTACTTTGTTGTTAATTTCCATCTCTGAAGTAAAAATTAAATACCTTAACAATTTTTATGTAAGTAATAAAATCTAGTCTAATGTGTTGAACAATAAATAAATCACTAAATGTGTATTGATTTATTTATGTTGTAACATCACATGAATCTTCTTGATATACTGCCCTCAATATATTTACTATTAATATTGTCTCATCACGTCCACGAAAAATATATAGTCCAGCACTTATGTTCTAAATTAGAAAGTAAATATTGTTCAAATATATTTATTGGCTTCAAAATAATTTGTCACTCATACCTCATTGAAAGGGATAGAACCTTTTGTTAAAGTAAAGAACATTTGTTTCTACATTATTACATATGGGATAAAATTAATTTCTTCTTATAAATTAATTTGTCAATAGGTGGCCCTAGTGAATATTGCAAAATATTTCAAAGGAAAAATATTTGAATAAAGGACATTAATGTAAGGTTAGGAAAGATCCAGTCCCAATGTACTGGACGCTTAACATAATGCAAAACAAATTGTCACTATAGTCTTATTCTTCAACACATGATTACTCCAATTACCTTTGAAGTTATTCATCACATAAAATTATTTTGTTCTTTCACTCAATCTTGCCTTCATTTAAAACATTACCTATTATATGTCAGACAATGGGTTAGTATCCACACATGTATCTCCCTGCTGTCTCTGTTTAAAGAGCCCAGAAGCAATGAGATTCCAGTAGCAACACGCATATCTAGCACCCTGATCTTTGTTTCTAATACCATTCCCCAATAAAGGGAGCCAGGGCTTCTTGAAGAAAATGTCTGAATCTAAGTGACAAGAACACAAGATGAGCCCAGGGCCTCTCGTTGTTCCACAAAGTAAGGATGTGCTCAAACAAGTAAATAAAAATATCACTCACACACAGACATAATGGTGTAAGAATGTGAAAGAGACACTGGAACTAACCAAGAAAGTGCTCGATGACCAAATCTAGACAATTTGAGCAAGAAAATAAATAAGATAATTGTATTAGTCCATTTTCACACTACTGTAAAGAAATGCCTGAGACAGAGGAATTTATAATAAAAGAGGTTTCATTGACTCACAGTTTTGCATGGCTGGGGAGGACTCAGGGAACTTTGAATCATGATGGAAGGCAAAGGGGAAGCAGGCATCTTCTTCACAAGGCAGCAAGAGAGCGAGCACAGGGGAAACTGCCATTTATAAAACCATCAGATGCCGTGAGACTTACCCACTATCGTGAGAAGAGCATGGGGAAAACTGTCCCCATGATCCGATCACCTCCTGCTTGATCCTTCCCTCAACACACTGAGATTACAATTCTAGATGAGATTTGGGTGGGTGCACAGAGCCAAACCATATCAATAATGTTATAAGTAAAACAGATATCCATAAATCCAAGCTGATATAAATAAATGCTTTAATAATTGAAGAAGAACAGACAAATCTCTTATATAGAAGAATTGCTACTAATGTATTTTGAGACTCTGTCTTTAAAGTTGTGGAGCGGCACATAATGATTTCCAAAAAGTTATGGAAACAAGAAAAAAAGCACATAGTGGAGAATCTTGACACACACTACTTCAATCAGACAATGAAGGTCAACATGAAAACTGCTAAAAATTTGATAGCATATACCCTGGATATGATGTGATAAGACATTACAACTAGTGAGATGTTTTCTCACCCAAAATTCATAACTTCAATATAGTCATGACAATAATGACAGACATCTTACAAAATACCTGAAAATATTCCTTAAAGCTGTCAAGGTCATTAAAAACAAGGAAGTCTGAGAAACGATATAATTAATAAGAGCCTAAAAGGTCTTGCCAACTAAATGTAATGTGTTAACCTAGATGAGATCCTGGAACAGGAAAAGTACCTTAGATCATAACTAAGTACATGTGAACAAAGTATGGATCTGAGTTAGTTATGTATAAATATTGATTCATTAATTACAGAAAAAATAGTATACTAATATAAGATGTTAACAATAGGGGAAATTGGATGTGGGATATATGGGATCTCTTTTAGCTATCTGTACCATTTTCCAAAAATCTAAAACTTTTCTAAAATTAATGCAAGTTTATTAAATTATATATATATATATATATACTATATATTTATAGTTACAATAAACTCTACCTAAGGGCATGACTGAGGAAGAATCATCTAAATGGAAACTTCCTAAGCAGGGAGAAGATAATTCAGAAATTTAAAAAAATAAATCAAAACAAATGATGTTGTTAAATTATTACAGAGGCTGAGAATAAAAAGAGCAGATCATGAAGTGCCCAGTTATATAAATAACTTATACCTTTTTTTTCCTATTAGACTGAAGAACTGGTAAAAGTATTGGCATTAAACAGGGGATAATCATCAAACATATATAGTATTTTAAGTTAATATTTCTAACCTCAATGTTGAGGTCATAGAATGACCAGTTGATGCGGTGAATACGATGGCTCAACAAAAGTCAGTAGAACAGTAAGGTGAGGGCCAGTTGCTAGGACCTGATGACTTTCATTGATGAAAAAAAGAAAATGGCAGAGTTAGAGCATCATCATAGTTGAGAATGAGCTAGGAACACTAGTAACACAGAATATATCGAAGGAAGATACTTTGAAAGTGGAAGAGATGAATCTGTGACTATTCAAAAAGGAATTTAGGGACAAACTGCTTCTAGGTTTTGGGAATGGTAAAACAAGGACATTTAATTGGCTTTTATAACTTTTAAAAATAAAAGAATGTAATCCTTCTTTAAAAATTCTGTATAACACATATGGAAAATTGGAGGAAATATAATTTAAAAATACTTACTAAAGTGGTGAACAATAATTTAAAAAAATTAAACAACAATTTCTGGTATTTTTTAAAAAAATTCATGTCTGGCCCGGCGCAGTGGCTTATGCCTGTAATTCCAGCACTTTGGGAGTCCGAAGTGGGTGAATCACCTGAGGTCAGGAGTTCAAGACCAGCCTGGCCAACATGGTGAAACCCAAATCTCAAATAAAAATACAAAAAAAAAAAAAAAAGCTGGACGTGGTGGCGGGTGCTTGTAATCACAGCTACTTCAGGAGGTTGAGGCAGGAGAATCACTTGAACTCTAGAGGCAGAGGTTGCAGTGAGCCTAGATATTGCTATTGTACTCCAGCCTGGGTGACGATTGAAACTCTGTCCAAAAAAAATGTGTATATATATATGTGTATATGTGTGTGTGTGTGTGTATATATATATATATATATATATTTCATGTCTTTATTCAGTAGAACCATTTGAGTTTTGAGGCAAAAACTACTTTTGTTTTGAGTCAATTCCATTTATTCTGATCATTAAAAATGTAAAACAATTTGATATCTGTCAACACCATCCATCTGTCCAGGTTATACGTAACAAAATGTTTTTTTTAATATTGATTCCAGGGGTACATGCTGAAGTTTTGGCTTAGTATGATTCTGTCACCCAAGTAGTGAACATAGTACTCAATAGTCAGCTTTTTGATGGTTGTGCTCCTCCTGCCCTCTCATCTTTTGGAATCCTCAATGTCTATTGTTCTTATCTTTATGTCCTTGTGTACCCAGTGTTTAGCTTTCACTTATAAGTGAAAACATGTGAACAGTGTTCCCTTTTATCTGCAACCTTGACAACATTTGTTATTTTTTGACTTTTTAAATGGTTGCCACTCTGACCGGTGTTAGATGTTATGTCATCATGGTTTTGATTTGCATCTCTCTGGTGATTGGTAATGATGAACATTTTTTCATGTTTGTTGGCTGCATGTATGTTTTCTTTTGAGGATTGTCACCTCATGTCCTTTCCCTACTTTATAAAGGTGTTGTTTTTTTCCTTGTTTTGTTTGGGTTGCTGATAGATTCTGAATATTAGTCCTTTGTTAAATGCACAATTTGCAAATATTTTCTCCCATTCTATAGGTTGTCTGTTTACTCTTGATAGTTTTATTTGCTATGCACAAGCTCTTTAGTTTAATTAGGTCCTACTTAATAGTTTTTGTTGTTGAATTTGCTTTTGAGGATTCAGTTAGAAATTATGTGCCTAGGCTAATGTCTATGAGTATTTCCTAAGTTTTCTTCTAGGATTTTTACACTTGGAAGCCTTACATTTAAGTGTTCAATCCATTTTGAGTTAATGAGTGTATATGCTGAGGTAGGTGTCCAGTTTCATTCTCTGAATATTGTTATCCAGTTTTCCCAGCACCATTTATTAAATAGGATATCTTTTCTTTATTATTTGTTTTTGTCAACTTTCTCAAAGACCATTCGGTTGTAGGTGTACAGCTTTATTCCAGGGGTCTCTATTCTGTTCCACAGGTTTATGTGCCTACTTTTAAGTTTCTAGTATAAAATATAAAAGCGCAATGCTGTTTTGGTTACTATAGCCTTTTAGTATAGTTTGGAGTCAGGTAATATGATGCCTCTGGCTTTGTTCTTTTTGCTTCAGATTGCTTTGGCTATTGGGGTTCAATTTGGTTCCATATGAATTTTAGAATTGTTTTTTCTAATTCTGTGAAAACTAGCATTGTTTATTTGACAGGAACAGTGTGGAATCTGTAGATTGCTTTGGGAAGTATAGATATTTTATTGATATTGATTCTTCCCATCCATGAGCATGGAAGTTTTTTTTTATTTGTTTGTGTCATCTGTGATTTCTTTCAGTAGTGTTTTGTAGTTCTACTTCTAGAGATGTTTCACCTCCTTGGTTAGATGTATTTCTAGGTATTTGTGTGTGTGTGTGTGTGTGTGTGTGTGTGTGTGCGCGCGCGCACAAACACAGCTACTGTAAATGGTACTGCATTCTTGATTTGGTTCTCAGACTGAATGCTATTAGTATATTTAAGTGCTACTGATTTTTGTACATTGATTTTATATCTTGCTGAAGTGATGTACAAGGTCTAGGAGTCTTTTGGCAGAATCCGTAGGGTTTTCTTTTCTTTCTTTCTTTCTTTTTTTTTTTTTTTTTTTCTGTTGAGATGGAGTCTTACTCTGTTGCCCAGGCTGGAGTGCAGTGGCATGATCTCAGCTCACTGCAACCTCCGTTTCCCAGGTTCAAGCAATTCTCTGCCTCAGTTTCCCGAGTAGCTGGGATTACAGGCACATGCCACCATGCCCGGCTTTTTTGTATTTTTAGTAGAGACAGGGTTTCACCATTTTGACCAGGCTGGTCTTGAACCCCTGACCTCGTGATCCACCTGCCTTGGTCTCCCAAAGTGTTGGGATTACAGGTGTGAGCCACTGTGCCCAGCCATCTTTAGAGTTTTCTTAGTTTAGAATCATTGTCAGCAGAGAGAAGTAATTTGACTTTCTCTTTTCCTATTTGGATGCCCTTTATTTTTTTCTCTTGCCTGATTGCTCTGGTTAGGACCTCTAATACTATATTGAGTAGGAGTGGTAGGAATGGATATCCTTGTTATTTGACAGTTCTCAGGGGGAATGCTTTCAATTTATGCCTGTTCAGTATGATTTGGATGTGTTTTTCTGGTTTGTTCAGAGATGGCTTCCTACTATTTTTAGGTATCTTCCTTCAATGCTGAGTTTGTTAAGGGTTTTTATCATGAAGGAATGTTGTTTTTTATGAAATGCTTTTTTTGCATTTGTTGAGATAATTATATGGTTTTTGCTTTTAATTCTGTTCATGTGGTGAATTACATATATTGATTTGTGTATGTTGAACTATACTTGCATCACAGGAATAAAGTCTACTTGATCATGATGAATTATACTTTTGATGTGGTGCCAGATTCATTTTGCTAGTATTTTGCTGAGGACTTTTTAACCTATGTCATAAGGGATATTTTCCTGTAATTTTATTTCTTTGTTGTGTCTTTGCCAGATTTTGGTGTCAGGATGATACTGGTTTCATAGAATGAGTTAGAGAGAAAACTTTCCTCCTTGATTTTTTTGGAATAGTTTCAGCAGGATTGGGATAGGCTCTTATTTTTATATGCTAAAATGTGGCTAAGAATCCATTTGGTTCAGGGATTCTTTTTTTTTTTTTTGGTTGGTAGGTACTTTACAGTTTCAATTTTACTACTCATTATTGTTCTGTTCAGAATTACCGCTTCTTGCTAGTTTAACCTTGGTAGATTGTGTGTTTCTAAAAATTTATCAATTTTCTCTAGCTTTTCTAGTTTTTAGGTTTTTTTTTTTTTGTATAGAGAATTTTATAGTAGTCTCTGAGGCTCGATCTTTTGTATTTCTGTGGGATTGGTTGTAATGTCATTTTTGTCATTTCTGATAGTGCTTATTTGAATATTATCTTTTTTCTTTATTAATTTGGCTAGTTGTCTATCAATCATCATCATCAATTCAAAGAACCAATTCTGTTTTATTGATCCTTTGCATGATTTTTTTTTGAGTCTCAATTTCATTTAGTTTTTCACTGATTATAGGTATAACTTTTCTTCTGCTAGATTTCGGTTTAGTTTATTCTTGTAATTAATTCCATATCTTTCTATCTTCTTAATGCATGGTCGAGATTATTCTGATGTGACCCTTTTTGTGGTATATTTCATCACTGGCACAAGTTTTTCACATCTCTCTATCCATTATCACCCTTAGCAATTCTTTTCAATAAAAGGGACAAGGTATAAATTGTAGCCCATTGCAATTTTGTTAGGGAGCAATGGTTTAGTGACACAAATATGGAAAGTAGTTGCATTTATTAAAAATCATTTGATATCATTCAATTTTCAAGTTAAAAATAGTATTCTTTTCAGCGGTTTTAGACTCACAAGACACTGTCAAATGTTGGTTGGCAGTGATATTCTCTGTACACATGCTTTGCATAAAGCATGCAATAATATTTAAAAGACTTCTGCATTTTCTTCCAGATAAAATCACAGCAATAGATCAAGAAAGAGGTAATTTTTCCTTCATACACTTCTGTTGTGAAAAACACCACATCAAATCATGGATTCTTTTCTCTAATAAATGCAGTGTTCCAAACAAAATAGTCAACTGACAATGAATTAGTACACTCCAACATTCTGGAGATGAATTGAAAATAGATCCTCTTTGCTTTGGGGTAATGCTCCCAGATGTTATCTAAACATAACTACAATAAGCAGTTTGGCTTATATTTACAAAAAATGCAACTGCAGAATTTAATTTTTTAAGGAGAGTAAAAATAAAAAGTATAAAATCTATTCAGGAGTAGAAGCATAAGAACCATTACAGAATAAGTGCAACAATAATGATGTTGAGTGTGGAGAAATGATATTATTTTAAAATACCACTCGCTATATTGGCAATAGTTTTTAAATAATTATGTACAGAATATGGTTTACCTCAGATTTTTTTTAATTGAAAGCTCAATACATTGCATGCAGGGTGTATGAAATAAATGGTCTTTAACAAATAAGAAGTACCTTGTATGTTCTGTTACACATTCTGTTAAATTTGAAAATAAATTTACAACCAAATAATCGGTTTAATATTAAGTATTTATTTCTTTTTGTGGGGAGTAAACATGCATTTTAAGGTTTGTAAATGAAATGGTATGCATTTCTATTCAGCTTTTAAATCAAAAAATTTTTGTTTACCAAAAATCTAAAATATCTAAATCACTAGGTTGTTGTTTCATCAGCTATCATTCTGCAATATACTAAAACACATAATTTTAGAACATTACCAATTAAAAATTTGATATGAAAATAAAATTTCATTTCTTCTAATGTTAAATTATTCTGTTATATCTAATGGTTATTTAATTGCTTACATATCAACACCTTTTTGGATTAAAAATTGGTAAAATAATTTCAAAGCATTATTTTCAAATTTTATTTGGTTTTTATACATGTATTTTTTTTAAAGAATGTTCTCTCAGGGCCGGGCACAGTGGCTCATGCCTGTAATCCCAGCACTTTGGGAAGCTGATGCTGGTGGATCACCTGAGGTTGGGAGTTCGGGACCAGCCTGACCAACATGGTGAAACCCTGTCTCTACTAAAAATACAAAAAATTACCTGGGCATGGTGGCAGTGCCTGTAGTCCCAGCTACTCTGGAGACTGAGGCACAAGAATCGCTTGAACCCTGGAGGTGGAGCTTGCAGTGAGCCGAGATCATGCCACTGCACTCCAGCTGGGCACCACAGTGAGACTCTGTCTCAAAATAAATAAATAAATAAGTAAATAAATAAATAAATTTCTTCCTAAAAGGGAAATTATACTATCCTTTGAGAGACCAAGCCTTACTGTACTCATGGCTTTGTACCATGCCTGATGGTCAAAAGTGTTTATATTGCTTGATAAAAAATAATGTCTAGGGAGGGGGGAGACGGGAAGGATTGCATTGGGGAGTTATACCTGATGTAAATGATGAGATGATGGGTGCTGACGAGTTGATGGGTGCAGCACACCAACATGGCACATGTGTACATATGTAACAAACCTGCACGTTATGCACATGTACCCTAGAACTTAAAGTGTAATTTAAAAAAATAATAATAATGTCTGTTTTCAACCTTACTATCATTTGAACGTTACAATATCTCTAATTAGTTGAGAATGTTTTTCTTTCTTCTGAAATAAAGAGGTAATGTTTCATGTAACCTTTAGAGTCCTTTAGAATGAAAACATGAATAATCACTGTTCATATTTCATATTATCGTTTAAAGACTAAGAACGGTAAAGGCAAGAGTAATAGTAGGCAGGTGACCATTATGGTAATATGTAAGAGAAATAGTTGATCTCCAATTGAAACATGTGCCTTAAGTTTGTTTTATATATTTAAAAACATATACCAAGTATATATTTGTAAAAATAGCTTCATTAGTTAAATTTCTTGAAAATTTATTTTAATGGGCTCAATCTGTGAAGTGAGGAGAGGATAGTAAAAACTATTACATGAAGAAGAAAGGAAAAATATTGGATTCTTTCCAACCACCATCTGCTGTCAGTTTCAGCTTCATCTGTAAAACATATTTTAACATAAAATAAAGGCAATGCAAAGGTTACTATAACTTTTCTGTTTGCAAGCAGCATTCAGAGACTATTAAAATGGGGGGAACTCAAAATTTAGTGATCTAAATATTTTCAAGAAAAATAATGGAGTGATTGTACAGAAATCCAGAAGTAATAACCTCTATATGCCTCAGTTATTCATTCATAAGTTGGGGTGATAAATAAACCATCTTCTACTATTATTCTGAGTCTTAAATAAGTTAATGTATGTAAAGGGCTTATAAGGACAGGTGTCATAATAAAGTCACTAAGCACTTTATTACCATATGTTGTCCTACTAAACTCTCCTTGGAATTAGTCCCTCTTTATAGTGTTGTTTCACTTTGGTGAACACAAATATAAAGTTTACTCTTTAGAGTAAAGCTGAAACCATTGCAATTTTTCAAGTAATTCAGAGTATGCTCTCTGTTTCACTGATAAACTTGAACTTAATACTACGTCTCCTAAGTAGAATACATATATATATATGCAATAAATGCCACTTTCAAATCATGTGAACAATTTTGTAAGCTTGCATATATCTATCACAAAGCCATACTTATTGTCTACCAAACTCGACTCCTTATGTGTTCCTGTATAACTGTACTTTGTTTTGTTTTTTGATTTTTTTTTTTTTTTTTTTTGAGACAGAGCCTCGCTCTGTCGCCCAGGCTGGAGTGCAGTCACCGGATCTCAGCTCACTGCAAGCTCCGCCTCCCAGGTTCACGCCATTCTCTTGCCTCAGCCTCCCGAGTAGCTGGGACTACATGTGTCCGCCAGCTCGCCCGGCTAATTTTTTGTATTTTTTAGTAGAGACGGGGTTTCACCGTGTTAGCCAGGATGGTCCGGATCTCCTGACCTCGTGAGCCGCCCACCTCAGCCTCCCAAAGTGCTGGGATTACAGGCTTGAGCCACCGCGCCCGACCTGTTTTTTGATTTTTTTTTTTTTTTTTTTTCTGAGACAGAGTCTGCTCTGTGGCCCGGGCTGGAGTGCAGTGGTGAGATCTTGGCTTACTGCAAGCTCCACCTCCCGGGTTCACACCATTCTCCTGCCTCAGCCTCCTGAGTAGCTGGGACTACAGGCACCCGCCACCACGCCCGGCTAAGTTTTTGTATTTTTAGTAGAGACGGAGTTTCACCGTGTTAGCCAGGATGGTCTCGATCTCCTGACCTTGTGATCCGCCCACCTCGGCCTTCCAAAGTGCTGGGATTACAGGCCTAAGCCACCGCGCCCAGCCTATAGCTCTACTTTGTAATGTAAACCATTCCCCAAGCATCATCTTGCCTTTCTAAACTCTCTAATTCTAGCACTTAAACTCTTTCTCTAATTCTAGATTACAGTTATATACTGTATTACATATTATAGTACCTAGTTGATGTGGTTTAGAATTGTGTCCCTGCCAGAATCTCATATCGACTTGCAATCCCCAGTGTTGGAGGAGGGGCCTGATGAGTGATAACTGGATCATGGGGGAAGATTTCCTGCTTTCTGTTCTTGTGATAGTGAATGAGTTCTCACAAGATCTGGTTGTTTAAAAATGTGTAGCACCTTCCCCCACTCTCTCTTCCTCCTACTCCAGCCATGTAAGACTAGACAGCTTCCCCTTTATCTTCCACCATGATTTTAATTTTTCTGGGGCCTCCCCAGCCATGCTTCCTGTACAGCCTGTGGAACCAGGAGCTAATTAAACCTCTTTTCTTTAAAGATTACCCAGTCTTAGGTAGTTATTTATGGCAATGCCAAGAACAGACTAATAACACCACTTATAGTTGCAGCCCAAGGAAAAAGAAGACAAGGAATAAAATAATGGAAGAAAAGTACTACTAGACAACCCATAGCAATTCAAGTTTGAACAAAAAGATATATGAAATACACAGTCTATAGGAGACATTTTCATATATGTGTCATTAGACTTAAGCAATAGTCTGTTCGCTCACTCAATATTAACTCTCCACCTTAACAAAATATTGGGATTTTTTTAGAGTTTAGGAAAATTTGAATCTATTTTATATTAAATAAGAATTATCAGTTTCAGTTTTTTTCTCAACCTTATTAAATCTTGGGAGACTCACATTAATTCCTCAAGTATGCATGTCCGTATTTAGAAAATGAGTGTGTTGTAAAAATTTAACTCTTTCTAGGTTTCGACATGTCTGAGTTTATATAATGTAAAAAGTCGTTATTTTAGGGGCTCAAGGTAAACAATGAGAACAGAAGGCATCACCTGTATACATAATCTTGGCACATCTCCTTATTGCTTAATTCAGCATCAAGTGAAGAACACTAACAACATTATTTTCACTTTCTAGGCATCATTATTTTTACTTTTACTTTTCAGTTTTCCATTTTATGGAATTAGACATTTAATAATTATTTTCAGTAATAAATACATTTTTCTAAGGGTAACTATATTGTTAAAAAAATCTATATTTACTCAGTTACGCTAATATGAGAAGTTTATTTTGGACTCAATCTATCACATAACTCAGTAAGTAGAGATGATATGGTGGACTAAGCCTGGGCTTTAGAATATGACTGATAACTGCTTGAATCTTGACTCTTCCACTTTCTTAATGTTATCTTAGGTAAGGATTTTACAACTCAAAACCTACTTTTTTCCTGAAGCTAAAACGGAAATAATAGCTATTCATTGGTTTGGGATTATAAGTTATAACATATTTAATTCTGACTCATGATAGCTCTTCAAAATATATTGACCCGTTTCCACTTACAATCATCTCATAGTATAACAGGATTATAATATATAACCATTCATTTCTTCTGTGCCATTCCTAGCAAGCCATTTTCAAATACATAATCAAAAGGCTATTCATGTGTACTAAGATACTGCTCCTATTAAATAAATTATTTAGGAAATACAATTTTACACAGAGCTAAATTTCTTTTAACAAATATTTGCCTAATAGGACTCATATGCCTTTCTCTGGGGAAGGGCATTATTTTATTCATTATTTACATTTGTATTACTGCACAAAAATTTGGTCATACTAGTCAGGGAAGCTATTATTTGATGATATAGAGGATTGCATAATATACTATTGTTGTAATAAATTGAAAGTCAATAAGTATTACAAAAGATGTCTATTATTTGTTCAGAGCAGAGAAAAAAAAAACCTCTTTCCCTCGGCTGCTATCTGTACCGTCATGCAGATTTTAGTCTTAAATTGATTGAGCCACAAATGAGCACTTCCCTAAGCTTTCAGAATTGCAGATTATTAGATCTGAGGTTCAGAAATAATTGCTTTCAGAGAGAGAATTTAGTTTGTCATCTATTCAATTCCATATTTTTATGACAGCCTGTTTACTTTGGTTTAGAATCAAGGTAGCCTTATTACCTCCACCGTCACTGTCTGTCACTTAACATGTCTGGCTAGGGATAAGAACCACGAACAATGCAATAAAAAAGAATTCCGAAACCTCAGAGTTTATTGGGCTATTCACTTTTCACAGATACAGAGGACAGGAATACATTTTGAAAATATGTGCAATGAATGGAGGACTGAGAATATAACAAGGAAAAAAGAGGTTTCATTAGATTTTCAGAGACCACAGTCTACATGAAAAGAACTTCAGGAAAAAAAAAATATGTTTTTTCTGTGTGGAAAAATGTTCAGAAGAAAATGATATTTGCACAGTGATAGCAGGGAGTGTCAATGACCAGGTTGAAACCTTGGGTGTAATTTCTCTGTTTATGTTTCATGGGGATGAAGAAGTATTGCTCTGGGTACAAGGCTGAGAGCCATCCCTTAAAAAATTTGGATCAGTAAAGAAAAAAAGAAAGAATTCTGGATCAATGATGTCAAAATTCAACTTCATGAGCTCTTCTCCAGCAGTTTTGCTCTACTTGTTATTCCCTGAATATGCCAAGGTTTCCTGCCTCGTATATTCATGTTCAGCAATAAAATTGCATCAACTTACCAGAAGCTGTTAAGAAATCTATCTATGCTACCCCAAACCCTAAAAGAATGAATTGTATGTCAAAAAAAGCAATTCACTTATTCACACTGGCTAATCAGCTTGTGTGATGAGTTAGAAAGCAGTGTCACCTGAATAAGCACACATTCTATTTTTATATAGGAAAGCCTACTTAGAAACCAAAGAGTAATATAAACATGCATTACAAGTAAGACAGCTGGATGTTTAAAGAGGTAGAGTTAATGGTTGATGTTAATCGAGTAAAATGGAATTATCACCACTTGATACACCCATGTCACTAGTGATGTACCTTTTAAGTGCCTTAAAATTAGGTGACCTTAGGTGACCACGCATCCCAGGTGTGCCAAGGAAAGTCCTGCTTTATATCTACCATCCCAGGACAACTTTAACTCAAATCTTTCCCACTTTACCCACTTTAGATTCTTAAAATATTCACTCTTATATGGTTTTGACCACAATGTAATAAATTGTGACTTTTTTTTTTTTTTTTTTTTTTTTTTTTTCAGACAGAGTCTCACTCTGTCACCCAGGCTGAAGTACAGTGGTGCTATCTGGGCTCACTGCAACCCCTGCCTACTGGGTTCAAGCGATCCTCCTGCTTCAGTCTCTTGAGTAGCTGGGACTATAGTCGCCCGCCACCACACCCGGCTAATTTTTTGTAATTTTAGTAGAGACAGGGTGTCACTGTGTTAGCCAGGATGGTCTCGATATCCTGACCTCGTGATCTGCCCGCCTCGGCCTCCCAAAGTGCTGGGATTACAGGTGTGAGACACTGTGCTTGGCCAATTATGAGTCTTTATATTTCTTTTTGTTTGCCTGGGGCAATCCAAGCAAATCTCTAAACATTTTTTAATGCCTGGTTACTATTAAGTGATTAAGTTTCCCTGTATTGGTAGTGTTCTCATTCCTTTATTTTCCGTGGAGACAGACTATGATGGGGCTCAGGAAGACATTAAATTTGAATTTACAGCATATATATGACATACTTTTTTTTTTTTTTTTTTTTTTTTTTTGAGAGGAGTCTTGCTCTGCCACCCGGGCTGGAGTGCAGTGGCCTGATCTCAGCTCACTGCAAGCTCCGCCTCCCAGGTTTCCACCATTCTCCTGCCTCAGCCTCCGGAGTAGCTGGGACTACAGGTGCCCGCCACCTTGCCCGGCTAGTTTTTTTTGTATTTTTAGTAGAGACGGGATTTCACCGTGTTAGCCAGGATGGTCTCGATCTCCTGACCTTGTGATCCGCCCGTCTCGGCCTCCCAAAGTGCTGGGATTACAGGCTTGAGCCACCGCGCCCGGCCTTATATGACATACATTATTATCTGCCTGAGGCTTACCCTTTCTATCCTCTAACGTCTCTAGGTATTTTATATTTGAATATTGCTTGATTAGTTAGATCGTGAACCTGTTGACCACCTGTTTTTCCAGGCAATATGCTCCTTTTGTGTACATCTTCTCGTTTATATTCTTAAATCCACTTTCTCAGTGCTATTTACTGCATCATTTTTATATGTGAAAACATTTTTCTCCCTAAGTAGTTACCTTATATTGCCAAGTATCTGGTAGACAGCTCTGATTATATACCTTGAAGATACCTAAACTCAACGTGTTGAAACCAAATTTTTATTTTGGGTTTTCTCCAATCATTTTGAAAAAGTAAACAGTTGTACAAGCTGTTAGGCTATTCAGTCTTCCCTGAACGTACTTGGACAAACAAAACTCCGAGAAACAGGGAAAGTAAGGCTAAAATTAAATCAGATAGACACAATATATTTGGAAAAAACAGTGAGCTACGGAGGCATGGAAGAAGAGATACTCTTCAGTGAGAGCCAGCATGTAGTGTTAAAGTCAGTAGGGGGGAACTATGAGCTTCAAAGCTCAATTAAAACAGAATAAAAAAAGAAATCCATCATAGAAATAAAGACAAGACATACTAAAATATGTAATTTAAGAAACATTTTTGAAAATTAAAAGAAGAAAGTTATAAGTGTGCACCACAATGCACAAAAGAGTAAGAAAGAACAGCCAACAAGATTAGGCACATTAAATTATCAGGCATGTAAGATAAAGAAACATCTTTTGTAAAACTGCTCAGAATAATATTATTATTTTATATAAAATGATTGTTTCCCATGCAGATCTTACAACAATGACGATGTATGCACCAATTTAAATAAATCAATATTTATTAAACATAAATTATAGCAATACAATAAAACAGACAAATATTTTAGTTGTCATATAATTTAATTCATCTCTTCAGGTCATAATTGATAAAATAGACCAAAAATTAATAAGGATATATGACACCAGGAACATAATTCTTTAGATTTATTTAATACATTTTTAATGATGTCCTATAAACATAAACTATATCATTTTTCAAGTACTCCTTTAGTATTCATAAAATGTGATGCCATATTCTAAGTACCAAATAAAATTTTAATAAATATAAAAACATTAATACCTCAAAATATTTGATAATCAGAGTTCGGTAAAACTGGAGTAGAATTGTTCATAGTAGTCTCTAATGATCCCTTTGTATTTTTGTGGTATCCGTTGTACTTTTTTCTTCTTAATCTTTGATTTTGTTTGTTTTGGTTTTCTCTCTCTTTTTCTTAGTCTAGGTGAAGGTTTATTGATTTTATTTATCTTTTATAAAGTCTTTTATGATTTTTTTTTAGTCTTAATTTTCTTTATTTCTGTTCTGACCTTTATTATTTACTTTCTCCACTAATTCTGCATTTTTTTTTTCTTTTTTTGTAGTTCCTTTGGGTGCATCATTACATTATTTATTTGATGTTATTTATGGCTTTTATGTAGCTGTTTATTGTAATAAGACTTCTTAGTACTGCTTTTGCAGTATCCCTTAGGTTCTGATGTTTCTATTTAAGAGAAACATTTTTAATTTTCTTTTATATTTTTTCATTGACTCCTTGTTTATTTAGAAACATGTTGTTTAATTTTAATGTATTTGTACAGTTTCCAAACTTCTTGTTGTTGAGTATAGTTTTATTTTGCTATGATCAGGATAGGTACTAGATATAATTTTGACTCTTAAATTTGTTGAGACTTGTTTTGTGGCCTAACATATGGTGTATCCCGGACAGTGTTCTCTGTGCAGATGAGAAGAATGCATATTCTGGAGCAGCTGGATACAATGTTCGATAACTGTCTATTAGGACCATTGGGCCCAGAATATAGTTTAACTTCAATGTTTCTTTGATCTTTTTCTGTCTGGGTGATCTGTCCATTGACAAAAGTGGGGTGCTGAATTCCTTTAATATATTGTATTGTAGTTTATTTCTCCCTTTAGACTTATTAATATTTGCTTTATATATTTGGGTGCTACAGTGTTGGGTACATATATATGTGTGTGTTTATGTTTATATACACATATATATTTAGTAGTATTATATACTTTTGCTGAATCGACCCTTTTATCATTATGTAATAACTTTTGTTATCTCATTTCACAGTTGTTGATATAAGTCTATTTGATCTTACATGAGTGTAGTTACTCCTGGTTTATTTTGTTTGTTTCCATGTGCATGGCACATATTTTTTCATGCCTTCACTTTTGGCCTATGTGTGTCTTTACAGGTAAAATGAGTTTCCATAGATGGCATATAGTTGTCATATATTTTTAATCTATTCAGCCAGTCTATGCTTTTTAATTAGAGAATTTAGTCCACTTACATCCAATGTTGCTATTGATAGGTAAGAACATACTACTGCCATTTTGTTATTTGCTTTCTATTTTGTTTTGTTTTAACTCCTCTCTTTCTTCCTTTCTTACAGTATTTCTTTGTAATTATTTGATTTTCTCTTGGAGTATGTTTTTATTTGTTGCTTTTAATTTGTAATGTCTCTATTATAGGTTTTTACTTTCTACCATGAGGTTTACTAAAAATATCCCATAGTTATAACTACTTATTTAAAACTGATACCAATTCAACCTTGATTATAAAAAAGCTATAAAACAACTGCACACATTAATTCCTTTCTAGTCCTATATTTTGAATTTTTGAGATCACAATTTACATTTTTTATACTTCCTGTCCCTTAAGAGCTTTTTGCAGTGATAATTTTAATATTTTGCCTTGTATTCTTCTTAGGAAAGATAAAAGTGGCTTATGCACCACCATCACAATATTAGCATAGCAATCACATTAATGGTTTTTTTTTTTTTTTCTTCAGTTTCAAGAACTCTCTTTAACACTTCTTGTAGTATAGGTCTGGTCATAATAAATTTCCTCAGCTTTTGTTTGTCTGGAAAAGTCCCAGCTTTTCTTTGTCTAGGAAAGTCTTTATCCCTCCTTCATTTCTGGAAAATAGACTTGCTGTAAATAGCATTATTGGTTGGCAGTTGTGTGTGTGTATGTGTATGTGTGTGTGTGTGTTTTCCTTCAGTATTCTTAATATATTATCTCACTCTCTCCTAGCCTATAAGGTTTCTGCTGAGAAGTCTGCTGCCAAGAGTATTTGAACTCACTCACATCTGATTTGCTTCCTTTCTCTCACTGCTTTTAGGATCTTCTCTTTGTCTTTGAAATTTGAGAGTCTGATTATAATATGTATTGAGATATTCTTATTTTGTTTTAATCTGATTGGTAAACTTTGATCTTCTTGTACCTGAATACTTATATATTTCTCCAGGCTTAGAAACCTCTCTATTATTATTTCTTTTAATGTTTTCTATCCTTTTGTCTTTCTCAGTTTCCTCATTAACTCCATTAACACAAATATTAGATCTTTTGATGTCTTGTAGATCATGTAAGCTTTCTTTATTTGTTTTTGTGTTTTGTTCTTTTGTCTTCTCTGTGTATTTTCCAATTGTCTGTCTTTGAGCTCATGCTTCTTTCTTCTGTCCAATCAGTTCTACTATAGATGCTCTCTACTGCATTTGTAAATTTCATTCATTGCACCTTTCAGTTCCAAAATTTTTGTTTGCTTTTTTGAAATTATTTCAATCTTTTTGTTAAATTTCTCTGATACAATTCTATTTCGATTTCTTGTGTTTTCTTGAAGTTGTTGAGTTTCTTTGAAATAGCTATTTTGAATTCTTTGTCTCAGGGGTGACAGATTTTCCTTGCTTTAGCATTGGTCTCTGTCACGTTATTTTGTCTATTTGTTGGGTTCACATTCCCTGACAGTTCTTGATGCCTGCAATGGCATCTGTACATTGATGAATTAGGTACTTAATGTGGTCTCAGTTGGTTTTTATTAATTTATTTTTTATTTCAATTGGTCTTTGGGGAACAGATGGTATTTAGTTACATGAATAGGTTCTTTAATGGTGATTTCTGAGATTTTGGTGTTCCCATCACCCAAGAAGTGTTCACAGCACCCATTGTGTAGTCTTGTATCCCTCACCCCTTCCCACCCTTTTTCCCAAGTAACCAGAGTTCATTCTATCATTCTTATGCCTTTGTGTCCTCACAGCTTAGCTCCCAATTATGAGTGAGAACATATGATGTTTGGTTTTCCATTGCTAAGTTACTTCACTCAGAATAATCATCTCCAGTTCCATCCAGGTTGTTGTGAATGCCATTATTTCATTCCTTTTTATGACTGAATAGTATACCATGGTGTATATATACAACATATATTCTTTATTCACGCATTTATTGATGGGCATTTGGGCTGGTTCCATATTTTTGCAATTGCAAATTGTGCTGTTATAAACATGCATGTACAAATATATTTTTTGTATAATGACTTCTTTTCCTCTTGGTAGATACCTAGTACTGGGAGTGCTGGATCAAATGGTAGATCTACTTGCAGTTCCTTAAAGAATCTCCACACTGTTTTCCATGGGAGTACTAGTTTACACTTCCACCAACAGTGTAAAAGTGTTCCCTTTCACTACATCCAGGCCAACATCTAATTTTTTAAAATTTTTTATTATGGCCATACTTGCAGGTGTAAGGTGGTTTTGCATTATGATTTTGATTTGCATTTCCCTGATAATTAGTGATGTTGAGTATTTTTCCATATGTTTGTTGGTCATTTGTATATCTTCTTTAGAAAATCATCTATTCATGCCCTTTGCCTACTTTTTGATAGGATTGTTTGGTGTTTTCTCACTGATTGATGAGTTCTTTATAGATTCTGGATATTAGTCCTTTCTCAGATGTATAGATTGTGAAGATTTCCTCCCACTCTGGGAGTTTTCTGTTAACTCTGCTATTTCTTTTGCTGTGCAGAAGCTTTTTAGTTTAATTGTTAATTCTGCTACTTCTTTGGCTGTGCAGAAGTTTTATGGTTTAATTAAGTCACATCTATTTACCTTTGTTTTTGTTGCATTTGCTTTTGAGTTCTTGGTCATGAAAGTGTTGTCTAAGCCAACTTCCAGAAGAGTTTTCCAATGTTAACTTCTAGAATTTTTCTGGTTTCAGGTCTTGGATGTAAGTCCTTGATCCATCTTGAGTTGATTTTGTATAAGGTGAGAGATGAGGATCCAGTTTCATTTTCTACGTGTGGCATGCCAATTATCCCAGCACCATTTGTTCAACAGGGCGTCCTTTCCCAACTTTATGTTTCTGTCTTCTTTGTCGAAGATCAGTTGGCTGTAAGTATTTGGCTTTATATCTGGGTTCTCTATTTGGTTCCATTGGTCTATGTGCCTATTTTTATGCCAGTACCATGATATTTTGGTGACTTTGGCCTTATAACATAGTTTGAAGTCAGGTAATATCTCCAGATTTGTTCATTTTGCTTTGCTATGTAGGCTCAATTTTGGTTCCATATGAATTTTGGAATTGTTTTTTCTAATTCTGTGAAGAATGATGGTGGTATTTTGATGAGAATTGCTTTGAATTAGTAGATTGTTTTTGGCAGTATGATCATTTTCATGATATTGATTCCACCCATCCACCAGCATGGGATGTGTTTCCATTTGCTTGTGTCATCTATGACTTCTTTTCAGCAGTGTTTCATAGTTTTCCTTGTAGAAGTCTTTCACCTTCTTAGTTAGGTATATTTCTAAGTACTCTTTTTTTGCAGCTATTGTAAAAGGGGTTGAGTCGTTGATTTGATTCTCACCTTGGTCATTGTTGGTGTATAGCAGAGCTATTAATTTGCATACTTTAATTTTATATCCTGAAGCTTAGATGAATTTATTTACCAGTTCTAGGAGCTTTATGGATGAGTGTTTAGGGTCTTCTAGGTATACAATCATATCATCAACAAACAGCAACAGTTTAACTTCCTCTTTACTGATTTGAATGCTCTTCATTTCTTTCTCTTGTCTGATTGCTCTGGCTAGGATTTCCAGTACTGTGTTGAGTAGAAGTAGTGAAAGTGGGCATCGTTGCCTTGTTCCAATTATCTGGGAGAATGCTTTCAACTTTTTCCCATTCAGTATAATTTTGGATGTGGGTTTGTCATAGATGGCTTTTATTACCTTAAGGTATGTCCTTTATACGCCAGTGTTTCTGAGGGTTTTAATCATCAAGTGATGCTGGATTTTGCCAAATGCTTTTTCTGCAACTATTGAGATAATCATGTGATTTTTGTCTTTAATTCTGCTTTTGTGTTGTATCACATTTATAGACTTGTGGATATTAAACCATCCCTGCATTCCTGGTATGAAACCCATTTGAGCATGGTAGATTACCTTTTTAATACACTGTTGGGTTCTGTTAGCTAGTATTTTGTTGAGGATTTTTGCATCTGTGTTCATCAGGATATTGGTCTGTAGTTTACTTATTTTTTGTTATGTCCTTTCCTGGTTTGGTATTTGGGTGACACTGCCTTCATAGAATGACTTAGAAAGGATTCCCTTTTTCTATCCTGCGGAATAGTTTCAACAGGATTGGTACCCATTCTTCTTTGAATGTTTGACACAATTCAGCTATAAATTTGTCTGGTCCTAGACTTTCTTTTTTGTTGGCATTTTTTTTTTTAATTACAATTTCAATCACACTGCTTTTTATTTGTCTGTCCAGAGTTTCTATATCTTCCTGGTTTAATTTAGGAGGGTTGTTTATTTCCAGGAATTTATCCATATCCTCTAGGTTTTCTAGTTTATGCATGTAAAGGTGCTTACAGGAGCCTTGAATAACCTTTTCTAATTCTGTGGTATTAGCAGTATTATCTCCTGTTTCATTTGTAATTAAGATTATTTGCATCTTCTCTCCTCTTGTCTTGGTTAATCTCATGAATGGTCTATCAATTTTATTTATCTTTTCAAAGAACCACATTTATGTTTCATTTATATTTTGTATTGTTTTGTTATTGTTGTTGTTTCGATTTCATTTAATTCTGCTCTGATCTTTACGGTTTCTTTCCTTTACTGGGTTTGGGTTTGGATTGCTCTTGTTTCCACAGTTCCATGAGGTGTGAAACACAATAGACTGTCTATTGTGTCTTTCAGTCTTTTTATGTAGGCATTTAAAGCTATAAACTCTTCTATTAGTACCACTTTTTCTGTATCCCAGAAGTTTTGATTGGCGGTGTCACTATTGTCATTAAGTTCAAAGAATTTTTAAATTTCCATCATGATTTCATTCTTCACCTAACAATCATTCAGGAGCAGGTTATTTAATTTCCATGTATTTGCATCAATTTGAGAGTCCCTTTTGGAGTAGATTTCCAATTTTATTCCACTGTGGTCTGAGAAAGTACTTGATATACTTTTGATTTTTTTAAATTTACTGAGACTTGTTTTGTGGCCTATCATATGGTCTATCTTGGAGAATGTTCAATGTGCTGATGAATAGAACGTATATTCTGTAGTTCTTGGGTAGAATGTTCTGTAAATATCTGGTAAGTAGATTTGTTGTAGGGTATAGTTTAAGTCCACTGTTTCTTTGTTGACTTTCTGTTTTGATGAACTGTCCAGTGCTGTCAGTGGAGTATTATAGTCCCCCACTATTATTCTGTTGCCATCTATACCTTTCTTTTTTTTAGGTCTAGTAGCAATTGTTTTATAAATTTGGGAGTTCTGGTGTTAGGTGCATATATATTTAGGATTGTGATATTTTCCTGTTGGACTAGTCCTTTCATCATTATATAATGTCCCTGTTCTTTTTAACTGCTGTTGCTTTAAAGTTTGTTTTGTCTGATACTAGAATAGCTACTCCTGCTTGCTTTTGGTGTCCATTTGCATGGAATATATTGTTTCACCCCTTTACCTGAAGTTTATATGAGTTCTTATATGTAAGGTGAGTCTCCTGAAGATAGCAGAAACCGGTTGGTAAATTCTTATCTCGTCTGTCATTCTATTTAAATAGAGAATTTAGGTCATTTACATTCAACATTAGTATTGAGATGTGAGATACTATTCTATTCATCATGCTATTTGTTGACTGAAAGTCTTGTTTCGTTTTGTTTGTTTCATTGTGTTATTGTTATATAGGTCCTGTGAGATGTATGGTTTAAGGAGGTTCTATCTTGGTGTATTTTGAGGATTTGCTTCAAGATTTAGAGCTCCTTTTAGCAGTTCTTGTAGTGCTGGCTTGGTAGTGGTTCATTTCTCTTAGCATTTGTTTGTCTGAAAAAAAAATGTATCTTTCTTTCATTTGTGAATCTTAGTTTAGCTGGATACAAAATTCTTGACTGATAATTGTTTTGTTTAAAGATGCTAAAAATAGGACCCCAGTCCCTTCCAGATTGTAGGGTTTCTGCTTTTTCTGTGTTGGTTTTAGGTTTTCCTTTGTACATTAACTGATGCTTTTGCCTTATGGCTCTTAGGATTCTTTCCTTTGTCTTGAATTTAGATAACTTCATGACTATATGCCTAGGTGATAACCTTTTTGCAACAATTTCCCAGGTATTCTTTAAGCCTCCTATATTTGGATGATTAGATCTCCAGTAAGTCTAGGGAAGTTTTCTTCAATTATTCTCTCAAATATGTTTTCCAAGCTTTTTGATGTATCGTCTTCCTTGAGAACACCAATTATTCCTAGGTTTGGATGTTTAACATAGTCCCAAAATTCTTGGAGACTTCGTTTATTTATATATGTATTTTATTTTGTCTTCTATGGATTGGATCAATTGAAAAGATTTGTCTTTGAGCTCTGAAGTTCATTCTTCTGCTTGGTTGATTCCATTTCTGTTACTTTCCAGAGTATTTTGGAATTTTGTGTTTTTTTTTTTTTTTTTTTAGATGGAGTTTCACTCTTGTTGCCCAGGCTGGAGTGCAGTGGCATCATCTCAGCTCACTGCAATCTCCACCTTCCAGTTTCAAGCAATTCTCCTGCCTTAGCCTCCCGAGTAGCTGGGATTACAGGTGCCCACCACCACGCCCGACTAATTTTTGTATTTTTAGTACAGATAAGATTTCACCATGCTGGGCAGGCTGGTCTTGAACTCCTGACCTTCTGATCTGCCTGCCTTGGCCTCCCAAAGTGCTGGGATTACAGGCGTGAGCCACTGCACGCAGCCTGCATTTTGTGTTTCTGTGTGTTCTTGATTTCCAGAAGTTGTGATTGTTTTTTATGCTATTTCACTGAAGACCTTTCCTCTCATGACCTGTATCATGTTTTTGATTTCTTTAAGTTGGACTTCACCTTTCTCTGGTGTCTTTTTGATTAGCTTAATAACCTTCTGAATTCTTGCTCTGGCAATTTGAAGAGTTCATCTTGGTTTGGATTGATTTTCTAGTGAGCTGGTGTGATTTTTTGAAGATGTTAAAGAACCTTGTTTTGTCATATTACCAGAATTCTTTATCTGATTCCGTCTCATTTGGGTGGATTATGTCAGAGAGAAGATCTGGGACTCAATGGATGTTGCTCAGATTTTTTTGTCCCACAGGGTGCTCCCTTGATGTGGTGCCCTCTCCATTCCCGTAGGGATGGGGCTCCCTGAAAGCTAAACTGCAATGATTGTTTTTGCTCGTTTGGGTCCAGTCACCCAGAGGAGCTACCAGGCTCTGGGCTGGTACTGGGGAGTGTCTGCAAAGTGTCCTGCGATGTGATCCATCTTCATGTATTTCAGCCATGGATACCAGCACCTACTCCAGTGAAGGTAGCAGGGGAGTGAAGTGGACTCTATAAGGGTCCTGGGTTGTATTTTTGTTTAGTGCATTTGTTTTGTGTCGGTTGGTCTCCAGCTAGGAAGTGGCACTTTCAAGAGTGTATCAGCTGTGGTTCCATAGGAAGGATGCACACTTGCCCTATGATTGCCTGGTTAAGTATTCAGAGGCCTCAGGCGGTGGGAAGGGCCATGTAGCCTCCAAGAGATTCTGATCTTTGTCTTTGCAACCAGGGTGGGTAGAGAAAGACCACCAGGTGGGGGCAGGGATAGAAGTGTCTGAGCTCACACTTCCCTTGGGTGGGGATGGCGGCAGCTGCTGTAGGAGATGGAGGTACGGTTTCTAGACCAATGGAGTTATGTTCCCAGGAGGATTATGGCTGCCTCTGCTAAGTCAGTGTCACCAGGGAAGTGGGGGAAAGCCCTTAGTCACAGGCCTCACCCCCCCACTCCCACACAGCCCGCAGTCTTTAAGGACAATCTCATTCAGGCTGTTACCTCTGAACTGCACCAAGTCTATTTCCAGGCAGCTCGTGGCCAGGGCTGAGAAATTGCCCCAGACCACCACCAGCCTCTCCGCTGAGAAAGCAAGCGGAGTCACAGTATTTCAACATTTCAGGGAGCCTGCAGCGGAGATCCAGTTCCTTCAAAGGGTCTGTGGATTCTTTCAGCTTTCCTGGTATGTTCCTGTGGTAGTTTTGGGAGCTAAAGTTCACAGTGTTACTCTCCAACCTGTTCTGTCTGAGTGGGAGCTGCAAGCTAGTCTTGCCTCCTATCTGCCTTCTTTTTTTTTTTTTTTTCTTTTTGGGTTTTTTTTTTTTTTTTTGTACCTGTTCTTCAGAAGGTTTACTAGGAATTCTAAGTAGACTAACTGTTTCGCTTCCTGATCCTCTAACCACTGTAGCCATCTCAGCACTAAAGAATGCTCTAAGCCAAGATTACTGTATCATGAAGACTTACTTCATGATTGACCCGGCTTTTTGGCCGAGATGGACTTGGAGAAAACCCAAGAATGGTACTGTGGCTGTGTGAAAATGATCTGCTGTGGGAAGGAGACCCAGCAGGCCCCTGAAAAATAAAGGTGGTTCCCCAACTACAAGAGGGACTGGAGCTTAGATTGGGTCCCTTGGGATCTACTGTCAAATGGAGGCTGGCATCTTTGTAAATCAATGTAAATTATTATAGTATACACACAATACACATTCAAATAAATGTTTATTAAAAAATAAATATTAATAAATTGAAGACATGTATGCTCCCCACATAATATATTCATATCTTGGCTTCTTTATTTTCTATAGAAAAACATTATATATTCTAAAAATGCATACATACAGAGCCCACCCCATTTATATTCCTTGTATCATTCTTTTTTTTCTCCTCTTTATAAACAAAACTTTGTTGTAATTCCTTGAATACATCATGTTTTAGACATATTGTTCCCTATTCCTAGAATACACTGCTCAACTCTTCTCCATCTGGCAAAGGTATATACTTCTAAGACCAGTGAATACATTATTCCATACATCACCAATACCAAGCAAAAATAAAACCCAAAACAGCAACAAACAAACAGTTTCAGGGCATAATTACATCATAGCCTTATTTTTACAGCTACACAATTTGCATACAGTTATGCAAAAGTATATCTGACAATAAATTAATTTTTTTTGAGAGGGTATCTCTCTCTGTCACCTAGGCTGGAATGCAGTGGTGCAATCATAGCTCACTGCACCCTTGAACTTTGGGACTCGAGGGAGCTTCCTGCCTCATGCTCCTGAGTAGCTGGGACTGCAGGAACATGCCACCACACCTAGTTAACATTTAAAAAATGTTTGTTTGTTTGTTTGTTTGTTTGTTTGTTTTTGAGATGGAGTCTTGCTCTGTCACCCAGGCTGGAGTGCAGTGGCGCGATCTCTGCTCACTGCAAGCTCCGCCTCCCGGGTTCACGCCATTCTCCTACCTCAGCCTCCAGAGTAGCTGGGGCTACAGGCGCCCGCCACCACACCCAGCTAATTTTTTGTATTCTTAGTAGAGACGTGGCTTCACCGTGTTAGCCAGGATGGTCTTGATCTCCTGACCTCGTGATCCGCCCGCCTCGGCCTCCCAAAGTGCTGGGATGTTTTGTTTTTTTTATATCTTGTTATGTTACCCACGCTGGTCTCAATTCCTTCCCTGAAATTATCCTCCTGCTTCAGGCTCCTGAGTAGCTGAGATTACAGGAATGAGCCCTCTCACCTGGGTTGAGTTAATTTCTTACATGGATGAACTGTCCCCTTCAGTGATTGGTGAGACACATTATATATAACCAAAAGCATAAACATTTTGTGATTAAGGCAGGCTTGTTTGAAATATGTATCAGCCAATGGCTGGTTAAATACCTTAGATAATTTAATCAACATTTTTGCATCTTCTTTCCACATCGTTAAAATAACAATATTATATTCACAAAGTTAATGTAAAGATTAAACAGAGATACATGCAAAATGTAGATTTCAATGTTTGAGTTTTCAATAAATGCTGGTTTTCAGATCATTCCCCTTTCAAGAGTAAGGGTTTTTTAAATTAATTTTTATGTCCTTGACAGAGCCCTTGGCACATAGCGGGCACACATTAAATGCTAAATAATAAATGGTATGATATTATTCTGTCTCAGCCTCCTCCTACTACTAGATGCTGGACAGCAAAGACACCCGGATGTCTGCTATTTGAACTCCTTTAACCCATTTGATTTTATGTTATGCTGAATTGAGTTTCATGACATCTCATACTGTGAATGATGCAAGGTTTATGCCAAGATATACAGTGTCGAAACACTGTTGCTCTTTTCAATTCCAATATTACACTAGCTTTTCTGACCTGAATTTAAAACAAGTCTCAGAAAAGAAAATATCCAAAAAGCTCAGATATTCTCAATCCTTCTGCAAATAGATTTTGTATTTTTCACCACCTCGGATGAAGCAAAGTGTAAATCTTTAGAAAATTGTTTGCACTTTTTCAACACCCTGGGAAAACATTTGGTTGGTACTTATGTTATAGAATGGAAAGGAAGTTACATAAACTGGTCATTCCATTTCACTAGCGTGTGTATGCCTTGGAAAGCAGACTTGGTACCACAAGAGCTTTGTAAATTAAAATGATAGATAAGGAGCAAATGCAAAAAATAGAATAAACCCAATTAGTTGTTATCCTGAGCATAAAGTATACCAACATTTCATTTACTTACCTTCCTTTTTAATCCTCTCTTTCTTCCTATCTTGGAAATCTTACCGTTGGACACCTGTTTATTCTTCTTTTCATTCAAATTGCTCTATCACAGAGACTTTTCCTGGGTTTAAGAGAAAATAAAATGTAGCAATTCGGTTGCCTAAAGGCAATGGTAAAACAGAAACATTGTTTTACCAGTTGTTTTTAAATAATATTTCAAATTCTGAGATCTAAAATATGTGTGTGTTCTCACTATGTGTCCTAAAAGATATTTCTCTTTCTATATTTTCTAGCTCTTTTATGTTTAAATTTTTATATTTATATATTCAACAGGAATTTGTTTTGTCATAATAAAATATCATAATAAAAAATAATAGAATATTTGTTAGGTAGTATTCTCAGTGGTCAAGGCTGGTTATATGTTCATATACTATTATATTTATCTTATTTTTATATTGTTTATGTTAAGTAACCTTGCTATCAAAATATTCTTGTGTATTTTCATTGTGTACACGAATCATTAAGTAATCAGTCTTGGACCTTTCTGAAATGGGAGATGAAATCCAAGTTATAAAAACAAAAACAAAATAAATCTAATGTTAATTGCTTTATTATTAATAAAATGTAATGCATGCTGTGCACATACTGGCAGACAGAACTCTTTTAAACTCGGTGAACATGTAATCTTGGGTCCTTTCTGAAGCAAATAGTATTAATATCCTGATTTATAGGTTTAAAAATAGTAATTATATTGAGGCAAACACAGGAAGACACAGAAAATGTAAGATCCAACACCAGGCTGGCTGACACTGGTGGCTATGCTATGAATTACTACACTATATTTTCCCATAAATAAAAAAAATAAGAGAGAGAGGAAGAAAGAGGAGGATAAAGGGGAAGGGAAGAGGGACAGGAGAAGGAAAAGGCAGGGGTAGGGAAAAAAGAAAAGAAAAATAAACTCAATGAATTTATAAATCAAAAACATATTTTTCTTTCTTTCTTCTTTTTTTTTTTTCTTCCTTGCAAAGACCTAAAAAGACAAACACTAGAAGTAGTTAGCATTACAAATGAAAGCACGTTCTAGACAAGTTTGGTCAAAAGCAAAGAGAAGCAATTTCCAAAACAGACAAGAATGTAACTTATTAGTAGTCTGATTTACAAAATGTTGCTAAAGCATGTATAATGATTAGGGTGATATTAAATTATTCACCTAAATATCACAATAGATATTTCAATATAGTGAACTTTTGATCAAGATGAATATTTTAGTGCATCAGCATCAAATGAAAAGAGATTTTTAAAGTTGCTAATTGTAGAATATCACAGAAATATTTCTCAAACATGTTATTGTATTGTAATGAGACCACGGTTGTATAAGAAGTCCAAAATGTGATAATGTGAGACATGACTATAAATTAATCATTTTATGAATCCATCAAAATAATAATTGTGTGAAAATATTATTGGTATGTAAAAATGCTCACGAAAGGGAGGAAGTTATGTTATAAATGGGTACATATAGAGAGATTCCAATTTAGTAAAATTAAATAAATGTATACATAGAAACTTCATATTTGAAAATGTATATAAATCATAGACACGTGGATATTATTTGTTTAGTTTCTTTTGGAATTGGTTATTTTACTTTTGTTCTGGAAAGAATATTTACCATTTTGAAATAAAACTTTAAAAAAGTCTATGTCATGTTAGGTTAAAAAGTGGAAGATAATATAATAAATGGGAAAATAAAATGTAGCAATTCATGTCAGGCAAGCCTGGTGTTAAAAATGCTTCTGTCGCTAATTGGCAGTTAGGCCAACATTTATTTTACTATCTGAACTTGAAATTATTTTAAATACAAAATGGACCTAAATTTTCAAATGGCACCTATCAAATCTACCTATTCTTTCACTTTCTCCCTCTTATTAACATGACAAATTAATTATTTCTGTGGTTGTTGTTAATGAGCAATGAGTCCTTAGAAACACTGCCAGATATTCAACAGTCACAGTGAGCATGATGTATAAGTTGTATCGCTTGAGAGAAAGTGATACAGGTACTATGTTTCATAAATTCCAAAAAAGATAGCTTTTAAGGTTGCCTATGTTTGTTAAAATATAAATTTAAGGAGTACAAGTACACTTTTGCTATGGATATATTGTGTAGTGATGAAGCCTGGTCTTTTAGTGTAACCATCACCCAAATAATGTACCCATTAAGTCATCTGTCATAACTCACCTCCCTCCCCCCCAAGCCTCTTTCTGAGTCTCCAGTATCTATTACTCCACACTCTATGTCTATGGGCACATATTATGTAGCTTCTACTTACAAGTGAGAGCATGAGGTATTGAACTTCATTTCTGAGTATTTTTGTTTAAGATAATGGTATCCAGTTCTATCCATGTTGCTACAAATCACATCATTTTATTCTTTTTTTTTAATGGCTGAGTACGATTATGTTGTGTGTGTTTATATATAGTGTGTATATATATATATATATATATTCTGTACTCATATATATAGCTTTTTTATAAAAGAGCTGTACATATGTATATATATAAAAGAGCTGTATATATGTATATACAGGTTTTAATAAAAGAGCTGTATGTGTATATATATATACACATATATACATATATGGCTTCTCTGTTTTTTGTATATTTCCTTTTACACTGCACTGATTTATGTTTGCCTGTTTACCTGTTGAAGTTTTCAGCTCGTTTTTTAAATAAAAGAGCTATATACATATATAGCTATATGTATTTATATATGTAAGAGCTATATACATATATAGCTATAGTTATATATAAAAGAGCAATATATGTATATATGTGCATATATAGCTCTTTTATATGTCTGTGTGTGTGTGTGTGTGTGTATAAATGAGCTGAAAACTTCAATAGGTAAACAGGCGAACATAAATCAGTGCATTTATAAAAGGAAATATTAAAAAAACAAAGAAGAAAACGAAAGCACTTCCAGCATCACCAATAATCAAGAAAATGCCAATCAAATCCCTAGGATAGGTATTTTTTTTTTTAATAAGATAGTCAAAGCTACTTTTTTTTACACAGTCTTATTCACTTTTAGCAATAATATGGATTGGGACATGGGTGATGTTATATCCTATTGATGAAACTATAAATGGTTAAAAACTTCGGGATAATAATATAACAACATAGGTGTAATGAGAAATATACAGATATAATATATGAAATGCATATAGAAATGTGACATATATATGCATTACATTTTCTTTACTCAGTCATTCATTGATGTACACTTAGAGTGATCCCACATCTTCGCTATTGTGAATAATGCTGTGATAAACATATGAGTGCAGATATCTTTTTATATAATGTATTTTCCTTTGGGTAGATACAGATCATATGCTTTTCCATTTGTATATCTTTCAAAAAATGTCTATTTGTGCTCTTTGCCCACTTTTAAAATTCTCTTACATTTCCCAGTATCATTTATTTTCAAAATAACCTCACTTTGTAAAACATGTCATTGTATAATAGACTTTCACTTTGAAATCTATGCAATTTCTGAAATTATATATATGAGAATATATGTGTGTGTATACTTAAATGTACATATGTGTGTTATTTTCATATATACACATACACACATTTATTTATTTATTTCAGTTTTAACAGACTTGGCTTATATCATGTGTATTTCTGAATACTTCAGAATATCTCAACTAAAATGTTCACACAAAACTTTATGAATGATTGCTTAGACAACAGAGTTCTTTCCAAGATTTTTTTGACAAGAGAAATGCATTTAAATGAAGACATTTAAATTTCAATGATTATAGCCAACCACAAAATTTGTGTATTCACTGTTACAGAAGAAAGCTTAGTCCAAAAATGTTTAAACTCTATACATTGATTCAATTACAATATACTAATATTCATGTGTAGCCTCCTTAAGTAAAAAATTTTGAAAATAGAACCTAATTTTCATCCAGCATTCAATTTTTCTGGAATTTTAATGTTTCACTTTTATTTCATCAATGAATTATTGATTTCCTGATACTGACTCACTAAGTTCTTGGGCTTTCTGTAATTCTATTGAAGACAATGTTTTATAGTCCACACTAGAAATTGCTTACCCAAATATAGACATGCCATGCATAACAATGTTTTGGTCAATCATGGACTTCATATACATCAGTGGTCACATAAGATTATAATACCATATTTTTACCGTGCCTTTTCTTATTTAGAAATATTTAGATACACTAATACAATTGTGTTATAATTGCATACAATATTAAGTGCAGTAATATGCTGCACACATTTGTAGCCTAAGAGTAATAGGCTATACCGTATAGCCTGCATTTTTAGTAAGCTCTACCATCTAAGTTTGTATGCACAACCAATGACATTTGCATAACCATAAAATTGCCTAATGATGCATTTCTCAGAATATATCTCAGTTGTTAAGAAATGTGTGACTGTATTTATATATTGCTCTATAGGAAAACTGAGTCATTCAACTTTCAATCTCTCTATATTTATATATAGGGAGACTCATAGATATACAGACAAGAGACAGATAATAAGGAAGGGGCTAAAAAATAATTGAAAATAATGTGTTTTCTTAAAGGATTTAATTTGAATGGTTTTATAATAATTCTTACAAGAGTACACCCACACACACTTTAGGCTGGATTACTCAGCCTATGCAAATGGGTTTTAAACTCTACTTAGCTCTATCTGTGAGGTACCAGGAAAGGAACCTATCTACATGTATGCCACCTCCATTTCCTGGAAAATACTTGCTTCCTATTATATAGCTCCAGAAGAAAGAAGAGGGCATTAATATGTTTCTTTTTCTCTGAGATGATCATATGCCCACTGCCATGATTTCCTCCTCTGGAATTCTGAAATTACTGAATGAAAACTAGTAAATAAATAAATATACATATAATTTAAAAAACAAATTAATTTCGATAAAATTCTGAAAATTTCTCCTTAAAGATGACACCCCTAAGTTAAAAAAAAACACAAAATCTTGAATGACTCCTAGCTTTCTTATATAACTCAACGTCTCTAGTAATTAGGAAAACTAACAATTTGATCTTAATTTCTGAGCTACCACCCTTCTCACTGTGAAGCATGAATTCGGCATGCTTGATTCTGTAACTCCTAGGGTGTGAGGGTGTGATATTGGTTTCTGTTCTTTACCTGTCTCTCCTGGATTTTTCAAGACACAGATTCTGACAGTTTTCCTTCTTCTCAATTTTAATCTCTCACTGATCCCAGACTCACATAATTAATTCTGTGACTTCTAATATGCGTTTAAATACTCCCTGATTCAGTGACGAATACTGACTAGTCTCTAGCTACCTTAGATGTGTATCTAGAATGAATCAATCTAAATACTTAGGTTCTGACAGTCTATAGATTCTGATAGTCATATAGTTTGTGCAGAATTATGGTAAATCATATGTTTTCTAAGTTTCTCATTTGTGACATTGTCACACTCTCTATTTTGTATGAGTGCTTGAATACTTTCCCTGTATATAGTTTATGGTCTTTGATTGCAGGAGACTTATACCTCATACAGTGAAATTCCTCCAATTATTTTAACACTTTAATACATGTACACATACATATGAACACACATATCTTTAATGGAGCAAACTCACCTCTCCTATTCACCAGTCTTATAAAAAATAGATATGCATGAAGGAAGGAAATAAGGTTAATAATTCTAAATCACAGTACACTAAAAATGGGCAAGTCTTCAGCTATGAACAGAATTATCTTTCCACTGTTCTGCCATTCGCAAGTTTGGTAAAGCAAATTACTTAACCTCTATAAATATCAGTATATCGATATCTAACAGGGAAAGAGTGATCTCTAACTAAAAAGGATTGTTATTAAGATTAAATATCTGTGTATAAGTCATCTTGCAAATCTATTTCAAACTCCACTTGATGCTTCACTCAGAACCTCAGTTTTCTCATCTTTAAAACAGTCATAATATGCACCACATAGATATGTCAAAGAGGAAAAATAAAATAATAGTCCCTGGAAATGCCCTGAAAAATTGCAGGTGCTTAATAAAACTTAGCTTACTCTTCTCATATAACAGAAACTTAAACTCATTTTATATCTAGCAACAGATGGGAAAGTAGACTATAATATGATTGTACAGTTTCTGTCAGTATTGAATGTAGTGTTTTTATATTACAAAAGGCTAAATAGAGCTGTTGATTGAAACTTCCTGGTGAAGATGTTATTTTACATTTCTGTAAAGTAGACACTTAGTAGAATTAAATTAAGCCTGAGTTGCCAACAAAATATCCACATATAGAATAGCACACAAATGAGTAATTCTCTCCATATGTCTTTTTAAATTATATTAACAAAATATTTCCTAAGCATATTTATGAGAAAATATAATATCGGGAGAGAGTAACAGTTACAAAATGTCAATTCTGGGTTGTCAAGTTATTCCATAATAAATTATAGTATGTCCCTAATTGTATTACTTTTTAGTTCTTCTTGAATGATTCTCTTAAATCTCAGAAATAGGAAATTTCATAAGGTTTAAAGTGATAGAAAATGTTTCTTTTGGTACCATCTTGCCCCCCACCCCCAAAAAAATCAATCTGTAAACTTAGAACCAGAATGTTAATATTGGGAGAAACATTTTAGTTACTGTCATGAACCCTTTAGACTTCATAAATCTGAAATTCATATAGATTTAGTATCTCACCCAAAATCATGCAAGTAGAATATTTTTCATAGTTTTTTTTTTATCATTTATTTTCTCACCTAATAACTGGAAATAAAAGAAATTACAAACACATAAAAAGATATGACAAACACAAAATGCTTTCAATTACTCTAAGACTCATAGAAACTGTTATAAAGAGGGCTGCCTTAATCAAGTGAAAATTTTACAGAATGTATGTGGACATGAAGCAAGAAATTGCAATTGTTTTTGCAAATATTTTTAGCTGTTTAAAATCAATCTAGAACTAAACAGGGTCTTGGTCAAATAGTGACAATAACTTGATGCATTGTGAGACGCATAGAACTAATCTCGAACTAAACAGGGTCTTGGTCAAATAGTGACAATAACTTGATGCATAGAGAATATGCGCACGCACACACACACACACTCCACTATGCACTGGAATATTCTCTTGAATGTGGAGGGAATAAATAGTGCACTTGAAAACATTTGTGTAAATCCCATACAGATCTTAATTTGTAATTATGCCATTCATAAATAAGAGCTATAGTGTTTACAATACTGTATTGGCTATGTGTGTAAAGTGTGTGTGTCTCCTCTTGACTTTAGAAAGATTTGAAGACTATACAAAGGGTGTTCAAAAAGTTCGTGGAAAAGGTCATGAAAAAGTTTTGAAAAAAACTGCATGGATTTCAAAAAATCTTTTGAACCAAAACAAACTCATACTAAGTTATATGATGTCTGAAAAAAATCTAGTTAAAATCTAAAAAAATCTTCTTAACCCAAGAAGGTTAAGACATCAGTTTGAAAACAGCCCCAGCAGAGAAACATACATTCTACTAAAACTGAAGCAGGAACAAACATCAAATTTATGGTGAAGCTTGGGTGAAAGAATGGTGAAACTATTGATGCTTTGAAATGTTCTATTCAAAAAGAAATGATAAATGCTTGATGAGATGGATACCTGAAATTAAAAATACCTAATTAGGATTAATAAAATAGTGATTTCACGTGTGAATAAAAGGAGAGAAAGATTTATGGGGACAATGCACCCCTTCCCCAACCCAAAGATGTCAGTAGTTTACAAATGGGTAACTCGTTTTAAAAAAATGATGCCTGGAAAAGCTTCATCAGAGAGTCCTTCTCCTTGAGGATAATGATTCTGCTCATTCCTATCATCAAATCACAGCAATTTTATGAGAGTTTTAATGATAAAGTGGTAAGCATACACCTTACCATCCTGAATTGGCTCCTGCTGACTTCTTTTTGTTCCCTTATCTTAAAAAAATCTGTAAAGGGCACCCACTTTTCTTCAGTTAATAATGTAAAGAAGACTGCATGGACATGGTTGAATTCCCAGGACTTTTAGCTCTTCATCGGTTAACTAAATGGCTGGTGTCATTTGCAAAAGTGTATTGATCTTGAAGGACCTTATGTTTTACTTTTATCTTTTAGTTCCATTTTTCCACGAAGTTTTTAAAGTCCCCTCATATGTTTCAAAATCCTGGCTTTGCTTCATTATATACTGAACTACACCTGTAAAAGTGCACATGAGCCCCAAAATGCATTCTCTGTAGTTGCTTACTATGTTTGTTTTTGCATGTTATTTTCGACTGTGTTTCTGCTCCACTAGTGTTTTACATACCTATTCCATTTCAAGCTGTTTCTTGTATCTCCTATTATTACTTCTTAGGCAGCAACCATATTTCCACTTCCTTTCTTTCCAACGAAAGTTGACTCTGATATACAAACAGAAAAAAAGATTAAACAGACACTGGGTTGTTTTGAAAATGTGTAAGATGGTTTGACAATTAGGCTCAAGGCAAAGTTTTCAGCAACAAGTCCCCAAACTACTGTTGACAACTAGCCTAGAGACGAAACAGCTGCTCCTGCCAGCAGGCTGGAGCTTGGTTCTGTCTCTACTTCTGCTTCAGGATGCGACTTTGCAGTCGTGGTTACTATCCTCACAATAAGGAAAAGACAGGTTCTCACCCTTTCTTTCTCTTGAGTCATCATGCCCAGAGTCAAAGTCTATCATAGGCCTCATAATTTTTCCCTAGCTGTAGGGAAACTGGAAAGAAGAGAGTACAGTTTTCAGTGGAACTAAAGAGCGATGGTCTTTCCCTTTAGCAGGATTCATGTGAAAAGGAACTTCGAAATGAGCTCAGTTGTGAGCAACCAAACTGAATCACAATGTTCACTCTGCATGTTATTTTTTATTATTTTCATTTTTTGGTGGACTAGATTATACTTTCTAATCAACATTTCTAAAATATAGAATATTAAAGTGATTAACGTAAACACTTTATGAACAGCCTACTCAAATCTAACACAATCTAGTACTTTGACATATGTGCTGCCACCATTTTAAAGAAATAAAACATGAAAAATATTGTTAAATTCTTGCTTAGAATGTTCATTTTCCCATAATTTCTTGCACACTGTCATTGACATGTATAATTGTTATGCAGACTTTTCCAATTTTAAGGCACATGCACCTGCCATGTATGGTATGTTCATAAACTTTAAATAAGTTATAACAAATTGAATGTATTACTCTGAATTTTTGTTTTGTTTCTCAATATTATTAATTTATGATTTCCCTGATGATATATGTATATATGCTTCACTCATTTTTTAACCATGGCTCTACAACAATAATAATATATACATCCTACTGATGCATGCATCTCCACTACATGTTCTTTAAAAAAAGATATAATCAAAGAGGACACAAACAAATGGAAGAACATACCATGCTCATGGATAGGAAGAATGAATATCGTGAAAATGGCCATACTGCCCAAGGTTATTTATAGATTCAATGTCATCCCCATCAAGCTACCAATGAGTTTCTTCACCGAATTGGAAAAAACTGCTTTAAAGTTCATATGGAACCAAAAAAGAGCCCGCATTGCCAAGACAATCCTAAGTCAAAAGGACAAAGCCGGAGGCGTCACGCTACCTGACTTCAAACTATACTACAAGACTACAGTAACCAAAACAGCATGGTACTGGTACCAAAACAGAGATCAGAACAGAGTCCTCAGAAATAATGCCACACATCTACAACCATCTGATCTTTGACAAACCTGACAAAAACAAGAAATGGGGAAAGGATTCCCTATTTAATAAATGGTGCTGGGAAAATTGGCTAGCCATAAGTAGAAAGCTGAAACCGGATCCTTTCCTTACTCCTTATACGAAGATTAATTCAAGATGGATTAGAGACTTAAATGTTAGACCTAATACCATAAAAACCCTAGAAGAAAATCTAGGTAGTACCATTCAGGACATAGGCATGGGCAAGGACTTCATGTCTAAAACACCAAAAGCAACGGCAACAAAAGCAAAAATTGACAAATGGGATCTAATTAAACTAAAGAGCTTCTGCACAGCAAAAGAAACTACCATCAGAGTGAACAGGCAACCTACAGAATGGGAGAAAATTTTTGCAATCTACTCATCTGACAAAGGGCTAATTTCCAGAATCTACAAAGAACTCAAACAAATATACAAGAAAAAAACAAACAACCCCATCCAAAAGTGGGGAAAGGATATGAACAGACATTTCTCAAAAGAAGACATTCATACAGCCAACAGACACATGAAAAAATGCTCATCATCACTCACCATCAGAGAAATGCAAATCAAAACCACAATGAGATACCATCTCACACCAGTTAGAATGGCAATCATTAAAAAATCAGGAAACAACAGATGTTGGAGAGGATGTGGAGAAATAGGAACACTTTTACACTGTTGGTGGGATTGTAAACTAGTTCAACCATTATGGAAAACAGTATGGCGATTCCTCAAGGATCTAGAACTAGATGTACCATATGACCCAGCCATCCCACTACTGGGTATATACCCAAAGGATTATAAATTATGCTACTACAAAGACACATGCACACGTATGTTTATTGCGGCACTATTCACAATAGCAAAGACTTGGAATCAACCCAAATGTCCATCAGTGACAGACTGGATTAAGAAAATGTGGCACATATACACCATGGAATACTATGCAGCCATAAAAAAGGATGAGTTTGCGTCCTTTGTAGGGACATGGATGCAGCTGGAAACCATCATTCTTAGCAAATTATCACAAGAAGAGAAAACCAAACACCGCATGTTCTCACTCATAGGTGGGAACTGAACAATGAGCTCACTTGGACTCGGGAAGGGGAACATCACACA
>NC_045446.1:25497133-25666108 GCF_002776525.5 Piliocolobus tephrosceles | reverse complement strand
AGGGGAGGGGGGAGGGATTGCATTGGGGAGTTATACCTGATATAAATGATGAATTGATGGGTGCTGACGAGTTGATGGGTGCAGCACACCAACATGGCACATGTATACATATGTAACAAACCTGTACGTTATGCACATGTACCCTAGAACTTAAAGTATAATAAAAAAAAAAGAAAAAAAGATATAAATGTATCTGTACATTTTAAAGTATATTTACCTTTTATTTAGGCATGTAATTCCCTAGATTATTCTTTTATATGTGGATTGTGCTATATATATATATATACACACACACACACACACACACACAGTGTATGCATATAGTATACAGTAACTACACATATATATAAATATGTAATATATACGCCTGTTTCTTTTTTTTTTTTTTTTTTTTTTGAGACAGAGTCTCGCTCTGTCGCCCAGGCTGGAGTGCAGTGGCCGGATCTGAGCTCACTGCAAACTCCGCCTCCCGGGTTCACGCAGTTCTCCTGTCTCAGCCTCCCGAGTAGCTGGGACTACAGTCGCCCGCCACCTCGTCTGGCTAGTTTTTTGTATTTTTTAGTAGAGACGGGGTTTCACTGTGTTAGCCAGGATGGTCTCGATCTCCTGACCTCGTGATCCGCCCGTCTCGGCCTCCCGAAGTGCTGGGATTACACGCTTGAGCCACCGCGCCCGGCAACGCCTGTTTCTTAGAGTGCCATTTGTTCAATAGTTCAACTGTACCTGTGAATTTTGTAATACTACTACTCTGTTGTATATCTAATTTCAATATGGTGCGTTTGTTCCTGAACTTTCCATCCATATGGTCTATTTTTCTATTTTCACATCAATATTATGTTGGCTTAATTATTATAGATTTAAAATAAAATCAATATGATTTTACTAAATAAGTACAGCAATCTTATTTCAAAGCTATTTTTATTTCCTAGACCTTTTATATTTCCATGATGTTTTAGAGTTACATTGTCATGTTTCAGAAAAAAAATTATTTTGAAGACAGATTGGGATACACTGAGTTTAAAGGTATATTTGGGAAAATACATTTTATTGCATGAATTTTCCCATTTATGAACATAGATCTAACTTGTTCAGTTTTTCATTTTTATCATTAAAATGTTTAACGTGATTTTCTCTAAAAAGATCTTGCATGTTTTATGTTAACTTTACTTCTAGATACCATAGACATTTATGGACATCCGATTGAATATCACATTGTAAAAGAAGTTGTTGCTGACTTGTACAAAGGACATTTAAATTATATGTAAATTCATTATATTAAATCAATAATTCCGTGCAAAATTGCCAACCTGGGGCATTTTTTATCTTAAATGAAAAAATTATTATTATATATTATACATTAACTTAAAAAAGTTCCAAACTGATATTAAAAAGTAACTGAAAAACATATACAAAAATGACTATATGTGACTTAAATACACGTCTCAAAATAGATGATTAAAAACTACTACCTGATTAACAATCAATATTCTGTTATGAAGCAGTTACTTTGTATAAAGTAAATTTTAAAATTCACGTGCAATTTACAAAATGGTGCAATAAATAACACATAAAGCTAGGAACATTTATTTTCAAAACACAGAGCTAAAATTAATAATGGAAAATATATTCATTTCCTGAAATAAACTTATTCATCAAAGGAAGTAGTGACTTCCATTTTAAAGAATATTGAGAAAAGAGGAAGAAATGAGACTTGAAGGAATCCTTATTCACTGTTTGAGGAAGATGACGTAAAGTAAGGTAAATTAGGGGCAATTCCAGGCAAATGACAGGACTAAGAGAAACTCATATGGATTTTTAATAAATCATTTTGGAGCTAATATAAAAATTATGTAGTAGAGAGGATTTTAGAGAAGGTAGTTAAGGCTCTAGAATAAAATTCTGTCTATCTATGTTCTATTTATCTATTTAGCTGTCTAATGAATCCCTATTTTAACTTTCACATAAATGTCTTTGAATGGTGCTATAAAAATATTAGACTATTAGGCAAAATAAATAAATTTCATCCTACGTGATACATTCAAAGACTATCTTTATCATGACGTTGGCAAATCCTATAATTCTTAAAATTAGACATGTCCAGAGGACAAAGTCAAACCTTCATCATCTCTAATTGAAGCAAAAAACGTGGTTATAATAATTGGGAGAGATTTGGAATGTAGCTTTGGTGGGGAGTCAAAAATTATTATTGAATGAGGAACTGCCCAAAGAGTATGAAGTTTCAGTTAGACAAGATATGTAAATTTCAGAGATATGGTGCACAGCATAAGAACTATAGTTAATTATAATGTATTGTACTTTTTAAATTGCTAAAAGAGTAGATTTTAAATGTTCTTACCATAAAAAAAGGGATAAGTAGGTAGGTGATAGATATGTTCATCAGCTTGATTTGACCTTTCCACAATATAAGCATACATTAAAACATCACATTATACCACTTATATTTCTGCATTATTTGTTAATTAAAATGGAAAATTAGAAGCATATATTCATTTTTACATTCCTAGAACTATTTATCGATGCTTTCATTAGCCAAGACTGTCTGTAAATGTGTGGATGCCACATTTTTACTAGTTTCCAATTTTCCTAAATCGATGGATTATTTGATAAGTTCTCTCTCATTGTTACTTAATTGCCCTAGGAGGAAATGAAAGACAAGACAAAAATATACATCTGAAATATTCAGAATGACCATATGAGTTTTTCTATTTTACTAAAATGTCACCTTACAAATTTTTTATCCAAGTAACCTTTGTACATAATTTAAATCATTAAACAGTAAAAATTATCAGACTTATAATGGAAGCAGCACAACCCTATATACCACTATTTCTCATCCCCAACACTATTTCCCCACACTATTTCTTTAATTTTTGATATTTAGATATTATATATCATGACGGCTAATTTTATATATCAACTTGGCTAGAACAAGGTACCAAACTATTTGGTTAAACATTATTCTAAATGTTTCTGTGAAGGTATGTGTTAGGTGAATTTAGCATTTAAATCAGTAGGCTTTCAATAAAGCATATTACCTTTCCTGTTATGGGAGGGCTTCATTCAGTCAGTTGAAGGCCTTAGTAGAAAAAAACTGAGTCAACCAAGCAAGAAGAATTGCCTTTGGACTCGAATTGCAGTTCTTCCCTAGGTCTCCAGCCTGATGGCCTAACCTGCAGATTTTGGATTTGCCAAGCCTCCAAAATCAGTAAATCCAACCTTAAAACATATCTATCATTCTGTTTATCTGGAGAACCCTGACTAGTCCATATAACAACTTCTACATTTGGAAGACAAAATATAGCTCTATCTTTCTTACCTTATTCCCTTTGTGGCCCAGGTTGCAGTGCAATGGCTCAATCTCGGCTCACTGCAACCTGTGTCTCCAGGTTAAAGTAGTTCTCCTGCCTCAGACTCCTGAGTAGCTGGGATTATAGGCATACGCCACTATGCCCGGCTAATTTTGTATTTTTAGTAGAGACAGGGTTTCTCCATGTTGGTCAGGCCAGTCTCGAACTCCCGACCTCAGGTAATCTGCTCACCTTGGCCTCCCAAAATGCTGGGATTACAGGCATGAGCTACCCTGCCTGGCCCATTCTTCCCTTTCATAAACACTTCCTTTCCTCACCCTTGTAATAGGATGACATCATAATTGTTATTTAAAACCTTATTTTTGGTGAATGCATTTTTTAGGACTAGTTATTGTTCAGAACCATACCATATAATGAACAATAAACATTATTTTTTTTTTTTTTTTTTTTTTTTGAGGTGGAGTCTCGCTCTGTCACCCAGGCTGGAGTGCAGTGGCAAGATCTCGGCTCACCGCATGCTCCGCCTCCTGGTTCATGCCATTCTCCTGCCTCAGCCTCCTGAGTAGCTGGGACTACAGGTGCCCGCCACCACGCTCGGCTAATTTTTTTGTATTTTTAGTAGAGACAGGGTTTCACCGTGTTAGTTGGGATGGTCTCGATCTCCTGACCTTGTGATCCGCCTGTCTCGGCCTCCAAAAGTGCTGGGATTACAGGCGTGAGCCACCGCGCCCAGCCAATTTCATTTTTATACAATATTTTGTTTCTCCTGGTATTGATTTTTGTCATAGTTGTTTTGTTTGTTTTGTTTGCTTGCTTTTCTACATTTTCTATCAATGTCAGGAGACACTTTTCAATATATGCTTATGTCACTGCCTCTGAAAAAATAAATGTAATTACTATTGACCCTCTCATCATTGCCAGAATGTTATGCACATTTTTTCTGCTTGTATGTATCTTACAAGTCCAAATCTGGACTGGGTGCATCTGATTGACTGAATCAAAGTCGTGTTTATATATTTTAAGTGCAAGGGGAGCTTGCAAGAAAAATATTCAGCTTTGTAGCTTCTCGCTTGAGAGTGGGACTCTGTTTCACATGCCTGGGAATTTCCAAAATTATGGAAGGAGCTTTAATTTATGAGTGACCAAAACAAATTATCAATGGTAAATTCATTCTGATACTGGCTTCATGTTAGGAAGGTTTTCGGCCTTGATAACCAACTGCATTCATTCACATTTCATGCATAGCAGCAGCATGATAAATGGAAATAATTTGGGAAATTAGATTTAAATCTCACCTCTAATGTTTATAAAGATTGATCTAGACTATTGTATATAATGAAAGACTGCTATTTCTAGTGAAAGTCACAGTCTGGCTTTAATTTTCACTTAACAAGTTAACATAGTTTTATAAATTATCAGTATTTTACAAACCTCAGAAAAATGTTATACCTCAAAAAAATAGATCAGATATCTTCTAAGAATATCTTGAAATTGTAAATTTTCAGCTTCATCTTCTATGTCAGTCATATACACAAGGGGCAAATATATGGGGGAAATGAAGAGACACGAATTAAAAGATTTATTTTTTGGTATCCAAAACTAACTGAATCTAATATAAGTTCCAAGTGAAATTATATTAGGATCTAACATGTGCACTCATCCATTATGTACCCACCTGTATTTGTTAAGACATCAGTGAGTCTTGGATTTCTCAAAGAATCCCATATGTAAGTGAATAAATGAGACAGTTAAATGGTAGCAACCTTCATTTAGAAAGAGAAACTCCAGAAACCGACAAAATGTTTTGTTCTCTGAGGAACAAGAGCATTTATTTTTAACGTACACTTCATAAATTTCAATTGTTTCAAACTTCATCATTTTCATGTGTGAAGGTGTTCTATTTTCTCATGGTGCAAGTCAAAATAATTGTCTGCAAATCCAAAGGGAACATTTTAGCTCCATGTTTACCTGTCCATTTATTTTTTAAAATATATAATTTTAAGAAAATTAATATTGGTAGAAAATGACTCAAAGCTTAGAGAGGTGTTGATTTACTTCAAGTTACCTATTAGTTATTTTGAAAAGCTGGATGTCAAATTAGAATGTTTTATCCATATTTTGAATACAAGACTGAAGCAATTAAATACTAGGCAGAATCATATTTAGGAAGCCAATAAAAATAGTAATTGTACACATACATACAAAACTTTTCATTTGAAAAAATGTGTCATGCTATTTTTTAAATATACATTAAGTATAAATGTCTTTAGGGAGAACAATCTCTTAATTGCTAACAAAAACTGCTGAAGTAGACCAATGCTCTCAGAGTGCATTCATTCATTCATCTAAGAAATATTTTGAATATCATTAGTCAAATGCTGTGTAAAATGCATGCACACTACTCTGCTTAATCTACTGTAATTTAATATTAAACACAAACACATATACATTCTAAATCACAAGTCTGCCTATTTTAGGTAAAATTTTGAACAGTTCCTGCTTTTTGCAAAACAGAAATACTAATTATTTTTTTTTTTTGGCGAAGGAAAATGAGGTCCATAATCATTCATCATAGGTCTGGTGTATATTTATATTCAATTTGGGAAAAAGTTCTATGAACAGATAATATTTCATATACCTAGGATACAAGTTCAGACTGAAAAAAATAGCATTCTGTGATGATAATATGTTAAATTTGTAAGTGATGCAATTTGCATTGACAGCATCTGGTCCTAGTCCTGGCCCAGAGGGTGTCCAACTAGGTATAAATTACAAAATGTAAATTTTATTGCTTTCTTTCAAAGCTAATTTTTCACATTATACTTCAAAACATGAATAAATTCTCTAGATTTATGCTTTCTTCCCCATCATCTCTTCATTAATCCTCTTTGTGAATGAAAAATATGCTTGACTCTGTAAGTGTATGTATTTTAAAGTTCCATTCAGCAAAATTATGGAATAGAGGTATGTTTGTAATTCTGACAGTAATGATAAGAATGATCATAGTGATAAAGAAAATGATATTGATGATAATTATAATAATGTAATTTCTGACAGCAGTTCCAAATTCTTACTTGTGTCTACATTATTTATTGGAGAGAAGCTATAGAAAACCATTAGTATTATCAGACAATTGTAGAGAATTGGTAAATCAGAGAAGACACTATCATAAATGTGCTTCATATCCATTCTTTTCATTGTCATCATTAATTTTTATACTCAATGATTCATTCATTCATTCATTCAGTACACACTAGGCACAACTAAGGTGCTGGAACACCACATAGAGCAAATAAGAGGATGGCTATTACCTGCATAGATCCTCAATTTAGTGGAATATATAGATATTAACTCCATAAAAATAATTGAAAAATAGAAACTATGATAAGTGGTATATATGAATGTGTCTTGATGCTATGAAGCTTATTAAAGTGGATGTTTTTGTTTTATTCGTTTTCAGACAGGGTCTCACTCTGTTGTCCAGTCCGAAGTATACTGGCATGATCACTGCTGACTGCAGGCTGAAGTTCCTGGGCTCAAGCTATCCTCCCACTTTACTGTCCCCAGTAGCTAGGACTACAAGCATGCACAACTGTACCTGGCTAACTTTATTTATTTATTTTTTTAAGACAGAGTCTCACTCTGCCACCCATGCTGGAGTGCAGTGGTGTGATCTTGGCTCACTGCAACCTCTGCCTCTCCAATTCAAGTCTCGTCCTCCCAAAGTGCTGGGATTACAGTTGTGAGCCACTGCGCCTGGCCTAATTTTTCTTTTCTTTCTTTCTTTTTTTTTTTTTTTAAGAGACAAGGTCTCACTATGTTGCCCAGGCTGGTTTTGAACTCCTGGCCTTTGAACTCCTGACCTTCAGTGATCCTCTCATCTCTGAATGCTGAGTCACTGGGATTATAAGCATGAGCCACCATGCCTGACCAAAAGTGTATTTTAATATAACTGTAAGCAAGAGATTAAATGACCCATAGGAGTTAAAAAGAAAAAGAGAAGAGAAAATGTATCCCAGTAACAGCATTCAAGAAAAATATAATTTAAACCCATTTTGTCTGACTTACAGAAAGTTAAGGAAGAATGATTCAAGATGTGGCTACCAAAGTAGATTGGACTATATCAACTAGAGCCAGATCCTCCTTGTGTTAAGTATAAGGAGAAGAGATAAAAATATTTGAAGTTTAAGACTTTGCTGATAAGATGTGCATTTTGAAATACTCACTCTGGCTTGACTGCTGCCTAAAGAATTACTTGGAAAGGAGTATACTTACTCTATAACAAGTTATAAAATTAAAAAATTATCTTTATGCCTGGGATTTTTCACGGCCAGTTGCTAAATTTAATAAGAAAGTTTGAGATAAAATAACTTTTATAATTAGTGACAATTGATTTAAAACAACCAAAACTTACATTAATTCCAAATATGTTGTTTTCATGATATGTTGACATATATTTATTAGATATTCTAGCCAAACTAGCTAAAATGTTTGTGCTCTCTCATCATTTGTGTCATATTTTACTTTTGATGTTTCTTCACATAGTTTCTTATGGCCTGCCACTTCTTGCCTCCCCATCCGCTGCAAGAAAAATGTGATGTCTTAACACTCTCGATGTCAACGCAATTTGTGTAGGTTCTACTTGCACACTTCCAATACGTGATAACTTATTCAAAAACAGACTAATTTTTTCTAACACACTGCAAATTTTATAGGTGCAGCAGTAATAATTTGATCTGTTTTCCTTCCACTGATTCTGACTTGATGTCTTGATGTCACAGGTACTTAAAGACAATGCTTTAAAAATTTCTAATATTCTTTATGAATACATTACTTTATATTATTATATATTTCTGAAAGCATTACCTCCTACATAAAACATTTCCTTACTGAACAATATCAAAAAAAGAAGTGATGAATTTTACCTAGTACAAAAGTTTACCAGGCCAACTTTGGAAATCCTAGAAAGGAGAGAGGAAATGAATTCGGGGCATATATTCCTCCCATTTAGGAGAAATAGAATTTTCAGGTTTAATAAAACCATTTGGGGTCAGAAAAGTTTGTCAATATAGGCATATATATTTTTAACCATTTTGTAATTGTGAGAGAATCATAATACAGCCATAAAATTCAGTTATTCTAAAAGCCAACATAGTTTTTTTTTTTGTAAATGTGAATCAAGTAATATTGTTCTTCTGCTTAAAACTCTTCAATAAATTATCATTACAGATAGCTTAAAATACACATTTGTTACTACATATAATACGATCCTACATGATGCAGCTCCTATCGCATTCCTTACTACTCTCCCCACAATACTATGCTTCAGCTGCCAGGTCTTAAATACGTCAAGGTCAACTCTGCTTTGAGTCCTTGGCACTTACTCTTTCCCTCTCCGAACTGTTCTTCCCACAGAGCCTCATAGGTCTGAATTCTTATCACTTACACCTAAGCTGAAATACGAGCTGCTCAAGGAAGCCTTCCATGAGCATTTCCAGTCACCCTTTATCACATTACACTGTTATATATTCTTCCTAGGACTGCTCATTATTTAAAATTATCATATTTATGGATTTGCTTATTATCTGTCTTCTTCCATAAATAGATGTTCCCTAAAAACAGACAAGGTATCTATCTGGTTAACTATTTTACTTCCAGAGTCACCTGTCCTCTAGCAATACTCAATAAATATTTGTAAGATAAGAAAATGAGTGAATGAGTAACTAAATAAAACACACCATTCTAAGGTCTCCTCCATACCACTACATCAGTGCAGCTGCAGCCACACAGGATTACAGATCCTTTCATTAACAAAATTCACAATGCTTATTTACTTTTCAGTTTATCATTAAATATGTTCAGAAATAAATATACAGAATTTTATGGCATTATCTGATAAACAAAACAAAGAGCTTCAAATAACTATTTTTCTCTGATGGGAGCAAAATTTACTATCAATATACTTCAGATAAATCTATTTTGTAATCCATGCCTTTACAAAACTACAAAACACAGCTATTTTTTAAAAAGTACGTTAGTTTGGATATTACTAGGTGTAAAAGAAGAAAGACTGAGAGGGTAAAACATTGAGAAAACACTTCAGGTTACCAGCTATACTAGATTAAATTAATATTCAAGCTGTGATTGATCAAGATTGTTTGAAAATAAAACAGTGACTTAAAATGTTCCCAAGTATAAAATTAATTGTGATATTTTATTCATCCTGTTATAGGTAGATAGATAGGCATGAGTGGAGCAAGAGAGGGCTCTCCCCCCACCACCCACTAGAAATGTTGGGTGATAGTTTCCGCAATTTATTGCGTTGGCTCTCCAAAAGTGATAAACTGGCTGTGGCGCCAGAAAGAGGCCATTTCCTGATGGTCCACGCCTGTTAATATCAAAAAATTAATTGAAAGTAGGCCCCAGGCAGAAGTAACATCCTCGACATCCACATTAAGAGACAAAAATGGCGAAGTATGATCTTCCGGGTACACGCCACAGGAAAAAGGAAGAAAGCCTCAGCTGGGCCTGCGTATAACTCGCTACACACACTGCCGTGCTCAGTTCGAAAGGGTGAGGAGCACGCTGCGCGTGTGGGAAGCCCACCCTAAGGGAAGAATCACGGGAAAGAGGCAAGCCTGGAAAAGTCTTAGGATCACTGATAAATGGACACTTGGGCAGCTCTCACTTTAACCTTCAGGTGCCCTCTTGGGTCCCTTCCCAGTGAACTTTCCTTTCTTCCCGTTCTAAAGCCTTTTAAGTAAACATCCACTCCGGCCCTGGAATTTGCCTGGGTCTCTTTTTCAGCTTTATACCCCTCGGTTGAATTTTCTTCTGAGGAGGCAAGAGCTGAAATTGCTGCAGATGCCTATGGATTCCCTGCTAGTAACTCAGGGTAATTTAAATATCTTCCACTGCTAATAATCCTATTCACATTAACCGGATGGTCAAATGAATCCAGTGGATCCCTAGCTAGACAATCAGTCAGCAGACACCCACTGAGTAATCATTATACAATGTGTTTCGTTAACACGAGAAAAGCAAATGTGTACATATGTGCCAGTTATGGCTCTAATAATTTCGCATATATTAACAAATGTAATCTTCACGATAAGCCTTCACAATAACTGTAACTATTCCTATTAACAGACAAGGCTAAGAGACCTGCCCAAGATAAAACTCATCAGAGCCAGGATTTGAACTTAGGCAGTCTGACTACAGCTTCACACTCTTGATCACTGTACTATCCTACTTCTCACTCAATCCTCTTTTTTCTGAAAATCAAAATAAATAGCTGAAGAATAAAGTCAGATGTGGCTGAGAGAGCTGGAGGCTGAGAGAGCTGGAGACTTTTAAAGTCATATCCGGAAAGTCAGAACATTGAGAAATAGAGAAATAAGAGTAATTATGTACACTTTTAAATGCTTCAAATAAATTTAATTCAATTTAGAAGAGAGAGACTTTTGGCTGTTTTCTTTCCAACTAATTTTGCCCAGCATTATTTGAACTTGTAGACAGATTTGTCAAGTTCTACAACAGACAGCAAATAACTTTAAGATAACAAGGAAACTTTGCTGTATTTTTTAGGCAAGTTCATCATTCATGAATTTCACATCCTCTTTTTAAAAAGTATTACAGTCTAAACACATTTATGAAATGTCTACTGCTCAAGAAATCATAGAGCCTAGTTTACATGGTTTTACACATATTTACACATTCATTACACATTATAAAAACTCTTTTATTAAAAATGCATTTAAAATTCTACAGTGACATGTGAAAACAAAATAAAGATATGATACCAGTCCCAGCAATATTACCATTTGTGAATTAAACTTTTACCAAAATGCTTAGTTTCCTTAGAAACTATTTTTCTAATTTTATGACAAGATATGGTACACTGCCACTGCTTTCATCTGCTCAGTATCATGTTCTCTGGGGAATTTTCCAAGCTTATCCTTTTTAATTCTGGTAGTTCTTATACTCATGAGTCAGTCTCTCTCTCTCTCTCCACCCCTCTCTCTGTCTCTCTGTCTCTCTCTCTCTCTCTTCCCCTCTTCTCTCTCTCTTGGAAATGTTAATCTTTAGGAATTTATCCAGGGCCAGAAAGCAGGCAGCTGGAGATGAGTATTTTGTAGCATGTCGAATAAGGTACACTAGTCTCTGCTAGATTCCTGAAGCAGTTGCGTGTCCTGTCTTTTCCAAATATGACTGGACAATTTCTCCAGTACTGTAATTTATATACTATCTTCTAAAAGTCGACATATTTATGCTGGAATCAATCAGAATTTCTTTAAACCTTCTTATATGGTTTGGACGTCTCCCCACCGAAATCTCACCTAGAATTGTAATAATCCCTATGCATTAAGGGCGGGGCCAGGTGGAGGTAACTGAATCATGGGGGCAATTTACACCATCCTATTTTGGTGGTAGTGAATAAGCCTCACAAGATTTGATGGTTTTATAAATGGGAGTTCCCCTGCACAAGCTCTCTTGCCTGCTGCCATGCAAGACATGTCTTTGCTTCTCCTTTGCCCTCCACCATGATTGTGAGGCCTCCCTAACCATGTGGAACTGTGAATTCATTAAATCTCTTTCCTTTATAAATTACCAAGTCTTGGGTATGTCTTTATTAGCAGCGTAAGAACAGATTAATATACCTTCCATCTTTTTTTATTAGTTAATTACAGAGGTAAATTAGAAGAAGCGCTTTGTTAATTACAAGACTCTCAATGATTTTACAGTAGCTTATTTACATAGGGCAAACTATAAGGAAAACAGAAAACACAGATGTATATTTTATGAACAAATAAATATAAATAGAAATGTCTTAATTATCAGACTAAAGATACATGTCATTCACAGCTGTAAGATTTTGAGTATTTGTAATGTTGAAAATAAATTTACTAAAAACCTTGGTTCTCAATAACTAGTACTACAACACTGAAAAGGATAAAAGATTTTTGTGTCTTTTTTCTTATACCTCAAAAAACTTCAATTTTTTACTTTTTATCTCACTGGCAGTGGTGATAATAAAATGTGAATTTCTTGAAAATGTGGAAAACGCTACACAAGTAAGGTGAAAGCAATGTTGTTGCTCTTATTGTATTGTAATTATGTTCCTATGTCACTCTCTAGATATTAAATGCCCAAGATGAAGGCAGTAAGCTAAAACTGTGGTATTTGAAGTTTTTGCTAAGATACATTTCATAAAAGAATTACAGAAAAAACTTTTTTGAATGATTTATAAAGTCCAGGTAATACGACATATCTTTTAAACAAAGATTGTGTTTTCTTTATGTGAAAATATCAACAGTGTCTAGCATAGTATTAGGCATGTGGTGCTAAGTACTGTAAGTAAAATTTTGCTCCCTGGCGCGTCCAAAATCTAACTTTAAAATGATTCCTTGTGTTATATATGTGTTAATATGTGTTAATTGCCTCTGATATATTAATAAAGTACTTACCTAGGAGCTTTGAATGCTTCCTGTTGCTACATTTTGATTTACCATTCATTTAACAATTTCTCTTGGTTTGCTTTTATTTTTGAAATGCAGGGTTACGTTTCTTAGCTTTTCTAAGTATAGGTAGTTATAAAAGAGCATTGTGGGTTTCTATTTTTCATATGTGAGTTAACACCATTACATGCTGCCATGAAAGCGGATGAGCCACCATTAATCATAGAATCATGCTGCTGGAAGGAAACTCCAAAGGTCACATAGTTAATCCTCTTGACTCCACGTACGTTGCCTTGAAATTAACCTAGACAAATAGGTGTCTGTCTGAGCACTTAAAGGTTGAATGGCACCGTGAATGTATAAACAATCATAGCCAAGTGGAGTATGCGCTGATCATTTAGATAATTCAAGCAGCATATCTTCACATTGGTTCAATCCCCTAAATATATTAATATTTCCATTTGAACAGTGGTGTAGTTTAGCAGGAGAAGGTGACTGGGCCGTCAGAAAAATTATCTTAGAATATTTTGTTGAGAATGAAAGAAGAAATACATGTAAAGTGCCTTATATCGGGTATTAACATCTCAAAACTTAAAAAAGCTTAAAACAATATAAAGTGATTTAAAACAACCATTTATTTGTTCATTTGATTATATAACTTGGGCTGGACTCCATGCAAATGGATAATCTCTACTCCAGTGGTGATGCCTGGGGTATGCTGACTGGGGTGGTAGTATACAAGACAGCTTCATTCACATGTCTAACACAATGGATGATGGTATTATGAGTATTAGTATAGGCACACTGAGCCTCTATGTTTTTGTGTCCTCTGTAGAAAGAGAGGCTTTTGTTTGTTTGTTTTTTGTTTTTGAGACAGAATCTTGCTCTGCTGCCCAGGCTGGAGAGCAATGGCGTGATCTCAGCTCACTGCAACCTTCACTTCCCAGGTTCAAGGGATTCTCCTGCCTTAGCCTCCCGAGTAGCTGGGATTAAAGGAACCCACAACCATCCCCAGCTAATTTTTGTGTTTTTGTAGAGACAGGATTTCACTATGTTGACCAGGCTGATCCTGAACTCCTGACCTCAAGTGACCCGCCCACCTTGGCCTCCCAAAGTGCTGGAATCACAGGTCTGAGCCACTGCACCCAGCTGAGAGTCTTAACTTCTACACCTGAGGCTGATGAGCAAGAGGACAAAAATAGAAGCTACATACTTTCTAAGGTCAAGAGATGGAACTGGCAGAATGTTGTAGCCAGTGCATTTTAATTGGTCAAACAACAAGTCACAAGACTGATGGAAGGTAGGCATGTACAGGGATGAGTTCAATTTCTAGAATAAAATCTCAATAGAATCTGCCACAAAAATGTATGCCCCTCTCATGTGAAAAATCTACTCACCCTACTTCTAAGCCACCTCCAAAACTCACCCTAGCAGAGCATGAGATTTGAAATTTAGTATCTTGTGATCCACATCAGGTCTGTATCTGGATCTGGCTTCCTGGGTGCTTGTCTTGTTCTTCTGAAGCACTGATGATTAAAATGACTGGTCATCTGCACCTAGTATCATTCATAGGACAGGGGCAGGACAATAGAGACTCTCTTTGAATGACAGGAGGGAAAACAGGCAGCATATTGCAGCCTCTGCTGCACTGCAGTTCTGAAATTCAGCTGTTGCTTGCTCTCGGAGTATTCCTGCAGGGAGAGAATGTCCTTTGAATAAAAGCCAGTTGCGGCATATGAGAATCAATCATCAATCTATATGGAGCTCTACTTTGGTTCTGTTTGCTTTGTTCTCTGAGATATCATTCCTTTATCACACAAAACAACTTTTATTTGTTGCTGAGTAGCTTTTTCTTTCTGATAACTAGACAGTTCGTGGCCAGAAGTTTCATTTCATTTTCAACTTTTTAAATACCTTCTAGTCCAAGCTGGTATAAGTCCTGTAATAACTTCATATCAAATTATTCATCTCCTTAGGCAAAAGTCACACCAACCAATATCTTTAAGTCAGGCCATTCTTAATTTGGGGTTGCAAGTCATAGTTTTACTGAACATGTGGACATTGTCTTTAATATTCTTAGAGGCCCTTTGTGTCATGCTGAAGTAATGTAAGATAAAAGTTTTTAAGTCTCTCTGAACTTCTAAAAAGGGGTCTTATGTCTGTACCCTTTATTTGATCTTGCCCCTGAGGCCATGTTTTACTGAATTTGATGGATTTGTTTGCCCTGGATTTGATGTTTGCTTGAGGCTATTTCAACTTTATGGCGGAGGATTAGAAATACATATATATTCCAACCTATCAAATCCTCAGATGGAAATATTTCCTCTGAATTATGTATTAAAACTGAATATTTCCTTCTTATTCACATCACTCTCTTCTTACATTTTATCATACACAGTACATAAAGTCAATTGGCACTTTTGATCCTGGATATCTCCTTAGTCAGATATCTTTTCTCTTTTTCATGCTAATTTAATTGGCAGCTTTGCCAGTTTTTCCACCAATACAAAGTGCTGGTTTTCTTTCCTTGAGCCTCCTACTGCAGCTGCCTCATTGCCCCTGCAGTCTCTACTAACAGTCTCTTCTTGCCCACATAGCCTCTTCCAACCACCTAATTCCAAGCCAACGCCACGTATTTTAAGTTTCTGTTATGCAGCACGCCACTGCTAGGTATTAATGTCTGTCTCATTTATCTATTGCCAAGTAGCAATTGCTGAATAACCACCAAATACTTAACAACAACTACCATGTATTCCCACAATTCTATAGGAAGGCAGGACTTTGATGGAGAGTTCTTCAGCTTGGCTTCATCTTGGCTGTAGTCACCATTGCTGTTGCATTTGTTTTGGAAGCACAGTTGACAAAGGATCATCTAAGACAGCTTTCATTACATATCGAGTTTCAGCTGGGGTGGCTGGAATGTTGTGTGTTTGGCTGGACTTTTCTTCACATATTCACTCACTATTAATAGTCTAATCTCAACTTTCTTACATGGCAGCTGGACTCCAAGGACAGAAAGTGGAGGTTGCTAGTCTTCTGGAGACTTACATCCAGAACTAGCAGAGCATTTATCTTCACTGGATTCTCTTGCTAAAAACTGGTCACGAGACCAACTCAAATTCCAGAGGAAGACACCACACCTGTCTATTGATGGGAATTGTGATATGTGCACACAAAGATTAAAGGAATTCTTAAGTCATCTTGAGAGACAACCTGTTATATGCCAATATAATTCTAGACATATATTCAGTAATCAATAAGCATCAGTTGTTGTTCACATCTTCCAGATGACATAACATTACTCCTTTTGTACAATGAATGCATTTATTATACAACAATTTATAAAATAAAATGAATTTTACCCTCTCAGTTTACTTATTATAGAGATTAGAATTTCATTTTTACGTTTCTTTTTTTTTTTTTTTTTTTTTTCAGAATAAAGGTCACCATCTTCAATGACAAAAGATTTTGGGAGATCAAGTAGTATGATGATAACAAAGACAATGCTGGATTTTGCAATTGCAAAATGTTATGGATACACATCTTTTTATACTGCTTAGAACCCTTTTCCTTAGTTTCAGGACTAAAGGAGGATGAGATATAGTAGAATCGCGAATAAGAACTTTTCAAGCTTAGGTGCTTAAAATAATACGGGATGTGGAGGAGAGAGATTGTTATGAGGGAGGTCTCTTTCTACTGTCTTAACTTTACGTATATACAAGGAATTTAAATTTAACAATCTAAAACTTTATATGTGCTTCCCACTCTCTCTTTTTTCAGCCTTTGATTACTTGTTCCAGCCAATAAAGATATATGCAGTGTAGGTGAGATGAAGTCATCATCTATATTTTGTATAAGTGCAGGTAACACATGCAGATTAGATGGAATTTTAAACTAATACCATATGGTCTGATTGTTTACATTTTTTTATAAGAGGGGAAATGTTTCCTTTTTCTAAGAGTTTCTTTAGAGTATAGGGCAAGGAATTTCCGGATGAGCACATTCAGGCATATTGACATCTTGTTCTTTTGGTGTGAGGCTTCAGGAAATGAGTCTAAAAGGCCCTGGAAGCACTAGTGGTTGGGAAACGAGCTGACATATTGGCTGTGACAAAAGAAGCACTACGCACAGTGTCAGCAGTTGTGGGAGTCACTGCTTCTGGCAGGGTGGTCTCTACTGGAAAAAAACTGGGTGATGATAGGAGGTACGTTTATCTGTGTGAGTTTCGGAAGCATTTCAGAAAGTATTTTCAAAGTTCTTTGTGTTGGCAATACTGAGAAAAAGGACATAAAAATGTGTTTTGAAGAATGAGAGTGGAGATTCCTCTCATCACCAAAAGCTTCACAAGGAGCGATGAAGAGAGTTGTGTGTTCCCATCTTTTACCCCAATTACTTCACTTAGTCAGCACAATAGTGTTCATAAAGTGAAGAGGAAAAGGAAGGGAGTAAAAGGCATCTTAACATAGGGACAAGGGTAGTGTTAGGTGCCAATGAAAGTCCTCAGTGAATCCAATTCATGTGCATAGAAGAGGCTTAGAAAGATTGTAATAGTGAATTTTAGGTGATTGAAAAGCAAAGACTGGGAGGACATTCCTGTAGACTTGGGGTGAGACAAATAATGAAGTTTAGTTACATTATTAGAGGTAAAGAAAAAGTTTTGTACACTGGTCTCCGTGTTTATGTAAGTAATATGGTTTGGATCTGTGTCTGCACATAAATCTCATGTTCATTTGTAATCCCCAGTGTTGGAGGTGGGACCTGGTGGGAGGTGATTGGATCATGAGAGTGGTTTCTCATGAATCATTTAGCACCATCCCCTTGGTGCTGTTCTCATGACAGTGAGTGAGTTATTGGGAGATCTGGTTGTTTAAAAGTGTGTAGCACCTCCTTCCTCTCTCTTGCTCCTGCTCCCACCATGTATGATACCTAGCTCCCCTTTTGTCTTCCAACATGATTGTAAGTTTCATGAGGCCTCCTGAGAAGCCAAGCAGATGCTAGAATCATGCTTCCTACAGAGTCTACAGAACTGTGAGCCAAATTAAACCTCTTTACTTTATTAATTACCCAGTCTCAGGTATTTCTTTATAGCAGTGTGAGAATGGACTAATACAGTAATATGTTAAACCCTATAGGGGAGGATCAACATGGGATGTGAAAGGAGTGGTGAACAGACTCCACCAGACTATTAGAAATAAAATGCACATGATAAAACAAAAGATAAAGAGAAAGTTGGGAAGTGCTGAAAACTTGAGTCACATAAGGGCTCATGTTTTATTCAGGCAAAAAAATTATTAAGTTCTTCTTTTATGTCAAACACTTTATTGAGCAAAAAAAGAAAGACCTTTAATTTTGAAGTAAATTAATTTTTATATTGTGAAAACAGGAACTCAAACAGTTATGATTCAATATGCAGATAAATAGATCATTTAACATTGTAAGTTATATTCATCCTCAGTTTACATCTTTTTTATATATATATATATATGTACACACAGATTAATGTATTACAAATTAATGTATCCAGTGCTATTAAATTTTTGTCTTTTAGTATGAGCAGCATGTTATAATTTCTTTCAGTTTTTAATGTGTTTGCCAAATTTTTTGATAGCTCATTCAATCCATGGAGTGTTTTCCTCTGAGACAGATTTCTTCTTGAAATTTTCCTGTACATATTATAAATTTCTATATAAATAACTTACTTCCACAAAGCCAATCCTTTTAATTCATCACATATACATTTAATTCTGCTGTTCTTATTACCAATTGAACTTTCCTGAAACTTTCCTTTTCACCGTCAGTTCAAGCTGCCAATTCAAAAACACACACAGAAAGGCACAAAGGAAAGAACCAGATAAGTCATATAATAATATTGCCATATGTATTCACCCTAATCTGTAATATGCTCATAAATTCACATGCAGCACTGTATTTAATATTTCCATCAACCTGTAAGTTCAATTTTTTTTCCAATTTTATCTATAAGGAAATTGAAGTTTGATGAAATAAAGTAACTTGACCAATATTAAAGATTCAGTAAGTGACACATTGAATTTAGGAACTTACACTCTATGTCATAAAAGGTTACCTATTTTGTCAAGCTTAAAATGTTTTTACCTAAAATGGAGAGTATATAAAAGGATTTATAATATGTTGAAGGATATTTTATATTCTTAAAAAAACAAACTGGAAAATTTGAATTTAAGAACTTACACGCTATGTCATAAAAAGTTACCTAGTTTGCCAAGCTTAATATATTTTTACATAAAATGAAGAATATATAAAAGGATTTTTGATACACTGAAGAATAATATTTTATATTCATAAAAAATAAATTCTGGAAAGCTTGTATCTCTAGCAGTAGCAGCACAATTTAGGTCAATGAAGAAAAGCATTTGTCCTTCAAAACATAATTTTCAGTTAAAGATAAAAAGAATGTTTATGGGGGGATGTGATGTGTCGGGCTCAAGGCTATGATAATGTGTGTGTGTTCTTTCAAGAACTATTTTAAAATGGTATCAGGTTTCTCCTTCTAGGAATATGACGTAGACACACTTTTCCCTATATCTTCTACTAAGTAGTCCTTAGTTTTAGCCCAACTAAAAACCTTGGACATTATATGAAAGAAAACAGAAGAAGAAGGAGAAGGAGAAAGGGAAGGAGGAGGAGGAAGAAGGGAAGGAGGAAGAGGAGGAGGAAGAGGGGAAGGAGGATGAAAAAGAAGAAGAGGAGGAGGAGGAAGAGGAGGAGGAGGAGGAGGAGGGGAGGAATCTGAAAAGTGGAGAAAAGGAAGACCAGCAAGGACTATCAGGACCCAAAGAACAACATGGTGGTGAGGATTTCCTTGTGTTTCCTTTTTTGCCTCATACATTACAGACTTAGAGTTACAAAAGCTGGCAATTTAAAAACACCAAGGGACACAGACAACATAAAGCCCTACCACAAACCTGCTCCCTCTAGTCAAACTAGAAAAATAACTGCCTAAGAAGACAAAAGGCTTCTAGATCATAACTGCTCAACTCCACCCAATCTCCATAGAAAATTCTGTCACCTCAATTAACCATGGCAGAGAGGCTGTGTAGGTAGTGTGAAGGAAAAGCAGAATCTTTGGACCCCAGACTTGCTATGCCAAAAGGAAAGTTAAGCTTGGGAGCTGAGCCACACAAAAGCTGCCTTTGTTTTGTTGCCAAACAGACAGTTGTTTTCACGTTTATCTTATGTAAAATGTAGATTTATAAACTTCCAGACATATGCATAATTGACTTCCTTCCACTCCCTTCTTTTCACATGTAAAATGTAGATAGAGTAACCACCTGCCTCATTGCATACCCACCCCTCCCACCACCACCCTTTTTCTTCTTCCCCTCCTGCTTACTCTTTCCTGTTTAAACATTAGTTCCCAAAACTCTTTTTGGAAAAAATGTAGGTCACAGATCTTACTGTGGTTTGTGTTAAATTTTTCCAATTATGTCTTCAACCTTGGGAAAACAAACCACTAATTAATGGAAATCTGCCTCAGTCACTTTTTGGTTGACAGTAGTCTAGACCTGTACCCTTCCCAGGCTATAACTAGATGTTCCAATCCCCCACCAGGTGAGAATCAGGGAAAGCCAAGTGGGAAGCCTGGACTTTTTTTTCCTGATGCGCAAAGACAAAATGCCCCTGTGCAGGGTCAGTGGAGTACACATAAGGAGCCTTACCTTTCACCCCAGCAAGCAGTAACAAATTGCCACTCCTCCTTCCTACCAGGTGTTAGAAATGTGTTAGGAGAGGTCAGGTGCAGTGGCTCATGCCTGCAATCCCAGCACTTTGGGAAGCCGAAGTGGACGGAAGACTTGAGGACAGGGGTTCAAGACTAGCCTGGCCAATATAGTAAAACCCCATCTCTACTGAAAAAAAAAAAAAATACAAAAAAAAAAAAAAAATAGCCAGGGATGGTGGCGCATGCCTGTAATCCCAGCGACCTGGGAGGCTGAGGCAGGAGAATTGGTTGAACCCGGGAGGCAAGGTTGCTGAGATCGCAACACTGCAGTCCAGCCTTCAAAACAGAGTAAGACTTAGTCTCAAACAAAATAAAAAATTAAAAAGAGCAGCACTTTTGCCACCATCCAACAGTAGAGACCATATGTGGAAATAAAACTTCTGTCCTTACTGGGCAAAAATCAAGAGCCACCCTCTCCCTTCCTCTTGAGTGTCACAGGAGGGTAAGTGGAAAATATGGACTCCGGTTTCTACTCAGTAATTACAGAGTGACATTCTACTCCCCACCCTATCTCCTTTCCTGCTGGAACAGTGTCAGAAAAAGCCAGTGATCAAAATGTCCTTAACATTTTCCTTAGCTTGACCAATTTTGTGACCAGCTTCTTCCTGTGTCTACACCCCTGACTTCCTTTTCCTTAGAGCATTTACTGGAGGAGCCTGTCAATTGCAAATTCTTCCCTGCTACTATGAGATGGACATTTCTTTTAAAAGCCTCCTGCCAGATTTGCAATGCAAGATTGTCTTCCTCAAGGATTAAGAGCCTTCTCTTTCAAATGTAATCATCAAGGAAGAGATCATTCTTGTGTCCCAGTCTCTATGGCAGGGTAGGGGACTAAATTAGGTGCCTGGTAGGCAACTTGCTGCAAGTTGTAAAATTGCCTCCTCTCATGAGATTCCAGAAAGTTTACTTTGCGTTTGTTAAGGCCAATTAGCAAACACAGATTGACTAAGCACCCACCATTCCCAGTTACTAAAGACTCTCCAGCCCTTCACTTCATGAATTGACTTTAGACCATGTTCTGATCTCTTCCTCTGAAGCAATAGCCTTGAATAGACTTAAATTATCACTTGCCTGTTTAATGTTGTTGGGTGGCTTTTGTTTTGAAACCAGCTAAAATAGAAACTGTCTCAAAAAATCATTCATTATACAAAAAAAAAAAAAAAAAATTTGACTTAAAAGTAAAAAATCAATAGATGTCAGCAGCAAGATGGCAGAAATGTCAGAATTATCTCATAATGATTTCAAAGCGTTACCAAAAAGATATCCCGATCCAGACCCCAAGACAGAGTTCTTAGATCTCGCACAAGAAAGAATTCTAGTCACACACCGGGGCCTATCGTGGGGGGGGGGGGGGGGGGGGGGAGGGATTGCATTGGGAGTTACACTTGATATAAATGATGAATTGATGGGTGCTGACGAGTTGATGGGTGCAGCACACCAACATGGCACAAGTATACATATGTAACAAACCTGCACGTTATGCACATGTACCCTAGAACTTAAAGTATAATAAAAAAATAAATAAATAAATAAATAAATAAAGTGAGAACAATAAGATTAAAAAAAAAGAAGAAGAAGAAATGCCAATTTAGGATAGTCCTTACCCCTGTGAAAAGTAGGAAATTGGGTGGGGGCAGGGGTATTAATCCTATTCTGTTTTATTTCTTTTTTAAAAACAATAAAGCATTGCCGGACATGATGACTAATGCATGTAATGTCAACACTTTGAGAGGTCAAGGTGGGAGGATTCCTCGAGCCTAGGAGTTCGAGACCAGCCTGGGCAACAAAAATTTTTTTTAAAAAGCACAGTTGAAAACACATTTTTAGATGTAGACAGTAGGTACATAGATTTTGGTTATATTATCTTTTTCGTATATTTGAAATATCTCATAATATTTTCAATTTAAAAAGGATTGATAGTCAATAACATAAAACATCTTAGACTTATATTTTCAACATTTGTACTTCATACTTCCACTACCCTGGGGTGTATCTTGTTGTGTGGATTTTTCCTGGGAAGAGTACTAAAACTGCTGGTAAGCAGTACTCTACCATTTAGAGACTTGTTTTGAAATTTTAATCTAGGTCTAGTTTAGTCCTACTATCAAGGCATAGCTATTTTTGGGTTTCTTCTGTGTGTCCTGGATATTGAACTAGGACTTTACCCTGGCTAATCAGGACTCCAGTTTCTCCCTGCCCTGTGTGAGCTCTGGGAATACTTTTTTAGGGCATGGGAGATGTCTTTTTTTATGTCAGTTTTTTGCCTTGTCTTATGGAGTTTCATCCACACATGCATAACTTAATATCAGCAATAGAGTTAAAGAGAACACCAGGCAAATTTCTGTAGTTAATTTCTCTGTTTTGCTCCATCTTTTCTGGTATTCTGTCCCACATATTCCATCTAACTTCACCTTCCTGAACTCTTGTTTCTGTCTCCTCAACTTAGTGGGACTATTGTCCTTTGCATCTCCTTCCCTTCACAGTAGTCTTCAAAAAGCTAGGGTGATTATGAAGCTCACATCATTTATTTCACTTTTCCTAGGCATCACAGTCCTGAGATACCTATTATTTTAATGTCTAAAAAGAGTTGTTTCATATATTTTATCCAGGGTTCTCATTATTGACATCAGGAAGCTTAGCCTGGTCCCAGTTACGCTCAGTGGCCAGAAGTGGAATTGATGATATATTTTTCTCTTCTAAAATATGTCTATTTTCTAACCGTGTACACTATAATGGCATCAAAGAAACCTTTATAAGGCAATCCAGTAGCAATATTGTGGTCCCTAAATATTCTTCTTAAGATGAACCAATGTCGTTGGAGAAACAGTTGCATCTCTAGCACAGAATGTTCAGGATGAGCCTGAGATATTTGCTTGTGCCAGTTAACAAGGAAGTTATGAAGTGCTGAGTTATTGTCAAAAGAACACAAGAGCTACCCTAAAGGGGCTGTTGCCATTGCCCACAATAACCATTGGAGCATTAAGAATAATGACTATGGTTTTACATCAAACACATTAAAGATATAAAAATTCATGAATTCATAATGATAATTTAAGAGGAAAAAAATCTCATTGGCCCCCATTGAAGGTTACTAGGATACTAAGTTGTTATTCTAAAAACTGGTAAATTATGGGAAGAAACCAAGTATTTATCATACCTTGCTTATATAAATTGTATTTCAGGGTAGCGAAGTAATTGATGTTAATCAGTTCAGAAGGACTGATAAAGATATGAAACCACTATATTGTAAATCCTCTAATGAAGTAATTAATCTAGGTAACAACCATCAGTGTATACTAAAACCACTGAGTGTTTGACTAATTGAGATCTTCCATATATCAACCTTAAAGAGACCTAATTCATATACCATACAAGTTACTATTTAAAATATCCAATTTACGGTTTTTGGTATGTTCAAAGAGTTATGCAACCATCAACACAATCAATTTTAGAAGATTTTCATCACCCCAGAAAGAAACCCTGTACCCATTGCCAGTCATGCCCCATTTCCCACTAACCTCCCCATCCTGGGCAACCATGAATCTACTTTTGATCTGTATAGATTTGTCTATTCTGGACATTTTATATGAATAAAGTTATTCAATATGTGGTCAAAAAAAAAAAAAAAAGAATTCTAGGCAAATCCATACAGTAAAGTTAAAGCAAGTTGATTAAGAAAGTAAAGGAATAAAGAATGGCTACTCCAAAGGCAGAGCAGCCCTGAGGCTTGCTGGTTGCCCATTTTTATGGTTATTTCTTGATTATATGCTAAACAAATGGTGGATTATTCATGCTTCCCCTTTTCAGACCACATAGGGTAACTTCTTGATATTGCCATGACATTTGTAAACTGTCACCACGGCACAGGTAGGCTTGTAGCATTGTGGACAACCAGAGGTCACTCTCGTTGCCATCTTGGTTTTTGTGGGTGTTAGCCAGCTTCTTTATTGCATCCTGTTTTATCGGCAAGGTCTTTATGTATTTTGTGCTGATCCTATCTCATCTTGTGACTTAGAATGCATAGCTGTTTGGGAATGCAGTCCACCAGGTCTCAATCTTATTTTACTCAGCCCCTATTCAAGGTTGGAGTCACTCTGGTTTGAGCACCTCTGACAAAAGTAGCCATGGTTTTTAAAAATGCTTCAGTGGGCAATTAAGAACATGCTTGAGGTAAATGAAGGAACAATTAGAAAGTCTCAGCAAAGAAACAGAAATTCTTAGCAAATAAGTAGAATAGATAAATAGTAACCAAAAGAAAATTTTAGAACTGAAACACGCAAAAAAATAAAACTTAGCAATGGATTAATCAGCAGAATAGAGGTGTAGTATTCCTGTATATTTTAGAAACTTTCTAATTAATATTAATTACATACTCTTTTCTAACAGTTAAATTTCTTCAAATAACTTTGTGCTGCTGGTCCTTATTTTATTATACCAGACAGATGTCTGAAAGAGGAATACTATATCTGGTCTATGAAACAAATTAGATTGTTTATTAAAATAAAGACGAATCATTCTAGAAACAGATCCCAGTAAGATTGCTTTATTCTATTTAATTGGACTGGTGACAATCTTTAACTTGGTAAAATTAACATCTTAGGTTTGTATCACACTTAAGTTATAATACATTTGGCAGGTGCTGTGTTAAACTTTTTATGTTTATCATTCAAATGTTTCACAGTTTGGTACATATAAAATTGTTGTTACAGGGATAAGTGTTTTTTTTTTTTTAAATCTTAATGTTAAATAGCATTGAATCACAGAGAAAAAAACATATTCTCTTTTTTTTTTTTTGAGACGGAGTCTCGCTCTGTTGCCCAGGCTGCAGTGCAGTGGCACGATCTCTGCTCACTGCAAGCTCCTCCTCCCAGGTTCATGCCATTCTCCTGCCTCAGCCTCCGGAGTAGCTGGGACTACAGGAGCCCGCCACCATGCCCAGCTAAATTTTTTTGCATTTTTAGTAGAGGTGGGGTTTCACTGTGCTAGCCAGGATGGTCTTGATCTCCTGACCTCGTGATCTGCCTACCTCGGCCTCCCAAAATGCTGGGATTACAGGCGTGAGTCACTGTGCCCAGGCGAAACATACTATTTTTCATTTATCTTCCTTTCTTATTACACCAAAGAGAACATTTCTGTTTAATACCACTATTTCTTTATAATTTCTTCCTCTTTTAACAAAGATAAAGCCTCAGGCTCCGAATTTTCAGCTGGCACTGTATCTATCTAGGATTTATTTTAGCATTGCTTTGGTTTTAAAGGTTTATTTTTTTGTTATCTGATTTTTATGCAAAGCATTCTTGTTTTCCATTTTAAAGTTGATATAAAGTTTCTTTTTAAAAAATGTCTAATTTTTTCAGGATACTCAACTTAAAGAAAAATAATAAGTAATACGAATACATACGGAATGAAAACATAGCCAAACTCATGATAGCTTCATCCTCATGCAGAATTTTAATTATTGTGTTTTAACTCATTGGCTCTCCCAATAGACGCTAGATTAATGTCAAGTGTGGAAACTGAGGGCAGTGATTTATTCCAAGTTCTAAAGATCATTATAAATAGATCCTAGGTTTTACACTTTTAGCTTCTCAATCGGTGTCTCTTATGAAACAATGCCCCCATAAATTAAGAAGTCACATTTTTCTCCCATAGGGATTCTAGTCCAGGTTGTGGAATCCATTGTCTCCAACACTGACAAAATATCTGTGGGAATCTTTAAATCATTTCCTCTATGAAAAACATGCATCACAGAACTGGGATTTTAAAAAATAAAGTAGAAATAAGGTCATTTTTAAACTCTTTAAAGACACCTGTGATGAATTTATTTTGTTGATTGTTACAATAAAGAACTTAATAAAAAGCCTGGCAGGAAAATAACTTAAGGGATTCTCTTGTTCTTTCTTCTGGTAAGTCATCCATTTATAAAGATTGTAACTCAGAAAAATAATAAAAGAAATGATGTGATTAAATTAAAAGAGAAGACCTAAATAAATCTAAAATGCTACATTTAATAAAATGGTGCAAAAATATCTACAAGATTGAAAGGCATGGGCTGGATTGGTTAGGAGAAAATGCAAAGAAATACATTTGCATAAGTTTTGCTTTAGAATTGAATTAAATGTTATATCTTCTCAAGTTTCAGGGCAAAAATGACACATACAGCCGTGATTAAGAAATAAAAATGGATAGCTTTTATTATTCAAGGAACTAGACTGTGACATTAATCAAAAGAAACCAAAGAGAATACATTTCACTTATTTGATGAGCATATTTGGACAGAATTTAATGTTCAGAATGGGGGTTAGTGCATTAAACTGTTCAATCTCCTCCACCCCTAATTCTATGCATGCATAAATCATTTTTGGTTGGGACCTTCATTTAAGATATTTGTCTTTCAGATTTTTCTGATAAAATTATAAAATTATACATAAAAGGACTTTTTAATGGTTTGATTTTTACAATATTTCCAAATATTATCTTCTGGGACTAGCCTTTTGACCCTTTTCAGGATGTTATAAAGACAAAAAAAAATGCATTTGTGGTTTCCAAATATTTCTTCATCAAATCTTTTTTTGCACAGAAACAGAAAACCAAATACCCCATGTTCTTACTCATAACTGGGAGCTAAACATTGCGTACACACTGATATAATGATAGGAACAGTAGACAATGGGGACCACAAAATGGGGAGGGAGAAAAGGGGGGTAAAGTTTGAAAAAGTACTTATCGTGTACTATGCTCATTACCTGGATGAAGGGTTCGATCATGCCTCAAACTTCAGCATCACACAGTATATACATTATAACAAACCTGCACATATACCCCTGAATCTAACAGATGAATTAAAATAAAAATATTTAGAAACATTGCTTTAAAGTGATTAAAGGCTCTGCCCACATGAGAAAAATAACTAAAGTAGGAAAGCAAATTAGTTGTTAGATTTTAGTAAGTAAAGTGAAAATTTTCTATTATTTTAATATTTTCACCTCAAGTGCTATACTTAGGATGCATGTGATCAGTTTCTGAATATATAGACTAAAATAAGTCCATGATCTAACTTTCATAAGTCTGTAAACTAATACTTATAGAACCCATCAAGAAGTTAGAAATAATTCATTAGACAGTATAGTGAATTGACTTTATTAAAGAGTCTATAGTTAATAACTGCATTGTGACTTAATTTGGTCATACCACATCCATATAATCAAAGTGAGAGTCAAAGGCATTACAATCTAATTAATGTTTCCAATGTATTCTCCATAAATATTAAGACAAATCTAGAATAATTATGATATCAATGGTTTTATGAGATCAGTGGACTCACAGAGATGTTTGAACAGTTGAAATTTATCATGCTTTCACAACATACAGTGTGATGCAGACATGCTCAACCTAATTTTCAGAAACATTTGCAATTTCAGCAATTAAATGAAGAAGATATACAACTGATACGTAAAACTTTGTGAAAGACTACTCCCAAAATAATGTTTCTGTTATCTGAGTTACAGTTGAGTATTTTCTGAGGGGTTTCATGTGCTTTGATGTGTATCCTATGCTCAAGCTTACAGATTTTGTGATGTGAGCTAGAATTTTCCAACAAAGCAGAGATAGAATCAGAGTGAGGATTATAGGCACAAATAAAAAATATTCTTATTAATAATCAAATTTTGGGCAAATTAGCCAATGTTTCCCCAAGACAAATAAGTTAGAAAATTTACACATCATATAAAAATGATTCATATTCATTCTGTTTGAATCATCATGACAGAAAATACAAATGAGCTGTCTCACCCATGTCTTTAACTCAAGATTTCTCCTGGTATCACTATTCTAACAAATGATAACTAATTTTCAGCTTTGTATTAATCTGGTAAGATACATATCTCTTGGGGCCCCAAAAGAGTCATTTTATATTAAAATATTAGGGGAATTTCTGATTTGATCTGTAATTGATTACAGGTGCCTGGTTTATGATTCAACAAGAGAGGTGGTGAGAGATGAACTGCATAAAATCAAGCCTCAGGCACAGCAACATGCTACAGAAGGTTATGATTCTACGTCTTAAGAGGTTTCTAGGGAAATCTTACCCAGAGTTAAGAAAAATGATTGGTTTACCATAAAACTATGCAATATTTTAAAGCTCTGTTATAAAAATCTTCCTAAAATGTTGGGAGCTATAAAATGAGGGATGGACTTACACATAATTGTCTTGGTTACAGAAAAAAAGCAAAGTTTAAAAGTAGATATAACATCATCAGCTATAAAACTATTTATCAACAATGTATTATATTGTCTGCATCATAAGATCTTAGATAAAATATCAATTAGGAGGAAATACAATGCAGAACAACTTTTCAGTAATAACAATATCACTTAATATATTTTACATTATGGAGCAACAGCAAGCAAATTCAAAATCTAGCAGAAGACAAGAAGTAACTAAGATCAGAGCAGAACTTAAGGAGATAGAGACATAAAAAACCCTTCAAAAAAAATCAATGAATCCAGGAGCTGTTTTTTTTTTTTTTTTTTTTTTAAGATCAACAAAATAGATAGACCATTAGCCAGAATACTAAAGAAGAAAAAAGAATCAAATAGATGCAATAAAAAAAGATATAGGGAATATTACTACTGATGCCACAGAAATACAAACTACCATCAGAGAATACTATAAACATCTCTACACAAATAAACTAGATAATCTAGAAGAAATGGATAAATTCCTGGACACATACACTCTCCGAAGTCTAAATTAGGAAGAAGTCGAATCCCTGAATAGACCAATAACAAGTACTGAAATTGAGGCAGTAATTAATATCCTACCAACAAAAAAAAAATGTCCAGGAGCAGACAGATTCACAGCCGAATTCTACCAGAGGTACAAAGAGGAGCTGGTACCACTCTTTCTGAAACTATCCCAAACAATAGAAAAAGAAGGAATCCTCCCTAACTCATTTTATGAGGCCAGCAACATCCTGATACCAAAACTTGGCAGAGACACAACTAAAAAAGAAAATTTTAGGCCAATATCCCTGATGAACATCGATGCAAAAATCCTCACGAAATACTAGCAAACTGAATCCAGCAACACATCAAAAAGCTTATCCACCATGATCAAGTCGACTTCATACCTGGAATGCAAGGATGAATCAACATATGCAAATCAATAAATGTAATCCATCACATAAACAGAACCAATCATAAAAACCACGTGATTATCTCAATAGATGCAGAAAAGGCCTTCAACAAAATTAAACACCCTTTTATGCTAAAAACTCTCAATAAACTGGGTATCGATGGAACGTATCTTAAAATAATAAGAACTGTTATGACAAACCTACAGCCAATATTATACTGAATGGGCAAAAACTGGAAGCATTCCCTTCCAAGCACAAGACAAGCACGTCCTCTCTCACCACTCCTATTCGACATAGTATTGGAAGTTCTGGTCAGGGCAATCAGGCAAGAGAAATAAATAAAGGGTATTCAATTAGGAAAAGAGGAGGTGAAATTGTCTCTGTTTACAGATGACATGACTGTATATTTAGAAAACCCCATCGTCTTAGCTGAAAATCTCCTTAAGCTGAGAAGTAACTTCAGCAAAGTCTCAGGATAAAAATCAATGTGCAAAAATCACAAGCATTCCTATACACTAATAATAGACAAACAGAGAGCCAAATCATGAGTGAACTACAATCCACAATTGCTACTAAGAGAATAAAATACTTAGGAATACAATTTACAAGGGATGTGAAGGACTTCTTCAAGGATCACTACAAACCACTGCTCAAGGAAATAAGAGAGGACACAAACAAATGGAAAAACATTCCATGCTCATGGTTAGGAGGATTCAATATCATGAAAATGGCCATAGTCCCCAAAGTAATTTATAGATTCAATGCTATCCCCATCAAGCTACCACTGACTTTCTTCAGAGAATTGGAAAAAACTACTTTAAACTTCATATGGAACCAAAAAAGAGCCCTCATAGCCAAGACACTCCTGGGCAAGAAGAACTAAGCTGTAGGAATGATGCTACCTGACTTCAAACTATACTACAAGTCTATAGTAACCAAAACATCATGGTATTGGTACCAAAACAGATATATAGATCAATGGAACAGAACAGAGGCCTCAGAAATAACACCACGGTATCTACAACCATCTGATCTTTGACAAACCTGACACAAGCAATGGGGAAAAGATTCCCTGTTTAATAAATGGTGCTGGGAAAATTGGCAAGCCATTCACAGAAAACTGAAACTAGACCCTTTCCTTACACCTTACACAAAAATGAACTCAAGATGGATCAAATACTTAAACATAAGTACTACGACCACAAAAATCCTAGAAGAAAACCTGGGCAATACCATTCAGGACGTAGGCATGGGCAAAGCCTTCATGTCTAAAATACCAAAAGCAATGGTAACAAAAGCCAAAATTTACAAATGGGATCTAATTAAACTAAAGAGTTTATGCACAGCAAAAGAAACTATTGTCAGAGTGAACAGGCAACCTACATAATGGGAGAAAAATTTTGCAATCTATCCATAGGACAAAGGGCTAATATCCAGAATCTACAAAGAACTTAAACAAATTTACAAGAAAAAAACAAACAATCCCATCAAAAAGTGGACGAATGATATGAACAGACACTTTTAAAAAGAAGACATTTATGCAGCCAACAAACGTGAAAAAAAGCTCATCATCACTGGTCATTAGAGAAATGCAAATCAAAACCACAATGAGATACCACCTCATGCCAGTTAAAATGGAGATCACTAAAAAGTCAGGAAACAACAGATGCTGAAGAGGATATGGAGATATAGGAACACTTTTACACTGTTGGGAGTGTAAATTACTTCAACCCTTGTGGAAGATAGTGTGGCAATTCCTCAAGGATCTAGAACTAGAAATACCATTTGACCCAGCAATCCCACTACTGGCTATATACCCAAAGGATTATAAATCATTCTACTAATAAAAGACACATGCACACATATGTTTATTGTAGCACTATTCACAATAGCAAAGACTTGGAACCAACCCAAATGTCCATCAATAATAGACTGGATAAAGAAAATTGGCACATATACACCATGGAATACTATGCAGCCATAAAAAATGATGACTTCATGTCCTTTGCAGGGACACGGATGAAGCTGGAAACCATCATTCTCAGCAAACTAACACAAGAACAGAAAACCAAACCCCACATGTTCTCACTCATAAGTGGGAGCTGAACGATGAGAACACATGGAATAGGGAGGGGAACATCACACAACGGGGCCTGTTGGAGGAAGGGGGCTAGGGGAGGGATGACATTAGGAGAAATACCTAATGTAGGTGATGGGTTGATGGGTGCAGCAAACCACCATGGCACATATATACCTATGTAATAAAACTGAATGTTCTGCACATGTACCCCAGAACTTAAAGTATAATTTAAAAAGTAAATATATATATATATTTTATATTTTAATTTGTAATAATAACACCTACATAAAAATATTTTTGCTTCATTTTATATTTGCCAATACTAGGTAAAGAGAAGATAGAACTACCAAAGAAGAAAGCTAAGTTTTGCACTTTAACAGAGAAGCAGCAAAAAATAACAAGGAAAGAAAGGGAAAGTAATTTTGTTCAAACCATGGAAGGTTTATGTGATCAAAGGAATTATGCACTATTTTTTTTTAAATTTAGCATATCGAAGGAAAGTGTAATACATTGCTATATTTAGATTGGTTATGTTTTAAATAATTTGGGGTAAAGCTATTTTGGTATTTGCTGTATGTGCCACATAAATGCTGATGTTAACAATAAAAACTTAAACAACTTAAGTTTGCAGCTATCTGCACATTCTCCACATTCTGTTTACCAAGAAAAAGAGCAAGGTAGAAAACTTTTCAACTTGGGATGAAAACTATGTGTCTTAGACAGTTCAGGAAGCTATAATAGAATACCACAGACTGGGTAGCTTAAAGAACAATCAATTTCTTACAGTTCTCGAGGCTAGAAATTCCAAAATCAAGAGGCAGGTATCTGATGAGGGCACTGTTTCTGGTTAATAGACAGCAGTCTTCAGGCCGAAAAAAAGCTAGAGAGCATACTGGGATCTCATACAAGATCACTAATCTCTTTCATCAGGGTTCCACCTCAAGACTTAATTACATACATAATTTATTACATTTCATTTCATTATTCTTCACAGATACTGCATTTTTTTGTTTGTTGGTTTTTCACATATGGAAGGTTCGTGACAAGCATATCTTGAGCAAGCGTATTGGTGCCATTTTTCCAACAGCATGTGGTCACTCATTTTCTTGTGTAACATTTTAGAAATCTGTGCAATATTTCAAGTTTTTCTTATTATAATTACATCTGTTACGGTGATATGTGATGAAAAGTCTTTGCTATTATTATTGTAATTATTTTGAGGCACCATGAATTATGTTCATATCCAACAGTGAACTTAATTGATAAATATTGTGTGTGTTCTGACTGCTCCATCAACCAGCCATTCCCTGTCTCTCTATGTCTCCTTGGACTTCCCTATTTCCTGAGTCACAGTAATTTGGAAATTAGGCCAATTGATAACTGCACAATGGCCTCTAAGTGTCTAAGTTAAAGGAAGAGTCACAAATCTCTCATTTTAAATTAAAAGCTAGAAGTGATTGAAAGGCACTTCGAAAGCCATGATAGACCAAAATCTAAGCCTCTTGTGCCACATAGTTAGCCAAGTTGGGAATGCAAAGGAAAATCTCCTGAAGGAAATTAAAAGTGCTTCTCCAGTGAACACACAAATGATAATAAAAAGAAATAGCTTTATTGCTTATATTAAAAAAAGCCTTACTGGTCTGGATAGATCATCAAATTAGCTGCAGCATTCCCTTAGGCCAAACCCTAATCCAGAGCAAGGCTCTTAGTTTTTCCCATTTTTTGAAGGGTGAGAGAGGTGAGCAGCTGCAGAAGAAAAGTTTGAAGCTAGAAGAGGCTAGCTCATGAGTTTGAAGGAAAGAAGCTGCAGCCATACCATAAAGGTCCAAGTTGGATCAAATGAGTGCTGATGTGAAAGCTGGATCAAGTTATCCAGAAGATCTAATTAAGACAAATGATGAATGTGTCTACACTATATAATAGATTTGCAATGTAGATGAAACAGCCTTATATTTGATGATGCCATCTAGTACTTCCATAGCTGGAAAGACCTCAATGCCTGGCTTCAAAAATTCAGAGGACAGGGTGACTTTCTTGTCAGGGGTCAATGCAGTGATTTTAAGTTTAAGCCAATGTTCATTTACCATTCCAAATATCCTAAAGGCCTTAAAGATTATGCTAAATATACTGTCTGTGCCCTGTAAATGGAACAACAAAGCCTGGATGACAGAACAGCATGGTTTACTGAATGTTTTAAGCTCACTGTTGACACTTACTTTTGAGAAAAAAAAATTCTTTAAAAATATTACCGTTCATTGAAAATGCACCTGGTCACCCAAAAGCTCAGATGGAGAAGCATATGGAGATTAATGTTGTTGCCACGCCCGCTAACACAACATTCATTCTTAAGTCCATGGACCAAAGAGTCATTTCAACTTTCATGTTTTATTATTTAAGAAATATATTTTATAAGGCTCTAGCTGCCATAGGTAGTGATTCCTCTAACAGATATTGGCAAAGTAAATTGAACACCTTCTGAAAAGGACGTACCATTTTGGAAGCCATTAGGAATATTCATGATTCATGGAAGGAGGTGAAAATATCAAAATACATGCTATGGAGACATTTTTGTGTGTGTGAAAGGAGGAGTCAGCTGATGTGAAAAATGTCATTGTCACATTGACAAGAAATTGTCACAGCTACTCCACCCTTCTGCAACCACCACCCTGATCAGTTGGGAGCCATCAACTCTGAGTCAAGATCCTTCATCAGTGGCAAGATTAGCACTCACTGAAGGCTCAGATGATTGTAGGAAATTTTTACCAATAAAGTATTCTTAATTAAGGTGTGTACAATTTTGGACATTATCCTAGTATACACTTAATAGGCCACAGTATACTGTAAACATAAATTTTATATGCATTGGGCAACCGAAAATTTTGTGTGACTTGCTATATTGTGATGTCTACTTTTTTGTGGTTGTCTGGAACTGAACCCATGATGTCTCTGAGGTATGCCTCTATATACCAAGGGCTCTAACTCCTAATACCAATACATTAAGAGGTTAGGATTTCAACATTTAAATTTGTGGAGTCACAAACATTCAGTCCACAGCCTGTCTTTTATTGACTTAAAAAACTGACTTATCTAAAAGTCTTTGAATATTAAAAACAAAATGGAAACAAAACATTAATATTTTAGTAACCAAACATTATGTATCTAATTGATATATATTTAAATATTAAAAAATAGCATCAAAAAGGAGAATCCAGAGTTTATAGTTTCAACTTTAATTTCTATTCTTCTGTTATGTTCAGTTACGTGTACTTTGCATCTGGCTAGAATCTCATCACCCACAGGTCTATGCTGCTACATTTGCAGAGATCTAAGTAAGTTATATAAGAATATGTAGTACTGTTTTCAATGTGTCTATTTTATTTTTTGCAAGGTCACAAAGAAGAAAAATTTAAAAAAAGACATAATATAAAAACAGTATATTATCTGTAATCTTTTTTAAATATTATAGTTATTTAATTTTTGTCTACAAAATGATAAAAATAGAAAACTGCAATTTCAGAAAAAAGTGACAAGTATCTTGATTGATAATATTAGACATATTTTATTAATACAAATTACTTGTACATATTTATGGGATATATGTGATATTTTGATGCATTAATATAATGAGTAGTGATCAAATCAGGGTATATAAAATAAGAACATAAACTAGAATTGCATAATATATGTGTAAACTAACTATAATATCACCACCCTTATAATTTTGTCTAGTTACTGGAGCATTATGAATACAATTTCAGCTATCCATGTTTCTATCCCCTATTCTATCACCTGTGTTTCCCACAGAGCTTATTACCTTCTTGAATTCTATTGTTAACACTTCCTTTAAAAAAAAAATTGACTCTATGAATTTACATAAGGTATTGTATTTCCTTGCTTTTCATATATATACGACATTATATTATAGGTTGTATTCTGTGACGTTTTCTTTAACGGCATCTGTATACGATCATTATTATTATTTCTAGCTTTACTTCATTTGTTTTCATAGTTGTGTAATAATCAAAGGGATTTCTATAATTTACTTTTCAGTTTTGCTTTATGGTGTTGAGGTTTGCTGTTAAATTTATTTGCTTTACTAAACAGCATTGCTAAGAACTTTTCAGGGAATGTTTCTTGGTGCTTACTTGCAAGAATTCTTCTAAGATGTATAATAAGAGAAAATGCTGGGTTATAGGGTATTGTGGTGCTAGAGCATGTGGAATTGTTTTCAAAAGTGTTCTAATTTATCTATTACTGGCATTACATGAGTATTCCCTTCAATTTACAATATCTTCCTGAACAGGAGTTACTACATTTTCTAATTTTTGCTTTTCATGTTAGTATAAAATACTGCTTATCATGTTCTTCATTTGCATATTCTTATAACCAGTGAGGAAGATAAAGTTTTCACTAATAGATTACCTATTTGTGCTTCCTTTTAAATAAAATTCCCATGCATGTCTTTTTTCTGTTTTTCTATGAGGTGCTTTTTCTTTTCTTGGTTACATTTGTAGTTGTTCTATATTTGCTGCATGTAGTTTAGTTATATAAAGTTACAAATATCTTTTCCTATACTTTAAACTATTTTTTAATTTTATTCATGTTGGATTGTGATGAAACCAAGATCTTAACATTAATGTATTTACATTTTCTAAGATTTTTATTTGTAATTAGCTTTTATTGTGTATTATTAAAGAAATAAATTTGTTACAAAAGTTTATGAGATTATAAAAGTATACTTCTGTAATTTCTTCTAAAAGATAAAATTATTGCTTTTACATTTAAGTCTTTAATGTATCTTCAAATTTTTCACAAAGCTGTCAGTTATGGGCCCAAGATTCTATTTTCCTCACAGAAATAAATAGTTATCCCACCTTCATTTACTGAACATTTCCTCCTTGATCCAGTAATGTGCAATGCACCTGTATTAAATAGCAGGCTTCCATATATGACTGTATATCTATCTGGGCATGTGTATCTTCACCAATACTGCACTCAATATTTGTGTCTTATTAAAAGGTGAAGTACCTCTAATTTTTTTAAGAACTGATTGTCTTGGCTGCTTTTCTTTAATTGGATTTTTTATTGAAGAATAGCAAATAAATAAAAATGCATCAAATGACTATATATAACTACCAAATATAAATGTCTTAATATGGCATCATAAATATCACAAAGGGGACCTAATCATCTAACTGTCATGGACATAAAGAAATAGACCATAATCAGTACTGGAAAAATCTTCTGGTATTTTTTCCACATTTTTATGCCCACAATATTCCACAAAGGCAACCATCATCTTGGCTTCTAATAACATAAATTAATTTTGCTTGATGTTGAAATCCAGGTTCATTAAATAATATGATGTTTGTTATGGCATGACTTCATTCTTCAAAATAATGCTTGCAGATTTATCCATATTGTTGGTGTGTAGCAGCAGGATATTCCTGAAATACATAGCTGTATTCATTGAAAACCTTTAGCTGTGTATTTATCCATTCTATTGTTTGGACATTTAGCCTACTTTGAATTGAGGCTATTGCATATAACATTGCCATGAGCATGCATTTTTGTTAGGCATATGCATATGGCTTTGGTAGTATATTGCACCTGTTAGGTTTGTTTGTTTTTTTTTTAAGTGACAGACTGTTCACCGAAAATGCTCTCATTTTTTATCAGCCTGAGGGCATCATTTTGCCTTGATTTTTAAAAAATATTTTGAACTTTTAATTCATATTTATTTAAAAAACTAACATTCAAGTGAAGAATCAGTTATGTTTTTGATTTAAAAAGTAATAAATAGAAAATCTGTGGTTTTAAACTTTGGCTGATGAATATTATATATTTTTTATTATACGTTAAGTGCTAAGATACAAATTAAAATATAAAATATATACATACACATTTACTTTTTAAATTATACTTTAAGTTCAGGGGTACATGTGCAGAACGTGCAGTTTTGTTACATAGGTATATGCGTGCCATGGTGGTTTGCTGCATGCATCAACCCGTCATCTACATTAGGTATTTCTCCTAATGTTGTCCCTCCCCTAGCACCACACCCCCTGAGAGGCCCCGGTGTGTGATATTCCCCTCCCTATGTCCACGTGTTCTCATTGTTCAATTCTCACTTATAAGTGAGAACATGAGGTGTTTAGTTTTCGGTTCTTGTGTTAGTCTGCTGAGAATGATGGTTTCCAGCTTCATCCATGTCCCTGCAAAGGAAATGAACTCATCCTTTTTTTAATGGCTGTATAGTATTCCATGGTGTATATGTACCACATTTTCTTTATCCAGTCTATTATTGATAGACATTTAGGTTGGCTCCAAGTCTTTGCTATTGTGAATAGTGCTGCAATAAACATACGTGTGCACGTGTCTTTATAGTAGAATGATTCATAATTTCTTGGGTACATACCCAATAGTGGGATTGCTGGATCAAATGATATTTCTAGTTCTAGATCCTTGAGGAATTGCCACACTGTCTTCCATAATGGTTGAACTAATTTACACTCCCAACAGTGTAAAAGTGTTCCTATTTCTCCACATCCTTTCCAGCATCTGCTGTTTCCTTTTATTTTTATTTTTTATTTTTATTCTTTTTGAGACAGCGTCTTGCTCTGTCTCCCAGGCTGGAGTGCAGTGGCACAATCTCGGCTCACTGCAAGCTTCGCCTCCTGGGTTCATGCCATTCTCCTGCCTCAACCTCCTGAGTATCTGGGTCTACAGGTGACCACCACCACACCCAACTAATTTTTTTGTATTTTTAGTAGAGATGGGGTTTCTCCGTGTTAGTTAGGATGGTCTCGATCTCTTGACCTCGTGGTCTGCCCACCTCAGCCTCCCAAAGTGCTGGGATTACAGGCCTGAGTCACCATGCTTGGCCCTGTTTCCTAGCTTTTTAATAATCGCCATTCTAACTGGCATGAGATGGTGTCTCATTGTGGTTTTGATTTGCATTTCTCTGATGACCAGTGATGATGAGCTTTTATTCATACGTTTGTTGGCTGTATAAATGTCTTCTTTTGAAAAGCATTGGTTCATATACTTCATCTACTTTTTGATGTTTTTTTTTTTTTATCTTGGAAATTTGTTCAAGTTCCTTATAGATTGTGGATATTAGCCCTTTGTCATATGGACGGATTGCAAAAATTTATTCCCATTGTGTAGGTTGCCTGCTCACTCTGATGATAGTTTCTTTTGCTGTGCAGAAGCTCTTTAGTTTAATTAGATCCAATCTGTAAATTTTAGCTTCTGTTGCAACTGCTTTTGGTGTCTATGACTAAAACACCAAATGTCCGAATGGTATTGCATAGGTTTTCTTCTAGGGTTTTTATGTTTTTAGGTCTTACGTTTAAATCTTTAATCTACCTTGAGTTAATTTTTGTATAAGCTGTAAGGAAAGGGTCCAGTTTCAGTTTTCTGCATATGGCTTGCCTGCTTTCCCAACACTATTTATTAAATAAGGAATCATTTCCCCATTGCTTGTTTTTATCAGGTTTGTCCAAGATCAGAGGGTTGTAGATGTGTGGTATTATTTCTGAGGCCTCTGTTCCATTCCATTGATCTATATATCTGTTTTGGTACCAGTATCATGCTGTTTTGGTTACTGTAGCCTTGTAGTATAGTTTAAAATCAAGTAACGTGATGTCTCCAGTTTTGTTCTTTTTGCTTAGGATTGTCTTGGCTATGTGGGCTCTTTTTAGGTTCCATATAAAATTTAAAGTAGTTTTTTCTAATTCTGTGAGGAAAGTCAATGGTAGCTTGATGGAAATAGTATTGAATCTATAAATTACTTTCGGCACTATGGCCATTTTCATGATATTGATTCTTCCTATCCATGAGCATGAATTTTTAAAATTATTATTTTTTATTTGTGTCCTCTCTTATTTCCTTGAACAGTGATTTGTAGTTCTCCTTGAAGAGGTCCTTCACATTTCTTGTATGTTGTATTCCTAGGTATTTTATTTTCTTTGTAGCAATTGTGAATGGGAGTGTGCTCATGATTTGGCTCTCTGTTTGTCTATTATAGGTGTAGAGGAATGCTTGTGATTTTTGTACATTAATTTTGTATCCTGAGACATTGCTGAAGTTGCTTATCAATCAGTCTAAGGAGGTTATGGACTGAGATGATGGGGTTTTCTAAATATACAATCATGTCATCTGAAAACAGAGATACTGCGACTTCTTCTATTCCTATTTGAATATCATTTGTTGAGGATTTTCACATTGATATTCATCAGGGATATTGGTCTGAAATTTTCTTTTGTTGTTGTTGTTGTGTCTCTGTCAGGTTTGGGTATCAGGATGATGCTGGCCTCATAAAATGAGTTAGGTATGAGTCTCTCTTTTCCTATTGTTTGGAAACATTTCAGAAGGAATGGTACCAGATCTTTTTGTACCTCTGGTAGAATTCAGCTGTGAATCCATCTGGTCCTGGCCTTTTTTTTGGTTGGCAGGCTATTAAAAACTGCTTCGATTTCAGAATTTGTTATTGGTCTATTCAGGGATTGGAATTCTTCCTGGTTTAGTCTTGGGAGCGTGCATGTTTCCAGGAATTTATCATTTCTTCCAAATTTTGTAGTTTATTTGCATAGAGGTGTTTACAGTAGTCTCTGATGGCAGTCTGTATTTCTGTGGGATCAGTGGTGATCTCCTCTTTACATTTTTTATTGGGTCTATTTGATTCTTCTCTATTTTCTTCTGTATTAATCTAGCTAGCAGTCTATCTAATTTGTTACTCCTTTCAAAAAACCAGCTGCCAGATTCATTGACTTTTGCAGGGTTTTTTGGGTTTCTATCTCCTTAAGTTCTGCTCTGATTTTAGTTATTTCTCGTCTACTCCTACCTTTTGAATTTGTTTGCTCTTGCTTCTCTTTTAGTTGTGATGTTAGGGTGCTGAATTTTTATCATTCCCATTTTCTCCTGTGGGCATTTAGTGCTATAAATTTCCCTCTTAATACTGCTTTAGCTGTGTCCCAGAGATTCTGGTACATTGTGTCTGTTCTCATTAGTTTCAAAGAACTTATTTATTTCTGCCTTAATTTCATTATTTACCCAGTAGTCATTCAAGAGGAGGTTGTTCAGTTTCCTTGTAGTGGTGTGATTTTGAGTTAGTTTCTTAATCCTGAGTTCCAATTTGATTGCACTATGGGGTCTGAGAGAGTATTTGTTATGATTTCCCTTCTTATGTGTCTGCTGAAGAGTCTTTTACTTCCAGTTATGTGGTCGATTTTAGAACAAGTGCAATGTGGTGCTGAGAAGAATGCATATTCTGTTGATTTGGGGTGGAGAGTTCTGTAGATGTCTACTAGTTCCGCTTGGTTCATAGCTAAGTTCAAGTCTTGAATATCCTTGTTAATTTTCTGTCTCGTTGACCTAATATTGACAATGGGGTGTTAAACTCTCTCACTATTATTGTGTGGGAGTCTAAGTCTCTTTGTAGGTCTCTAACAACTTGCTATATGAATCTGGGTGCTCCTGTATTGGGTGCATGTATATTTAGGATAGTTTAGCTCTTCTTGTTGCATTGATCCCTTTACCATTATGTAATGCCCTTCTTTGTCTTGTTTTATCTTTGTTGGTTTGAAGTCTGTTTTATCAGAGACTAGGATTGCAACTGTGCTTTTTTTGCTTTCCATTTGCTTGGTAAATCTTCCTCCATCCCTTTATTTTGAGTCTATGTGTGTCGTTGCATGTGAGATAGGTCTCCTGAATATGGCACATCAATGGGTCTTGACTCTTTATCCAACTTGCCAGTTTGTGCCTTTTAATTGAGGCATTTAGCCCATTTATATTTAAGGTTAATATTGCTATGCATGAATTTGATCCTGTCATTATGATGCTAGCTGGTTATTTTGCTCATTCAATGATACTGATTCTTCATAGTGTCGATGGCCTTTATGATTTGTTGTGTTTCTTCAGTGGCTGGTATCATTATTTTGTTTCCCTATTTAGTGCTTCCTTCAGGAGCTCTTGTAAGGCAGGCCTGGTGGTGACAAAATCCCTCAGCATTTGCTTGTCTGCAAAGGATTTTATTTCTCCACATATGAAGCTTAGTTTGGCTAGACAGTAAATACTGGATTGAAAATTCTTTACTTTGAGAATGTTGAATATTGGTCCCCCCTCTCTTCTGGCTTGTGGGGTTTCCGCAGATAGACACCCTGTTAGTCTGTTGGGCTGCCCTTTGTGGGTAACCTGACCTTTCTCTCTGGGTGCCCTTAACATTTTTTCTTTCATTTCAACCTTGGTGAGTCTGATGATTATGCATCTTGGGGTTGCTCTTCTCATGGAATATCTTTGTGGCATTCTCTGTATTTCCTGAATTTGAATGTTGGCATGTCTTGCTAGGTTGGGGAAGTTCTGCTGGATAATACACTTAAGTGTGTTTTCCAACTGGGTTCCATTCTCTCCGTCACTTTCAGGTACAGCAATCAAATGTAGGTTTGGTCTTTTCACAGAGTCCCATATTTCTTGGAGGCTTTGTTTATTCCTTTTCATTCTTTTTTTCTCTAATCTTGTCTTCTTGCTTTATTTCATTAAGTTGGTCTTCAATCTCTGATATCCTTTCTTCTGCTTAATCGATTTGGCTAGTGATACTTGTGTATGCTTCACGAAGTTCTCACACTGTGTTTTTCACCTCCATCAGGTCATTTATTTTCTTCTCTAAAGTGGTTATTTTAGTTAGCAATTCCTCTAACCTTTTATCAAGGTTCTTAGCTTCCCTGCATTGGGTTAGAACATACTCCTTTAGCTCGGAGGTGTTTGTTATTACCCATCTTCTGAAGCCTATTCCTGTCAATTCATCAAACTCATTCTCCATCTAGTTTTGTTCTTTTGCTGGTGAAGAGTTGTGATCCTTTGGAGGAGAAGAGGCATTCTGTTTTTTGGAATTTTCTGCATTTTGGTCTGGTTTTTCCTCATCTTTGCGGATTTATCTACCTTTAGTCTTTGACGTTGGTGACCTTCAGATGGAGTTTTTGCATGGTCTTCCTTTTTGTTGATATTGATGCTACTGCTTTCTGTTTGTTAGTTTTCTCTATAACAGTCAGGCCTCTCTTCTGCAAGTCTGCTGGAGTTTGCTGGGGGTCCACTCCAGACTCTATTTGCCTGGGTATCACCAGCAGAGGCTGGAGAACAGCAGAGATTGCTGCCTGTTACTTTCTCTGGAAGCTTCGTCCCGGAGGAGCTCCCACCAGATGCCAGTCAGTGCTCTCCTGTATGAGGTGTATGTCAACCTCTGCTGGGAGGTTTCTCCCCATCTAAGGCATGGTGGGGTCTGGGACCTACTTGAGGAGGCAGTCTATCCCTCATCAGAGCTCCAGCACTGTGCTGGGAGATTTGCTGCTGTCTTCAGAGCTGGCAGGCAGGAATATTTAAGTCTGTTGAAGCTGCACCCACAGCTACCCCTTCCCCCAGGTGCTCTGTCCCAGGGAGATGGGAGTTTTATCTATAAGCCCTGGACAGGGACTGCTTCCTTTCTTTCAGAGGTGCCCTGCCCAGAGAGGAGGAATCTAGAGAGGCAGTCTGCCCGCAGAGGCTTTCCAGAGTCTGAACTTCCCTGCAGCTTTGTGTACACTGTGAGGGGAAAACCACCTACCCAAGCCTCAGTAATGGTGGATGCCCCTCCCCCACACCAAGCTCAAGTGTCCCAGGCTGACTTCAGACTGTTGTGCTGGCAGTGAGAATTTCAAGCCAGTGAATTCTTAAAAAGCCTTAGCTTGCCGGGCTCCATGTGGGTGGGATCCTCTGAGGTAGACCACTTGGCTCCTTGGCTTCAGTCCACTTTCCAGGGGAGTCAGTGGTTCTGTCTCGCTGGTGTTCCAGATGCTACTGGGGTACAAAAAAAACTGCTGCAGCTAGCTTGGTGTCTGCTCAAATGGCTGCCCAGTTTTGTGCTTGAAACCCAGGGCCCTGGTGGCATAGGCACCCAAGGCAATCTCCTGGTCTGTGGGTTGTGAAGATCATGCGAAAAGCGTAGTATCTGGGCGAGAATACACCACCTCTTATGGCAGGGTCCCTCATGGCTTCCTATGGCTAGGGGAGGGAGTTTCCTGACCCCTTTTGCTTGCCGGGTGAGGCGACACCCCACCCTGCTTCTTCTCGACCTCTGTGGGTTGCACCCACTGTGTAACCAGTCCCAATGAGATGAACTGGGTACCTCAGTTGGAAATGCAGAAATCACCCACCTTCTGCATTGGTCTCGCTGGGAACTGCAGACCAGAGCTGTTCCTATTTGGCCATCTTGTCTGGGAATCCCCCCCTTGAATTTGGAAGGATATTTTATTGCTTATAGAGATCTGAGTTGAGTTATTTTCTTTCAGACTTTTAAAGATTATATTTCTTTAAAATGGTTTTAATGTACAGTGGTTTACATTATTTTATTACTGCAAGTCGTACTGTTAATCCATAAAAGTAATTTGCCTTTATTTTCTTGCTACTTTTAATAAGTAATTTTTGTCTTTGATTTTCAGCAGATTTCCTAAGATGAGCCTAGGTAAGGTTTTCTTTGTATTTATTCTGTTAGGCAATCATAGAGGTTTTAAATCTCTGGCATGATATTTTATCAGCATTGAAAAATTCTTTGTTATTTTATCTTCAAATACGCCTTCATTTCCTTTCTTATCTTTTTCTTAGATCTAGCTGCATTTACCTTCATAATTTCTTCAGATTTCAAGTGTCTCTTACTTTCTTTTTGTATTTTTCTTTTTCTTTCTTTTTTTTTTTTTTAGACAGAGTCTGTCTCTGTCACCAAAGGTAGAATGTAGTGGCAAATTATGGTTCGCTGTAAACTTGAACTCCTGGCCTCAAGTGAATCCTCCAGCTCAGTCTCCTGAGTAGCAAGAATTACAGAAGAACAATCACATTCAGCTATTTTTGACATTTTTGTAAAGACGGGGGTCTCCCTATGTTGCCTAGACTAGTCTCAAACTCCTGGCCTCCAGTAATCTCCCCAGCCTCTGCCTCCTAAGTCATTGGGATTGCAGATGTGAACCATGCCTGACCCACTTTTTTCTACATTTATTTTAACATACTGCCCATATGACATTTCTCTTTGAGATTAAAATTCAACATTATCTAGGCCTGATAAGTATTTTTTGCAGAAACACTCAAAACAGTTTTTTGCAGAAACACTCAATCTCATCGGCAAATTTACATTGCCATGACAGAGGATCTCCTACTTTGCCTTAAGGTTGAAAAATAATAATGCCTGCTATTTAGCTGATTAAGATACGGTCTGAACGTTTTATATTTCTATATAGTAAGTTTCAGTTTAATAGTATTCTGTTTTTAATAAATATTTTTCTATAACTTTAACATTAAGTTACCTAAAAGTTCAAGATTAAAATGTTAATTTAAGGGAAGTAGTATTTTAGTAACTTTTTCAATTACATTAGGCCACTTTTAAATATGGTTGCTAAAAAATTGTTCTTCAAAGAAAACTTTTGTAATTAGAATTTTCTAATGCTTCTGCTAAAAAAAAGAAGTGCTTCTGTGTAATTTTGACAAATACTCTATCAATTTTACAATTTTTATATACTAAGCATGAAGATAAAAAATGAGAAATGTAGCTAGAGAAAATATATATTTCTTTATATTAAATATTTTATATTACATGTTTATTAAACAATAATATCTGCTGAGTTATTTACCTTCTGTTTACTTACTCATTGTATATTAGTCAGGGTTCTCTAGAAGGACAGAACAAACAGGATAGAAGTGTATATAAATGAAACATTACTCTTTTTAAACTAAAAATAAAAAAGACTCCTTTTTATTAAGGAGTATTGACACAGACGATATCAAGGTGAAGTCCCACAATCGGCCACCTACAAGCTAAGGAGCAAGGAAGCCAGTTGGAGCTCCAAACCCACTAAAGTAGGGAAGCCAACAGTGCAACCTTCAGTCTGTAATGGAATGTCTAAGAGTTCAAAAGCTGAAGAACTTGGAGTCCAATGTTCGATGGCAGGAAGCATCCAGCATGGAAGAAAGATGTAGGCTGGGAGGCTATGCCAGTCTAGTCTTTTCAAGTTTTTTCTTTTTCGTTTTTTTGGTTTTTGCCTGCTTTTATATTCTGGCCATGCTGGCAGCTGATTAGATGGTGCCCACACAGATTAAGAGTGGGTCTGCTTTTCCCTGCCCACTGACTCAAAGGTTAATCTCCTTTGGCAACACCCTCACAGACACACCCAGGAATAATACTTTGCATCCTAAAATCCAATCAAATTGACACTACATATTCACCATCACACTCATGATTAACATAAAACTACTTGCTCAATACAGGTAACACTTTATGTCTCTTAGGTAGAGATTGACTGAGGTGAGAGAAAGGCTATTCTTAGTTTTTGGTAACTGATTATGACTAGATGATAAGCACTTGATGGTGATACTAAATCAATTAGGAATCACAGAGTAAATAGAGCTGGACGTAGAGTCTTGAGTTGGTTTTAAGAAAAACCAACTAAGAGAATGCCACAAAGATATTCCATGAGAAGAGTAACCCCAAGACACATAATCATCAGATTCACATATGTATACATGGTTTTAAGTTGGTTTTAAGAAAAAATTATTTGCTATTTATATTTTGTCTTCTGTGTTAACCCAACAACTTTATCATTGCAAGAGATAGAAACCCAAAACAAATTATCTCAAGGAAAAAAATATAATTGTTAACACATTTATTTGGAAAGAACTGTGAAAGCAAGGGACTTCAGAAACTAAAACTTTGACTCCATCCTAAACAACTTTCTTTCAGTACAGAGAGATAGACTGTAATTGTTCTTCTTCAGTTATGTAGCTGGAGTTAGACCCACGAGGATTACTTGCATGGAAGAGATAAATAACTACTAATTTGTACAGGCAAATATCCTACAACTTAACAGTCAGTTTACGCTCCCACACGCATATCATAGACTGGAGAAATCTTGCAGCATAATTAGAAGCAAATAAAATTGAATACCAACCAAATATTCATAATTATTAGAATGGGTGTTTAAATTATGTTGTATCCGTATGACACAGTATGCAGTTTTCAATCAATATTTTAAAATTTTTATCTTTTTCCCATTTCACTCTATCTCCAGAAATTTAGACTGCTTAATGTTGCTTAATCCCACAAGTCATCGAAGCTCTGTTAAATACTTTTCAATAATTTTTCTCTCTGCTCTTCAGGTTGTATACTTCCCATTGATCTGTCTTCAAGTTGACAAACGCTTATGTCTGTCGTCTTCAATCTCCTATTAAAGTCATTCAGAAAAGTGTTTATTTTGGATATTTTATCTTTTAATTCTAAAAAATTGTATTATCTTTTAGACTTTTTTATTTCTCTGTAGAATTCCTCATCTATTCACATATTATGAACTTATTTTCTCTTATATCATTGAGCATATTTTAATAGCTAATTAAAACGCATTTTCTGTAAAATCTAATGTTGTTTCCTATATTCTGAGGTTGGTTCTATTGGCTGTTATTTTTGGAATACAGAGTCATATTTTTTCTTTGCTTTTCCCTCCCTCACTCCCTCCTTCCCTCCCTCCCTTCCTCCCTTCCTTCCTTCCCTTTTCCTTCCTTCTTTCCCTCCCTCCTTCTGCCTCTTTCCTTTCTCTCTCTTTTTCTTTCTTTCATTTGTCTTTTGCATATATAGAAAATATTTTTACTCTTTATTTACATCCAATTCACATACCATAAAATTCACCTATGTAAAGTGTAGAATTAAATGGTGTTTAGTATATTCACAGACATGTACACCATCACCACAGTCAAGTTGAGAATATTTTTATCAGCTCAGAAGAAACCCCATAGGCCTTAACTATCACACTTCTAATCCTCTGTGCTTCCCCAGTCCTAAGCAACCACTAATCTAATTTCATTTCTATAAATTTTCTATTCTGGACATTTTATATAAATAGAATTGTACAGTATGTGATTTTTGTGACTGTTTTCTTCACATTTATTCCTTTTTATGTCATATAATATTCCATTGTATGAAGCTGTCATATTTCGTTTATTCATTCACCAGTTTATGGGCATTTGAGTTGTTTAGTTTTAATTGCATTTTATTTTCTTTCCTAATATTTATTAAATTTATTGTTTTATGCCTTCTTGATAATTTCACTTTCTGAAGCCTTTGAGGGTGTCACACTACACTTGCTTATTTATTCTGGATCTCAGTTTCAGTGCATTATTTCCTCTTCTTTTTCTTGGTGATTTTAGCCCTATGTCTTGGAATCATTTTAGGTCTGGTTTAAAATTGTATTCCACAATAAAATTATTTTATTGATTTTATTTTTCTCTCCCAGTTTCTTGGTGGCATTATTGATCACAGCCTATGTTAAAGTAAGTTTTCAAGTTAAGATTTTTTGCAGAAATAAAAAAAAAAATGATGAAAAGTGAATTAAGAGAGAATCCCTGTAAGCCAGAGAACATTGAGTCATCTCAAGTTGGTGGATAATAAATGACAAAAGTACAGAAAATTATGAGAAAAATGTTTTGTGGTCAGCTCAATAATTGACTTAAAAATATATTTGACACTTTGGGAGGCCAAGATGGGTGGATCACGAGGTCAGGAGATCGAGACCATCCTGGCTAACATGGTGAAATCCCATCTCTACTAAAAGTACAAAAAATTAGCTGGGAGTGGTGGCAGGCACCTGTAGTCCCAGCTACTCAGGAGGCTGAGGCAGGAGAACAACGTGAACCTGGGAGGCGGAGCTTGCAGCGAGCCGAGATGTCGCCACTGCACTCCAGCCTGGGTGACAAAGCAAGACTCCTGTCTTTTTATATATATATATACATATAATATATATTATATATATTATATGTTATATATTGTATATATAAAATGTATATATATTTTAAATATATCATGTGGATTTTCAAAATAATATGTGCAGCAAACCAACATGGCACATGTATACATATATTAACAAACCTGCACGTTGTGCACATGTACCCTAGAACTTAAAGTATAATTAAAAAAAATATTTTTTACCAAAAGAAAAAAATAAATAAAATGAAGAATAAAACCAAAAAAAAAAAATACTATATCTGAAAGGTATAAAAGTTTTCTCTCCACTATACTGTAGAATATGTGGTCATAATAAATAGTTTAAACTTAGAAAATCTTTCATTTTAAATCTTTTCAGTTTAAAAACTTACATATTTAGAAACAATAGTAAGTATAATAAAGAGACTTCTAATGAAGTATTTTAGACATATGTTCTAATTAGCTTATGGTTAATTGGCTAATTAGTTATCATAAATTTTATATTTATAAAATGAAAGCACATATCTGAATGCATTAACCCCAAACTTGGTTTTCATCTATTTAAGATGATACACATTTGTTAACTAATAACCCATACTTTCTTTTTACTTTCTTTCTCATATTTTTTCTTATATTCTTTCTGGTAACTATCATTCTGTTATTGCTATTACTGAAATTGGGAATAAACCAAGGTCAAAAATTTCAATTATTTGGACATATCAGATATATGATAGTTTTCTAATATAAAGTAATGACAAAATATATGTTAGCTCAAACAGTAATTACAGTTTGGCATAAAAATTAAAAACATGCCCTTAATGAACGTGTTACTGCTTATCTCTTCTGGATTTGGGAGCATCCACATTTTCTGTTTAATATATTGGTAAATAGGAAAAAAATGAAAAGGTAAGTTGGGCATATAGAAACTAATTTGAAAAGGTTAGATTTTTCATTGATGAAACTGCCCAGATTTTTTTTTTTTTTTTGCTTTTACTGTCAAATTATGTTTCGAATGATAATTAGAAAAGTATAATTTTTATAGGTTGTATTTATATATGAATAAGCTTTCTAAGCATAACAAAAATATAGAAAATAAAATTCTGATAAAAATTGGCACATGTAATTAACTGATTGCCTAACTCTGTATATTGAGAATGTTACATTTAATTTCAATGGGAATTTAAACCTAATTTTTAAATATTAACATAACTATCACCATGAAAGCATGTACTTGAATAAAAATAACTGAGTAGTATCAGAATTTGCCTAAGTCCCTAACATATTAGTAAAATAAAGGGAAATACTGTAACTTAAATGCCACAGTAATAATTTTTTAATCAAGTAGTCACATATTACCAGAAAGTAATAGTATGGCCCAGTTTCATTCTCAAGATAATTGGTAGGCTCCTCAGATATCAAAAGATTTTGAATAAGGTTAAAATAACAAAAATTGCTCTTTTGTTTTGTCAGCCATGCACATATCCCTGAGATGTTTTACATGTAATTTCAGAAAGCAGAATAGTGAAGAAAGACAGGAAGCTTGTTATCCAGAACATTCATTTTGATCTTTTTTTTTTCTTCCTTTTTTTTTTTTTTTTTTTTGAGACAGTCTCACTTTGTCGCCCAGACTGGAGTGCAGTGGCCCCATCTTGATTCACTGCAACCTCCACCTCCCAAGTTCAAGTGATTCTCCTGCCTCAGCCTCCCGAGTAGCTGAAATTACAGGCACAGGCCACCATGTCCAGCTAATTTGTTGTTATTAGTAGAGGTGGGGTTTTGCCATGTTGGTCAGGCTGGTCTCGAACTCCTGACCTCAAATGATCTGCTCGCCTCGGCCTCCCAAAGTGCTGGATTAGAGGCGTGAGCCACTGTGCCTGGCCTTTATTTAGTCTTATTAAGGGGACTCCTGTTCTCTGTTAATCAACAGTGAGTTGAACTGGACTAGGTGGCTACTAGAAGCTAAGAGTAGTCCAAGTTGCATCTGTAGGTATAGTTAACTGCAAATATAGAAAAAAGATGAGAAAAAATAAATAACTGTACTAAATTGATATTAAACAAAATCTGCCTCAAATATTAATTAAATTAAGTTGCTACTCAAACATTCATTGACAAGGTAGGTTTTAATTTTCATGTTTACTGATAATTGTGTGGTTTTGTATGTAGGGCACTAAGGAAAGTTTGCATTGATTCATTATGACTCTTTAAGGTAATTAATAGTCACAGTGAACTATTTAAAGATATTGTGCACTAAATAGTTCCTTACGTAATATAGGCTATAAATATATGCTAAAAAATTAAAAATACAAAAGTTGAATTATTAATAACAAGACTGAACAAATGTACAAGTAATTAATGTACCAAGTTAATAAATAAGATTGAAGCAGCTTTTGCATATTATATTTCTTGAAATTTTTGCAATTTTTACAACTCTGTGGCTGGAATTTATTAGTTATTTGTTCATAGTTAAATAAATTGAGACTTAGAAAATAAAGGAGATTTTACTTAAAGGTGTTTAATATTACTGTACCTCTTTTGAAGATGGAGTGATTTGGAAATAATGTGTAAAAGCCAAACCAGGGAATGTACTTGTATTGAAATACATCTTACAGTCAAGCCACAAGGTGAATTTTAGAGACATTTAGGCATTTCCAAAATACAGATTCAACTTGCTAAATTCCTGAACATACCAAATTACCCCCCCCCAAAAAAAAAAAAAAATCAATTCATTCTGCTAACATCATCTCTGCTTCTCAAACTCAAGAGTAGAAAAATGTCAACCAGTGATACATCCTGAACATTTCTCATAAATCCTAGACATTTTTTCATGGCTTTAAAGTTAATCACTGACCTGGCCTAACCCTCTTAGTTACTGAACTCAAAGAGATTATGACTCAAGGCAGCCTTGCTCCATGCAGAGGTAAAAAAAAAAAAAAAAAAAAAAAAAAAAAGAAAAGAAAAGAAAAGAAAGCCACTGAAGAAAGCTGAACTTTAGTCACTTGTCGTCATCAGATTGAGGATAATCCTTTTCTTTGTCAGAGTCAATAGGAAGGTGTCTAAATTTGAACTCACTTTTAGAGTGATATATAGCAGAAGTGTTAAATACCATTAAAATATCTCTCAACAAAGTCATAGTACAACTAAAACTTTGGATCCAGAAAGAAAGTATTATTGTTTTTTTATCAAAGCCTACATTCAACTTTATGGAGGCAAATGGGTCATAAGTAGACTAAAATTGCCTGAGGTATTGGAAACTATTTTTCTCCAATAAAATAAAGGTATACATATATAATTATTTTTAACTAAATACATTGGAATTTAATGAAAATGAGTGTTTCTTTATTATATATATAGAAAAAACTTAAATATTGTATTGAAACAGCACCAGAAATAATATGAGAAACAGCTTTTGTAAAGAACAGAATTGACTTTTAAGACTTGATAGTTTGTGACAGTGATAAAAACATATGATTTAATAATTTTGGGTCATCATACATTAGGCACTGTGTAACATTATCTCATATGGTAGGAATTTTCCCATATGTTAGATAATAGTGCCATGCCCCATTTATAAATGAGTCAAATTAGACTCATACCTCAAAAATTGTTCAGGTTCTCAGAATGTATGACAGAGATAAAGCTACAGCCAGGTCTTATCAAGGATTTGAGCTCTTGATTATGACACTAACGTAAAATTCCTTACAGGCAAACAGCATATTCATTATTATTTGTTTCAATTCTATTAACTCTAAAAATTAATATGTGTAACCTTAATTTTTCCTAGAAATTATCAATATTTTGCAAACTAATCTTAAGAATTTATAAAACAATCAATATGAGAAAACTATGAGTTTACAGGGGGAAAATCAACTAATTGACCAGAGACAAAGGGTACAAAAAATACAGAATGCCAGGGCAAATTATTAGATGATATTTAAATAATTAACTTTACACTAATAAAACATATACCCAAAGAAATTTGTTGCATATTTGGAGATTTGAAATACTAAAAATAAGTACCACTAATATTATGTTGCATTGTTGTTGTATTTGTCATTAATAAGTAACCCATGTTGTACTTACAAAGGCACACACTTCATAAGATTTTATATTAAAAACATAAATAGGGGGCCAGGTGCAGTGGCTGACACCTGTAATCCCAGCACTTTGGGAGGCTGAGGCGGGTGGATCACCTGAGGTCAGGAGTTCGAGACCAGCCTGACCACCATGGTGAAACCCCGTCCCTACTAAAAATACAAAAAATTAGCTGGGAGCAGTGGCACGCACCTGTAATCCCAGCTACTCGGGAGGCTGAGGCAGGAGAACCACTTGAACCCAGGAGGTGGAGGCTGCAGTGAGCTGATATCGCACCACTGCACTCCAGCCTGGGTGACAGAGTGAGACTCTGTCTCAAAACAAAACAAAACAAACAAAAAAACATAAATAGAGATTAATGTTAATGAAGTTTGAGGTACCTTCTTCCTAAATAACCAGAAAATAAATTATAATTACATTTCCATATTAGATTTTGGAGATTTATGTACAAATTAACTGGTTTTTATTTCAATCTTCTAAAACATGTTATTCAAAATAATTATATACTAAGAACAAAATTCAGAGAAGAAAATTCAAAAATAAAATTATAAATCAGCAAAGTAATATGAGAAAGATGATTAAAAAGTGAATGAAATACATATAGGACTCACATTCTATTGTCATGAAACTGATAATTCTTTTTATTTTCTTCAACTTTTAGGTTCAGAGGGTTCATGTGCAGGTTTGTTACATGGGTAAATTTTGTGTCACTGGGGTTTGGTGTATGAATGATCCTATCACCCAGATAGTAAGCATAGCTCCAAATAGTTTTTTAACTCTCTTGCCCTCCTATCCTTCTCCCAATGCCTCTTATTCTCATCTTTATGTTAGATGATCCCACTTATAAGTGAGAACATGCAGTATTTAGTTTTCTGATCCTGCATTAATTGGTTCCAACCATGTTGCTGGAAAGGACACAGCTTTGTTCTTTTCCATGACTGTGTAGTATTCCATGGTGTATATGTACCACATGTTCTTTATCCAATCCACCACTGATGAGCATTTAAGTTGATTCCGTATCTTCACCATTGTAAATAGTGCTGTGATTAACATATAAGTATATGTGTGTCATTGGTAGAACAATTAATTTATCTCTGAGCATATACACAGTAATGGTATTGCAGGATCAAATGGCAATTCTGTTTTAAGTTCTTTGAGAGGTCTCCAAACTGCTTTCCCCAGGTACTGAACTAATTTGCATTCTCACCATTGTATAAGCATTCCCTTATTTCTACAACCTTGCCAATGTGTATTACTTTTTTGACATTTTAATAATAGACTTTCTGATCTGTATGAGATGATATTTCATTTTGGTTTTGATTTGCATTTCTCTGATCATTAGTGATATTAAGCATTTTTTCATATATTTTTTGGCCACATGGATGTCTTCTAAGGCCACATGTATGTCTTCTAAGGAGAAGTGTCCATGTCCTTTGCCAATTTTGTAATGGATTTATCTGATTTTTGCTTATTAAATTTTTTAATTTTCTTATGGATTCTGAATATTAGACCTTTGTCAGATTCATTGTTTGCTAATATTTTCCCCCATTTCATAGGTTGTCTGTTTACTTTGTTGATAGTTTCTTTGGCTATGCAGAAATTTTTTGTAGTTTAGTTAAGTCTAACATGTCAATTTTTATGTTTGTTGCAATTGCTTTTGGGGTCTTAGTCTTAAATTCTTTGCCGAGGCTGATGTCCAGAATGGTATTTATTAGATTTTCTTCTAGAATTTTTATAGTTTTAGGTTTAATATTTAGCCTTTATGTCATCTTGAGTTAATTTTTTTGTAGGGTAAAAGATAGGGGTCTGGTATTATTATTCTACATATGACTGGCCTGTTATTATGGCACCATTTATTGAATAGGAAGTTCTCTCCTCGTTGCTTGTTTTTGTTGACTTTGTTGAAGGTCATATGGTTGTAGGTGTGCAGCTTTATTTCTGGGTTCTCTATCCTGTTCCATTGGTTTATGTGTCTACTCTTGTACCAGTACCATGCTGTTTTGGTTACTATAGCTTCATAGTATAGTTTGAAGTCAGGTAATGTGATGACTTCAGTTTTATTCTTTTTGCTTCGGATTGCTATGGTTGTTTCAGTTCTTTTTTGGTTCCATATCAATTCAGATTTTTTTTTTTTATAATTCTGCAAAAAATCGTCATTGGTAGTTTGATAGAAATATCATTGAATTTATAAATTGCTTTGGGCAGTATGGCCATTTTAACAGTATTGATGATTTCTATCCATGAGCACATAATATTTTTCCATGAGTTTTTGTCATCTCTGATTTCTTTCAAGCATGTTTCATAGTTCTCACTGTAGAGATCTTTCACCTCCTTGGTTATCTGTCTTTTTAAGCATTTTATTATTTTTGTGGCTATTGCAAATGGTATTGGGTTCTTAATTTGACTTTAAGCTTGAACATTACTGGTGTGTAAAATGCTACTAATTTCTGCACAAAGATTTCATATCTTGAAATTTATTGAAGTGTATTAGACTCCAGGGGCCTTTTGGCGCAGTCTCTGGGGTTTTCTAAGTTTAGAATAATGTCATCCATAGAGAGAGATAACTGGACTTCCTCTCTTTCTATTTTGATGGTTTTTCTTTCTTCCTCTTGCCTGACTGCTGTGGCTAGGACTTCTAATACTACGTTGAATAGGAGTGGTGAGACATCTTTGCCTTGTTCAAGTTATTGTCTTGTTCAAGTTATTGATGGAAGTGCTTCTACATTTTCCCATTCAGCATGATGTCGGCTATGGGTTTGACATAGGTGGCTCTTGTTATTTTGAGGTGTGTTCTTTCAACATCTAATTATTTGTTTAGGGTCTTTAACACACATGGATGTGGAATTTTATTGAAAGCCCTATCATCATTTATTGAGATGATCATCTGATTTTGTTTTTAATTTTGTTTAAGTGGTGAATCACGTTTAGTGATTGTATCTGTTGAAGCAACCTTGCATTCCAAGAATACAGTCTACTTGATCATGGTGTATTAACTTTTTGATATGCTGCTGGATTTGGTTGCTAATATTTTTGTGGAGGATTTTTGGGTCTATATTCATCAGGGATATTGGACTGAAGTTTTCTTTTAGTGTGTGTGATATCTGCCAGGAGCTGATATCAGAATCATGCTGGTTTTGTAAAATGAGTTAGGGATGAGTCTCACTTTTCTGATTTCTTGGAAAACTTTCATTTGGATTGGTACCAGTTCTTCTTTGTATGTTTTGTAAAATTTGGCTGTGAATCAATGTGGCCAAGGGCTTTTCTGTTGTTGTTGGTAGGTTTCTTATTACAGATTCAATTTTCTAACTCTTTATTGGCCTATTCATGGTTTGCACTTCTTCCTGATTCAATATCAAAAAGCTGTGTTCCTGGAATTTTTCCATTTCTTCTAGGTTTTCCAGTTTGTGTTCATGGAGGTGCTTGTAATATTCTCTGAGGATTTTTTGTATTGCTGCTGGGTCGGTTTTTACATCACTTTTTTTATTTTTTTATTGTGCTTATTTGCATCCTCTCTTTTTCCTTTGTTATTCTAGCTAGTGATCTATCTATCATGTTTATTCTTTTGAAGAACGAACTTTGGATTTCTTTCGTCTTTTCTATAGATTTTTGTATCTCAATTTCATTCGGTCTTGCTCTAACTTTAGTTATTTCTTTTCTTCTGCTAGCTCTGGTGTTGGTTTCCTTTTATTTCTTTAATTCCTATAGGTGAGTGTTAGGTTGCTAATTTGAGACCTTTCTAACTTCTTGATGTAGGTGTTCTGTGCTACTAACTTTCCTCTTAACTATGCTTTAGCTAAGTCCCAAAGATTCTGGTATGTTGTGTCTCTGTTTTCATTAGAAACTAATAATTCTGGCCAGGCGCGGTGGCTCACACCTGTAATCCCAGCACTTTGGGAGGCCGAAGCAGGCGGATCACGAGGTCAGGAGATCCAGACCATCCTGGCTAACACGGTGAAACCCCGTCTCTACTAAAAATACAAAAACTTAGCCAGTGGTCCTAGCTACTCAGGAGACCAAGGCAGGAGAATGGCGTGAACCCGGGAGGCAGAGCTTGCAGTGAGCCCAGATGGCACCACTACACTCCAGACTGGGAGAGAGAGTGAGACTCCTTCTCAAAAAAAAAAGAAAAGAAAAGAAAAAAAGAAAGAAACTAATAATTCTGAAAGTCAAATAGAACAGAATATACATGACAAAATTCAAACTACTATCAAATAAAAATAATTAGTCACAGGGAATCAGAATGAAGAATACAAATAGTAAAACATACTAAAAAACCTAATAAATATGGAAAAGCAAGAAAATCTAACAAATGTTTTGGAAAAAACCTTAAAAAACAGAATAGAAAAAAATTAGAAACTAAAAATATTAATGATTCTTATAATGCAGAAATAATTGAATGTACATTTCAATATTATATTCTGTTTCAGGAAAGCTGAAGAAGGGGATGCTAAAATGAAATATATATGAAACCATGTTCTTGATTTTGTTGAATTTCTTCAAGCATCCACAAAAATTAAGAAATATAACCCTTTGTATTTAAGTTATCTCAGGAAAGACAGCTTCTGTGCCTTTGTCCTGGAGAAATGGGAACATTTTTAAGATAAATTGTTGAATCTGACATTTTGATAATATCCAAAATTGAAACTAAACTACCTGTAATATGTAAACCTAATTTTGTGTTTCTTTTAGAAAAAAGATGGATTATGAGGGCACAAACATTTTGACTGATAGAAAATTAATTTGTAATCATTGGGTTAAAAAAGCATCTAGAAGATAAAATGTCATTGAAATATTAAATTCAATTTAACACATATTTATAAGAAATCTGAAAAATATACAGAGGTAGTTTACAAACTTAATTCCATCTTAATATTTATAGCAATTACTCCTCATGCCTGTAAAGAGACTATTTAGAAAATAGTTGTGTTAGGCCGGGCGCGGTGGCTCAAGCCTGTAATCCCAGCACTTTGGGAGGCCGAGACGGGCGGATCACGAGGTCAGGAGATCGAGACCATCCTGGCTAACCCGGTGAAACCCCGTCTCTACTAAAAAATACAAAAAAACTAGCCGAGCGAGATGGCGGGCGCCTGTAGTCCCAGCTACTGGGGAGGCTGAGGCAGGAGAATGGCGTAAACCCGGGAGGCGGAGCTTGCAGTGAGCCAAGATCCAGTCACTGCACTCCAGCCTGGGCGACAGAGCGAGACTCCGTCTCAAAAAAAAAAAAAAAGAAAAGAAAATAGTTGTGTCGGCAAGGCACAGTGACTCATGCCTGTAATCCCAGGACTTAGGAAGGCCAAGGCACTTAGGGAGGCTGAGGTGGGAGGATCACCTGTGGTCAGGAGTCTGAGACCAGCCTGGCCAACATGGAAAAACCCTGTTTCCACTAAAAAAATACAAAAATTAACCAGGGGTGGTGGTGCATGCCTGTAATCCCAGCTACCCGGGAGGCTGAAGCACAAGAACTGCTTGAACTCAGGAGGTGGAGGTTGCAGTGAGTCGAGATCGTGCCACTGCACTCCAGTTTGGGCGAAAGAGTGAGACTCTGTCTCAAAAGAAAAAGAAAAAGAAAATAGTTGTGTTGTTGAAGAAATAGCCACTCAAAATTAAGGGCTATTTTGTTTTATGTTTGTATGATTTCAAATAAAAATCTATTAAATATTTTTATTAAAAATTAAATATCATAAACATTCTATAAAATATATCCACTACACTGAAATGTTTAATACTGAAATGTTTATCTGTCCCCAAATTATTAAACACATATTTCAAATATTTAAAGAAAGAAAGCCCCCTAAAACACTGAAGTATAAAAGCAGCAAAATGACTACAGCAAGAATAATTTAGATTATCTTCATGTATCATAAACTTGGGTTTGTGTATGAACACCAGGAGCTATAGACCATAGTAAATCTTATTATAGATAGTATAGTCAACTCAACCATGTGTATGATGCCTGGTCATGCAGCAAATATACTGAGCGCTATAAAACTACAAATAGCCATTAACTGTTTTCTGACATAACCCTTTGGCTGAAATGCCAAGTAGCTGCTTTAGATAAGCATACATTAAATGATTATTTATCCACTCTAGGTCAGATACTCTAAAGAGAAAGGATGCAAGGGTTTTATCACCCTTCTTTATAAACATTATTTCACTATTGGTATCTGTTGTGCAATCATTTATTCCATTAATGATTCCACAGTTTTCATCAGAATCAATTGGATGAATAACTACTGTTTAAACAAGGTCATTCTCCCATTACTGAGAATCTTAGCCTCATTAATGCTAATAGGAGGGAGGGCTGCTGGCCCTGCATCAGCACGAAATAGGCTTAGTGGGAAACATTCAAAGATCAAGAATAAAATTATAGCTTTTAAAAGTTATTATTAAAGAATTCATTCTCTCTAGGAGGTAAAAGTCAAAGCAATTAAATGGCCAATTTGAGGGGGGGACATCAAAATATACAGATTTACTGGAAGTTACCACATTCAAAGGTTCAAAATGAATAGCAAGGCTCTTTTATTTTTATTGCTGACTCTGTGATAAAGGGAAAAGAGGAAATTCTTTTTTCTCCTCCATCTCCCAAACCTATTTATGTTTTTGCTTTTTAATTCAATGTCATGTATTTTGAGCCTTAAGATACTATTAAACTCCTGTGAGCTTTGTTTCTGGCCTGAAGCTCTTCTATGTAAGTGTTGTTTTTATTTTTAAGTCTAGATGTGAATTGAGCAGACACAGATGGGGGTTAATGGATTGTGAGTCCTCATTGTGTGAAAGGAAAAGCTTCTTTTAATAAGGTGCCTATTAAACATTTGCCAGTTGCTGCATTTTTATGATAATTTAATCTGGCTGAATGTTAATTTTACTTTAGAAGTTTAAAGCATTGATTCTCAAACAAATACACTGGGATCACCTGCAGTGCTTTTTCATAATCTATGCTTATAGGCCTCCAAATTTAATTTTGATTTACTAGGATGGGAGACCAGAAATATAAAATCTGAAATCTACTCAGTGGAGAACTACATTTTGAGAAACAAGGGTTTAAACTTGTAGTTACTAATCTTTCATTATACATACTGAAACAAATAATGACTAATAGATTTATTTTAAGTGCCAATTTTATTACCATTCTCTTTTTCCTCATTTCTCTAAAATATCTTTTTAAAAATATTTATTATTTTTATTTTAACTTTTGTATCAAAATATTACATGTATGCCATAAATATGTGCAACTATTATATATCCATAAACGTAAATATAAAACTTTTTTTCTGATGGCATATTTGACAACAAAAGACTTAGCTAGTTTTTCCTGGGAAGCAATCAGTGCTTATGACAATCACCAAGTTTTTTTTTTTTTTTTTTTTTGAGGCGGAGTCTTGCTCTGTCGCCCGGACTGGAGTGCAGTGGCTGGATCTCAGCTCACTGCAAGCTCCACCTCCCGGGTTCACGCCATTCTCCTGCCTCAGCCTCCCGAGTAGCTGAGACTACAGGCGCCCGCCACCTCGCCCAGCTAGTCTTTTTTGTATTTTTAGTAGAGACGGGGTTTCACCGTGTTAGCCAGGATGGTCTCAATCTCCTGACCTCGTGATCCGCCCGTCTCGGCCTCCCAAAGTGCTGGGATTACAGGCTTGAGCCACCGCGCCCGGCCCAATCACCAAGTTTTAATAAACTTGTGAGTAAAAGTTATGAAAGAAATGATTTAATATTTATAGGTTTTGCCTTAATCCATAAAAAAGTTGAGCCTCTAGCAATCTTTGTTTTTTAATATAAAAAGTGAATTTGAGTTTCTGATAATCTAGATATTCACTTACGTTTTCTATTTTATGCATACATGGATAGCTTATTCTTGTACATTAGAATAATGACTAGTAATTTCTGATAATTGGAAAAGTTTTAGGCCAGCTCGGAACACCCAGCCCTATCATTTACCAGCTGTGTAACAGTCTATATGTGAAGTTACTTTTCTAACCAGCAATTCTTTTAAATGAAATGAAGTTGATTATACGTTTTATTATAATATTCCTGTCAGTGTAACTGAGATATTGTATGTAAAGCATTTTACACTGTTAAGGGCATATGGAAAATAAACAACACTTAGAATTAATATCATTGTCATTTTCCTAATTGTCATTATGAAATATAATTTCAAGATTATAATGAGTATTGTTTATAATACACATTATTTTTAAAAACTCTTAGCATATTTCTCTTTTTATAATGAGCTGACATTGGCTTCTTTTTACTGAATGATCTATCTTTGACAGAAAGAGTGTGTGACCTGCTTTTAGGTACAAACAAATAAAGGAATGGTAAGTTAATGCATAAGTCAGTGGCATTCTTACATGATAGTTAAGTAAATTCAAGACAAAAACTATTTTGTAGTGTTAGGGTTGTCTTTACAGTAAATTTGAAAATGACTGTGAAAACAATGAAGTCTGTATTTGTACTAATTAAGATGGAACATGATAGAGACACAGTAGGAATGTCAGAGAATGTGATATGACAGAGCAATAAAATGCTCTTTGGTGGTGGAATGTTCTGTTCCTGTTACAATGGTACCTGTAAGATCATACAGCTTGGAGGATGTCAGAATGTGTAGCCAAAAAGCACAGCCTGCCTTAGAGTGATATTTGCAGCAATTTGAAAAGAAAATTAAAAGTGAAGTAGAAATTACTGAAAACAAGAGGATTCAACTAGTTCATATTGGGAAAGATTAAAAATAAAAAGAACAACACTGAAAAATCCATTAACTAGAAGTGAAATATTCTATTAGTCAACACAAATTAAACTAGAAACACAATCAAGTTAAGAGATGTTCATGTTAAAACTTGCCTTTTCAATTTTCTCTCTAGATCTTCTGGCTGATACAAGCACTCAAATAGATATATCCATGAAATTTCTGGCACGCTCTCTCTGTCTCTCTCTCTCTGTCTCTCTCTCTCTCCCCCCCCCCTCTTTTGTAATATCATTAGGAACACATGGACTTCTACATATTCAATGTGGTACAATCAGTTGCAGCTACTGTTTTTAGATATTTTAGCCAGTTAGAAACTGAACAATGTATTATTGATTCACTGTATACATTTACACCCTAAACAGAAAATTTAGCAGTTTCTCCAAGGAGGCCTGGTTACTTCTCTTGGAACAAAGTATCCTTAAGTGTTAAACAATAACAGCACTTTTGCAAAGATTCATTAAAAGAGCCAGTACCATGAAGAAGGGGTCTGTCATTGAGTAGTTAATCCTAGAGCCATGTTAAGTCTCCTGAGGAACAGCTATCTACTCCTTTCTTCTATTCCAGAGACAGCAGCATTTTAAGTGACAGATATGACTGGACAAGAGGTTCTCAGAGACTAATGCCCAAAAACTATCTCCTAGAGAGGATCTTTAACATTTTAAGCCTGTATGTCTGGGTAGGGGTCTTCAAGTGCCCTCAGGTGCCAGGATGACCTATACTGAGAAAAACATTCAAGAATATGCTTTGTATGGTAGTAATATCCAGGCAGCTTATATCCTAACAGACTCTATTCTGTCTCTTCTCAAGCCTATTAAGGTCACAATACTTTATGGTCCATTCCTTATATCTCCTCATGAATATTGGCTATCATAGTTTCTGACAGCCATCTGCCCTCATTTTACCATCTATTCTAGATAATCTAAGCTCCAGGAATCCCAGAGTGTTTATTTAAAAATGTTACATTGGAGGGCCATGGGAATATGTGAGAGACGGGGTTGGGAGGAGTATTAGTACATAAGAAGAAAGAGGAGAGTCATTAAAATGTTTTGAGTACTAACTTTCCAGAGAATGTGCTAAGATTTTTACATAGTTTAAACCTAAGTGCAAATCTTCTGAGATTGTCCCTATGATTCATTATATTTATATTAACATATTAATATTTTGTGTTAATTATTAATTACACAATAATTATTGTATCTATTGTATTATACATTATATAATGTTATATAATATATTATAGTGCAGTATATTTATCTCGTATTTTATAATATGCTAAAATAAATATTTGAGGCTTAGATTGATGAAGTAATTTTTATAGGGTACCAACCTAAGATGTGAAGAACAGATATTTGAAAGCAGTATAGTCTGATACCAGAGTGAAAATATAAAAAGTACAAGAACCTGAAGAGAATTCATGACAAAAAAAAAAAAAAGAAATGAAATGCTAATTGATTCTAAGAAGATAGATTTTATTTAGTCCCTACAACAGAAAAAGTGGTTTAACTATAGCATAGAGGATAAAATTGAAAAAGCATTATGGCAAAAAAGACTCTGGCTTAAACATTAAAATAGTTTTTTGTTTTTTTTTTGAGATGGAGTCTTGCTCTATCGCCCAGGCTGCAGTGCAGTGGCGTGATCTCCGCTCACAGCAAGCTCTGCCTCCTGGGTTCATGGCATTCTCCTACCTCAGCCTCCCGAGTAGCTGGGACTACAGGCACCCGCCACCACGCCCGGCTAATTTTTTTTGTTTGTTTTTGTTTTTGTTTTGTTTTGTTTTTTAGTAGAGATGGAGTTTCACCGTGTTAGTCAGGATGGTCTTGATCTCCCGACCTCGTGATCTGCCTGCCTTGGCCTCCCAAACTGCTGAGATTACAGGCGTGAGCCACCGCACCCGGCCTAAAATAATAAATTTGTAATCCTTTTATCAACCAATGTGGTGCTAGACATCTAAATACTAATATTCTTTTAATATTTTACCTATACTCTACTTATATATTTTGTAATTAGTTGCAGCCCTACCAAAACTTTTACAACCAGGTGTCATTCAGGCTGCGTGAAGGAATTTTACTTTTGTACAAAAGAAAATATCAGGAAAACCCAAAGCATCGCCAACTGCTGCTAAGTTCCTTCCATGAACCCAGATAATTCTAACACTAGTGTGGGGCTGCTTCATAATCTAGCTCAGAAGCATAAAAAATAGAGGACTGGGGCGGTGGCTCACATCTGTAATACCAGCACTTTGGGAAGCCCAGGTGGGTGGATCCTGATGTCAGGAGTTCGAGACCAGCCTGGCCAACATGGCAAAACCCTGTCTCTACTAAAAATACAAAAATTAGACGGGCATGGTGGCGTGAAACCTGTAATCCCAGCTACTCAGGAGGCTGAGGCAGGAGAATCGCTTGAACCCAGGAGGCTGGGGTTGCAGTGAGCCAAGATTGCCCCACTGCACTACATCCTGGGCAACACAGCGAGACTCTGTCTCAAAAAATAAAATAACATAAAATAAAGAAAGAAGAAGAAGCATAGTATAGAAAATACTTTTGGAACTTCCCTCTCAATTTTTTGCCAACTCCAGAACCCAGGAAGGCCGGCCTTAATGAGCATTACTTGATATATTCTTCTTTTTCAAAGCCAGCTGTTTTGAACTCAGTAAAACACAAGGCAGAAGATGTTTGCATACAATAGGTGATTTGTTTAATTGAATATTTTGTTTTCTGACTAGATTGAAGTTTAATTTTATATAAAATGAATTATTAACATTAACCAAATTGAGTTTTACAAAATTTATTTGGATATTTTCTGGATTCACTAGCAACCAAGGTTAAACATTAGTAAAGTATTCTTTCTGTCCTACCCATATTGTATTATATTATTTAATTGTATAACGCAATTGGTGTTGGAAACTGAGAACCAATTGCAGACAGTGATAGTAAACTGAATTGTCTGCCTTTGTTTCTAATCACAATCTGTTGTTTAGGTAAGATAATGATTCCTTGTGTCGGATGAAAGACATAATCTTAATATAAACAAAATTAAAAGTAAGACAAAGAGTTTGAATAAGTGCTATTATATTAAAATGTCAATAAATGGAATTACAATCTAAATATAAAACTCTTTCCTATGCAGATTTCTACTGATAATATTAAGTCAAACTACTGCTAATAGAAATGTAATAGCATAGTAGAGATGATAATGAAATAGAACGAGTGCAGCTTCAGTTATAATTTCTCACCATAGACTGAGCATGCCGGGATCTCATTCATACTCATTGTATAAAACAGGTTTTTTTTAACAAGACAACATATTTGCTCTGTTCTCCTTTTCAACAAATAATTATTTCTAATAAAACTTCAAGTCTTTCTATGGCTGTATGATATTACTAATCTCATGTACATATTCAACTTTTCCCTTCACAAATAACTCACCACATTTCTTTTTTTTTATTATTTACTCAAGCAACTCCACAACTCTACTAGTTTGCAGAGCTTCCTTAAATTAACAAAGATTTACTGCTGACACATACTTAGAAAACACCTGTGACTTAATTCACTAAAGTATAGCTTTATTATTAAAGTCAACTTGTAAATGTTAGGAAAGAATTTAGTTTCCTTTGAAACTTTCTCAGGCAAATGAAAGCCTTACACACACCTATGACATTTTTTCAGAGTTTTTTTTTTTTTTCAGGCATTCATATTTCAGTGCCTATCTCCTGCTGAGATGTCTCCCCATAAAGTTATCATTTTCATGGTCCCAAACATATCTTATCTTTAAAAAATATTGTTGGTACATAGTAGGTGTATATAATTACTGTGTACCTGAGATATTTTGACAAAGGCATGCAGTGTGAAATAATCACATCATGGAGAATAGGGTGTCCATCCCCTCAAGCATTTATCCTTTGTGATACAAATAATCCAAATATCATTTTTAAGTTATTTTAAAATGTACAATTAAATTATTATTGACTATAGTCATCCCATTGTTCTATCAAATAGTAGTCTTATTCATTTTTTAAATTACTTTTTTGTACCTATTAACAATCCCCATGTTTTCCCCAGTCCCCGACTACCCTTCTCAGCCTCTGGTAACCATCCTTCTACTCTCTATGTCCATGAATTCAATTGTTTTGATTTTTAGGTCCCACAGATAAGTGAGAAGATGCAATGTTTGTCCTTCTCTGCCTGGTTTATTTCATTTAACATAATGATCTCCGGTTCCATCCACGTTTTGCAAATGATAGGATCTCATTCCTTTTTATGGCTGAATAGTACTCCATTGTGTATATGTTCAACATCTTCTTTATCCATTCATCTGTTGATGGATGCATAGGTTTCTTCTAAATCTTGGCTATTATGAATAATGCTGCAATATTCTTGATAGACATAGATGCAAAAATCCTGAATAAAATATTAGCAAATTGAATCCAGTAGCACATAAAAAAGCAAATCCATCATGATCATGAAGGCTTTAATCCCTGAAATGCAAGGTTGGTTCAACATAGGCAAATCCATAAATGTGATTTATCACATAAACAGAAATAAAAAATTCTACTATGAAGACGCATGCACATGTATGTTTATTGCAGCACTATTTCCAATAGCAAAGACTTGGAACAAACCCAGATGCCCATCAATGATGGCCTGGATAAAGAAAATGTGGCACATACACACCATGGAATACTATGCAGCCATACAAAAGAATGAGTTCATGTCCTTTGCAGGGACATGGATGAAGCTGGAAACCATCATTCTCAACAAACTAACACTGGAACAGAAAACCAAACACCGCATGTTCTCACTCATAAGTGGGAGTTGAACAGTGAGAACAGATGGACACAGGGAGAGGAACATCACACACCAGGGCCACAGGGAGTTGGGGGCAAAGGGAAGGATATCATCAGAGCAAATATCTAATGCGTGTGGGGCTTAAAACCTAGATGACAGGTTGACGGGTACAGCAAATCCCTATGGCACATGTATACCTATGTAACAAACTTACATGTTCTGTACATGTATCCCAGAACTTAAAGTATAATAATAATAAACAAAAATACCCACATGATTATCTCAGTAGATGTGGAAAAGGCTTTCAATATAATTTACCATCCCTTTATTTTAAAAACCTTTGACTGATTAAGCATCAAAGGAATATACATCAAAATAATAAGAGCAATCTATGACAAACCCGTATCCAACATTACACTGAACGAGCAAAAGCTGGAAGCATTCCCTTTGGGAAACAAAACCAGGAGACCCACTCTCACCACTCCTGTTCAACATAGTACTAGATGTACTAGCCACAGCAATCAGGCAAGAGAAAGAAATAAAAAAGCATCCAATAGGAAGACAGGAAATCAAACTATCTCTGTTTGCAGATAAGATGTTTTCATACCTATTAAACCCCATAGTCTCTGCCCAAAAGCTCCTATATCTGATAAAGAACTTCAGCAATTTTCAGGATACAAAATCAATGTACAAAAGCCAGTAGTACTTCTACATACCAATAACACCCAAACTGAGATCCAAATAAAAAGTGCAATCCCTTCCACAATAGTCAAACATACACACATACAAAATACCCAGGGATACAGCTAAGCAGGGAGGTAAAAGTTCTCAGTGAGAATTATAAAATGCTGCTAAAAGAAATCAGAGATGACACAAATGAAAAAAAAAAAATCCATTCTCACGGATAGGAAGAATCAACATAGTTAAAATGGCCATACTGCCCACAACAATTGCAGATTCAATGCTATTCCTACCAAACTACCCATTATGTTTTTTCACAGAGTTGAAAATACTACCCTAAAATTCATATGGAACCAAAAAAAGCCCAAATAGCCAAAGCAACCCCAAGCAAAAAGAACAAAATTGAAGTTATCACATTACCGGACTTCAAACTGTACTGCAAGGCTACTATAACCAAAACAGCATGGTACTGGTACAAAAACAGACACAAACACCAATGGAACAGAACAGAGAGCCCAGAAATAATGCTATGTACCTACTCACACAATCTGATTTTCAACAAAGTTGACAAAAACAAGCAAGGGGGAAGAACTCCTTATTCAATTTATGGTGTTGAGATAACTGGGTAGCCATTTGAAGAAGATTTAAACTGGACCCTTTCCTTATATCATATACAAAATAACTCAAGATGGATTAAAGACTTAAATGTAAAATATGAAACTATAAAAACCCTGGAAGATAACCTAGGAAAACCTACTCTGGACATAGGCCCTGGCAAAGATTTCATGATGAAGATGTCAAAAATAACTGCAACAAAACCAAAAATTGACCAATGGGACCTAATTAAACTTAAGATCTTCTGTACAGCAAAAGAAACTTTCAAAAGAGCAAACAGACAACTTACAGAATGGGAGAAAATATTTACAAACTCTGCATCCAACAAAGGATCTAATATATTCAAAATCTGTAAGGAACTTAAACCACAAGCAATAAACAAACAACCCTATTAAAAAGTGGACAAAGGATGTGAAAGACGTTTTTCAAAAAAGGTAAACACACTGCCAACAAGCATATGAAAAAAATGCTCAACATCACTAATACTTAAAGAAATGCAAATCATAACCACAAAGAGATACTATCTCACATTAGGTTACAATGGCTATTATTAAACATTCAAATAATAACAGATGTTGGCAAAGTTGTAGAGAAAAGGGAATGCTTACACACTTTTGATGAGAATGCAAATTAGTTCAGCCACTGTGGAAAGAAATTGGGTGATTTCTCAAAGAACTTAAAACAGGACTATCATTCTACCCAGTAATCTGATTATTAGATACATACCCAAAGGAGTATAAATCATTCTACCATAAAGACACATACATGCATATATTCACTGATGCATTACTCACAATAGCAAAGACATGGAATCAACCTAAATGACCATTGACATTAGACTGGATTTAAAAAATGTGGTACAATATGCACTATGGAAATACAGCCATAACAAAGAGCAAGAACATGTTCTTTGCAGCAACATGGATGGAACTGGAGGCCATTATCTTAAGTTAACTAACTTAGGAACGGAAAACCAAATACCACCTGTTGTCACTTGCAAGTGGAAGCTAAACAAACATGAACATGGAGCATGGAACAGTAGACACCAGTGCCTATTTCAGGGTGGAGATTGAGAGGAGGGTGAGGATTGTAAAACTATTTATAAGATATTATGCTTATTACCTGGGTAATTAAATAATCTGTACACTAAACCCCTGCAACACTCAACTTATCTATAACAAACTGGACATGTACCCCTGATAAAAGTTAAAAAATGAAAGAAAATTGAAGGACAATATAATAATGATGATTTCAGTATTTCATCATTATTCCAGAAAATTTTATGATTCTACCCTTTGTTTATTTTTAGTATTTTTTGTTTATTTGGGAATAATTGATAAATAATAATGAAATAATTCCCAAAAGATAAAATAGAAAAATGTTTTAAGATGTAGAAAAAAAAAGTCGCTGTAACCTCATAATGAGTTTTATGTTCTTAAAAGGTATAATGGATTCATATGGTAAGAATCTTTGGTAACCATGCTTTCTATCTTTATCATAGAGAGATACAATTAAATTTATTAAATAAAAATTAATTTTTTTATTCTTTCAAATGACACACAGAAATAAATAATAAAATACTGCAAATGTCAAATTTAAAAAAAATCAAAAACTAAAATTAAGTCTAAAAGCCCCTATTGTACATAAAAGCTTAAGGAAAACTTTATTTGCTAACTCAGCACTTATGCTCATTTAACATGTATTTATGTGATTGCTTCGTATATCTTCTTTTTATTTAAGAGGGATTTGAGAAAGATGAGAAGAAAATACCTTGTGATAAATTTTTAAAATCTTTCTTGCACATAAATATTAAGAGTTTGAATGAGAGAGGAAGAGGGTAACTGTCAGATTCGTTGGAGAATGGAGAAGCAGTATCAATTTCCTCTTTGTGTAACTTGAATTTCTGGCAAGCAATTTGCTATTAGAACTTTTGTTCTGTTACCAGCAGACAGAACATAAATCTATGGAATGGCATCATAAAGTACTTTGATCATACTAAGCCAGAATGGATTCTGATACTTTCTGTTGATAACCCTAAGATTCAGAACAATAGTGATGTTGCCTTCCATAGACAAATTTACCTGGTGTCGGGCTTATGACTCATTCCAAGAACCAGCCCAGCAGTAAGCTTGAAAGATTTGTTGAATATGCAACAGTGCTGAGAACTATGTATAACATTTTTTTTTTTACTAGAATTATCTAAGATGCTAGATGGGATAATAATAAAATAAATGATTTTTCTTTTGGAAAAAACATTGTTTTCGTTGATAGTGGGCATTAAGTTTCACTAAAAGACTTTAGGGGTTTGATGGTTCAAACACTTGGCCTAGGGATACAAGGCTAACTATGGCTCTGACTACAAGGGGTACTTAAAAGATCTTCAAAATTAGTTATAAAAGAAAAAAAATCAAGCTACATTAATAAATTCTTTCTCATTTCATATTGCATTTTTATTCATGAAAACTAGGTGTATCCCTCCCCCCACAGCATACTATAGCTGAATCATCCAGATACCCTAGTATCTTTGTTCTATACCATTTTTATTGCTATTGGAGAGCTCTTCTGCAGCAAATGGCTACTAGAGGAACAGCCTATTTAATAACTGTCAGTGAGCCCTGATTTTCAGTATGAATTAAATCGGTCATCAAACATTTTGTGGAAAGTCTACAATGGCAGTGCTCTAAATACATAAATAAAACTAACGGATCCTATGCAGGAACAACAGGAGGTGATACCTAAATTAATATAATTACCACAGGACAGGGACGTATGAAGTATTAATGGGATACACAGAAGGAGTGTATTTATTTTATCTGAAAATAAGAAAGAGAAAAGAAAATATTATGATGTAAATTCAGCTGGCCTCCTTTTTAACTGTTAAGCTGAAAATAGGACATGAGAAAATGAGAATTTGGATATGAAATGGAACACAGGAATTATTTTAGTTATTTGGACATTGCCTGGTGAAGACAGGGCTTGGTAAAGGTGCTAGTTATGCCTAGTTTTATATATTTTTTTTTTCCTCATGGTTAGATTTAGCTCTGTGAAGGTAAAAAGTACATCTTATTCATGTTGAAATCCCTGTCACCTAGCAAGGAATAGACTCAAATGTGTCCAGAATTGACTGTGACCTCTCCTTTTGAATTTTCCTTATCAAACACATGCCTTAAGGCTGAAAGTCTTCTTTCTGAAATTAATCTCTGAGCATCAAGCTTAAATTACTTGAAACTGCCTTCTTTATAAGAAAGTATACTTCTGGGCTTATCTATTTGGACTTAGTTACTACAGCATCTTGTTGAAAAGCTTGAAGATAGAAAAGTTTCATCTACCAAATGGAAAAAAAAAAAAAATGGAAAGGTAAAACAAATTATTATCTTGAGGATTCATCAGCTACTTTTATCAGATTCACAGATATGAAGTTTAGTTGTGACTGAATTGGAAAGATCTTGGAGGAGGCAATATAGGGCAGGGAAAAGGCTACAAAATGTATAACCCTGGATTCCTCATATCTTAGCAGCTGATAGGTACAGATCACTTGACATTTAGAGTAATGACGGAAACTGTATTTGTTTGTGTTCCTTCTGAATAATGCTAGTTGTCAAGTTCCTACCTAGATGGCAGGAAACATGTATGTTACAACATCTCCTGTACCTAGAACTGGTTAAGGCTCAGCACAAGGGCTTCAGTATCTATGTCTTCTTCATAATTACATTGCGAGGTTATCTTTGTCAACTCTTTCTGCAATCCTCTCATACTGCGAAAATAAGCACGTATGCAAAAAGTGCACATAACAATACTGAAGGCTGATGAGAACTGGAGTGTATACTTTACATCTCCTTCTTCGCAAGTATCCCCAGGTGTCAGTACACAAACCATGTAATCACAGCCTCCTTGGATCATGCACAGCAATCAATGTGAATAAATGCTCAGTGGCACAGTCACATATGCAGGCCTGCAGGATGCCTTTTTAGGTTCAGCTATGACTCTATTGCTGAAAATAGAAGGGATTAGATAACTCAGAAATGGAAAGCTAAAAAAAAAAAAAACAAACATTAAGATGTTATATTGCACTGGCCCTTCCTCGATATCTTTATTCATAGATACAAAACAGATGGGCATTTTGCCTTGAACATGATCATCACTAAATATATACTATTGAATGAATCTTATGTATAATGACTCATACACAATGACACATTTACAAAGCCACTTATCTACTTCTTGCATTCTTTGCATCTCTATTAATAATGTTTCACAAACTAAGGATACTTTCTATAAAAAGTAGAGTGCACACAAACATAAAATTTCATGATATTCATGAATTTCTTGGAGCTCATTTATAGGTTGTAGATACCAAGGTAAGATATCTTGATATAATTTAATTTTCTCATTTCACGGAGGAGCAAACTGAGACCTTAAGGTTACTTGAAGGGTCAGTTCATTGCCTTTCCAACCATACTATTATACTGACTTTCCTTTTATGGATGAGAAATGACTTAATGAAATAATTCTTACAATGCTTCAGTAACAGAAGAGTCACTCAAGGCTACTTGGTCCTCAAATAATAATAATTATTTTTATTGATGGCTCAGGATAATTTAGATGTCACATATTATTCTCCTTTAAGCAGAGCAGCAACATACAACTGACTAGAATTTCCTGAACATCAGGAACTTAATTGATTCTGTCCATCACTGTCTTATGCACTTAAAGAAGATTCTTCTTTTGCCAGTAGCAGGAGGTGGTAAGAGTATAATTAAGATTTTCCTAGGCCTTATTTATTAATTTTTGCAGCTCTCCACCTCATATCATATTAAACATATAGAAATTCACTCATATTCCACATAAAACGATATTTAGGTGTAACGACATAAGATTTGGTTTGTGGTTCAATAGTCTGATAAATACAAATTTTTTGGTAAATATACAATTATATATTCATATAGTTTAATTTTGTAACTTTTTCCTGCTATGAACCAATGCTTTTTTTTTTTTAAACATTCAAAAATTTTTCTGCATCTGTGAAAAGCAATTATGCCGAGGCCTGTGCTCAATGACTAATAAATGAAGCAGTCTTAATAAGAGATGGCTATTACCTGGAAGAAATCTCCAAAGATTTTGCGATTTAATACAGATTGACATCCAAAATCAGTGATAATTGGTATTTGGGAATGAATATTTTCTTCAGCCCAAATATTGGATCCAAAATTTGGTATTGATTTCAAAGTTTAGCCTGGAAAGGCCAGGGAGTTAAAGCTGGATATAAGTTAGTGTTCTGAGCTATGACAGCAAATAATATAAAATATAAGTGAATCAAATATACAAATAACCTATTTGTTAAACACCCTAATGTTAGCCAACTGAGTGCAGAGTCTATGTATATTAATCACAGTTGATAGCATTCATCATTGTTTATATCAGTTAATAAATATATATTAGATAAATGTGATATATTTTATATCATATTGATGTGAATTTAAGGCACTCAGCTCCAACCTCCTCTTGATGGATGTATGATTGACATTCAGGGTAACCAAATGCCTTGGGCTTGTTTCATTTAACATTACTCTTACTTAGTCTACACTGAGACTGTCAGTGTCATTTGCCATTAAATCTGTGAGCACTGGCAAATTAACTTACTGAATTTCAAATTTTTATCAGTAATGGAAGGATGTCTCTCTTGCCACGTTGTTGTGAGGATTAGAGATAGCACACACAAAGCAACTGGAACCATAATAGGGCCAGGAGAGCAGACATGCAATAAAGGATGGCTATTATTTTTAGTCTGTTTTTCAGATGAGGAAATTTGGCCCAATAGTAGTTCTCTCCCCTCCTCAAATTGATTCTTTTCATCTCCTATTGCCAATGGGCACCATACTTCTCAGCTATTCTGTCAGGTGGGTATGGCCTTATGAAAATCTTACCAATGAAAAATGAGCAGAACATGTATGGGGAATGTTCAACTTACTTAATCAAAATGAAATTGCTTGCCCAGGGCATTATCTCTTTTTCCTTCACGCAGGCTGGAAAATGAATCAGGAGAGCCAGTTCTGACTATATAGATAAGCACAGTATTTTAGAGGAGGAGGAATATTAGGGAAGAAAAATTGGGGTCCTGAATGATGCTATGGAACAAAGCTTCTCCACCTCCTCAAACAAGAGGTGAAAACTTTTTATTCTAAATCTAACCCACTTCATTTTCTCATGAAATTGAAATTATTTGCTCATCAGGTTTCTTAAAAATATGTTTTAAATTAATTTCTTGGAAGTTTACTGACAGATTGAAGTTGACTATTTCTTCTATTTGTATTTGCAAAAAAAAATATAATGAAAACAATGGATAGAATTTGTGAATATTAATTATACCAAAATACTGTGCTACATACTACATTTATAAGTCACATAATTTTTATAATAACCATATATGTTATATAGTATTATTATCCTTATGCTGCATATGAAGAAATTAAGTCACAGAGATTAAATAGATTTCCACTGGTCATTTGGCTTTAAAAGGAATGGAACTAAGAACCAGGTTGCCTTGATTTAAAATCTTAGTTCTTCAATTTTTAAACTGAGCCACTGGGAATTTGCTCAACCTTTCTTTCAAATGAGCCATACCTATTTAAATGAGTCTGGTAAAAAATAATTTTATGCCTTTGGTTTATACAATTTGAAGACAAGAAAAAGTACCTGTAAAGCTTTGAGCTATATATATCTTAATTCTGGTGTGAAAGTGGAATTCATTTGTGTCACACCAGAAACCAGAGTAGAATAAATGGTGAAATGACTGAAAAGGAGTTTAATGATGAAACACATTAATGAATTGTGTTCATAGAAATAGCATGCCTTATAACCTCAAAGTTGTGAGTTGCTCTGCACCATAAATATTTAAAGATAATATGAATGTCTTCAAAGATTTTGAAGATGAGTTCATTAAAGAATGGAAAATTGACCTGAACTTTCCTTGAATTTTCATAATCTTAATTTTATACAAATTAATGTTTAATCATTGTCCTGTCTAATATGGAGATATTATCAGTCTGTGACTGTATATCACTTCCAGTTTTGTACCACATAAAGAGAACACAGTCTTTGCTGTTTCAGTTGTATTTTCTTCCTCTGAAGTGAAAGGACATATAACAGAAATATTTAGTATAGCTGTTTCTGGGAGATGAATTTTTAAAATTATTTTATCATATTTTTCTTTGTTTCTGATGTCTGTACTTTGCAGTAAGTTTCACTAAATGTCACAAATAGGTACTTGAAAATTGTAACTTTAAGAAAAATGACATATAGCAGGTCCTCACATAACATTGTTTTATTCAATGTCATTTTGTTATCATGCTGATGAGAAAGAAAAGATTGGTTTTGTTATATGCCATTTCATTTAAAGTTTCAGTATCTGATAACCTATCAAAGGTATTAAGTGAGGATTTATTGTATACATGTATGTGTTATAGTAATACATAATTCTATAATTATATATAGGATTTAGGCAGATAATTCAGAATTTTTTCATTGAAACACTAATAGACCAAATTTCTGCCTATCTTTGAATTTTATATTTATTTGGAAAAATACATGTTTGTTATCAGCACTACCCAGTTTACCACACTGCATAATAATTCAGAGGCATTTTTCCAGTATTTCATTTGCCTTGAATATGTTAGATGTCAGAGGAACTTAAACTAATTACTTCTGAGCTCACATAAGCACCAAAATACATTTTTTGAATTAGCTTAAGCCTAAAACACAGGTCTTGTTTTATTTCTTTGAACTGATACACCTCTTGTTGAATGTAGTATATTTATATCCCCAGATTATGTATTTTTTAACTGCATATAAATATGGGATAATCTAAGAATAAGTAAATACATACCTATTGTTAGCATTTTGTAATGTACAATAGTTATTTTGTTCTGTCTCTGAACAACACACAGCCTCATAACACACTTTATGGTGTATAGGGACTTTTTAATATTTTCAAACCCACAGAAAGTCAATGGCACAAAAAGATATCTTTTATTACTTTATTGAAAGTTTAATATCTGCTAAAATAAATTTTAGATTTCTTTACTTACTTATAAATGGACATTTCTATCCTATTCAAAAGATAAAGTGGGAACAATTACATAATTTACAAATTCATTTTCCAGTGTCTCTGTTTAAAAAAATTATTAATTTCCCATGAGAAATCTTTTTACATTACAACCATAGAGTATTAGAATACCACAATCAATCAGTAAGGTAATTTGAACTCTGCCCTGATGTCCATGTATGTCACTGACCACTCAAAACCACAGACGTCTAATCTCCAAAGTCAGAAGGCAAATGAGAAAAAGTAAAGATAAGGATCAAAGAGTCCTGAAGATGCACTCCATTTTTCTGCAGGTCTTTTGAAATGTGAATTTTTTTGAAATTTTAGAAGTTAGATGGATGAAAATGTCTGCCACAACAGCAGAGGTAGTGGTACATTGCAGTTTATTCGCTGTCCTTGCTAGCAGGAGAATCAAATTACCCCTATTGTGGCCCTGGCTTTTCCCAGCCATGCAGAATGGAACTTCAATCATTTCAGCAAAGTGAATGTTTCATCTCACTGTTGACAAAGATAGATACTCTATGTCTATTCTTTCATATGGCCATACTCTTCTTACCTAAAATACTTTTTCATCAGAAGAAACAAATTTATATCATTTATATATATATATACAGAGATTGAATCTGATTAATTAAAAAGTTAATAGGAAAAAATCAGTCTTCTTTTAGGGCTCTGAAATAGAAAGGCATATGAATTCATAGCTACCTATCTTCACTGCCTCACATATGTAAACTCATGTGAATTTCTTCATTAATTTTGATAGGATTATGCTGTGGTATTATAATGCCACCACAAATAAATGATTTATAGAGTTTAAACTTAAATTATGGTCTCTTAATACAAAGAGAATTAATGAGTCTTGAAGGACAAGTTTTCCTTTAAAAATTTTTAATGTACATTTAAATTTTTAATAAAGGCTCTGTTTGTTCATGTTTACTGCCTAAGTATGTGTCAGAATCCTTTCAGTAGAATTTAATAAATTTGTGATAAGCCTTATTGAGTGTTTGAGATGTTACCTCTATTCAGAGCCACATCTCAAGTAAGAGATGGGTTTTTTGGGGGGATGTTTCATTTTCAAAGAGATAGTTAATAAATGGATTCAAAAGTATTTGCCTTTGTGTGTAAACAATTTATTTTATTGGTGATGTGCAAATTAACTATCCTACTTACAATTTGTTTTATTTAATACTTTTTATTCTCAGTTCAATGGAATAGGTACCACACATGGATTACTCAATTTGAGAAAATAAGATACCAAAGCAATAAAAGACTTCTAAAGTTTAACATCATTACAAAGCCAAGAGACTCTTTAAGTCTGACCACAGTAAGGTGATCTTTAGTTTCACACTAGACAGTATGAAGTAGCTTGCAAAAGAGCTGAATTTTCGAAAGCTACTTAGTGGCCATGGATATTATCCCAGATAATTATCCACAAAACTAGAACAGGGAATTTGGGCTATCTTGGTTCTATAGAATTTAATGTATGTCATAAAAACCATTCTATTAAGCAAGTAAAAGTCCTGAGGACTTACGTACCTTTATTTTTATTTTCCCTAGTGGGACTGTCTCTTCTTTTGAACCTAGATGTGAACTCAGAAAAGCCCACTCCATTTTCCGGCTGTTTGTATAATATCTCAAAATCCAACAAAACACAGTTTGATGTAGAAATCAAAATTTTTAAGCCTTCTTTTTAGGCTCCCTTTCAACTTTTCTTTTTAGGCTCCCTTAGCTCAGGCCAAATATAAATGGTAAGCCTGCCTTGCTCATTGCAGTTTAGGATGCATCTGGGAGTTGGAGGTAAGGGTAGAGGTGGGTAAGAAATTATCAATGCCATCATTCTTGTGCAAAGTTGGTTTTACCATTGCTCTCTGGATATTTAATGATTATTTTTCCCTTGAGAACACTTTCATGGTTTCTTTGGGAACTCCCTCATGGTTCTTGATCTTTAACCTTCTAAGGAATTAGTCTCTAAATTAATCCTTAATTAATCTGTATTTCAGGTCATCCCAAACTCTTCTTCCACCGCAAGGATTCCGTTGATACCTGCTTAGCTTCATTTTTCATTTCAGGGTTGTTCTTGGAGAAAACTATTACAGGTCTATATCAATTCTGTCTCTTCTGAGAGCACATCTTTTATCCATGAAAACACTATTGCATTCTTTTCCCATTTAAGACAGAAAAAGTGTAGCTCCCTCCAAACGTTCACTTAATTTTACAGAAATACACACTTTGGCACAGTGGTTCACACCTATAACTCCAGCACTTTGGGAGGCCAAGGAGTGCGGATTATTTGAGGTCAGGAGTTTGAGACCAGGCTGGCCAATGTGGTAAAACCCTGACTCTACTAAACATACAAAAATTAGTTGGGAGTTGTGGTGTGGCCTGTAATCCCAGCTACTTGGGAGGTTGAGGTGGGAGAATCACTTGAACCTAGGGAGTGGGGATTGCAGTGAGTCGAGATGGCACCACTGCACTCCAGCCTGGGTGACAGAGCAACACACACACACACACACACACACCCCACTTTGAGGCTGAAGTAAATCTGACTTATTTGCAACGTGAAAATAAAATATAAAATCTCTTCTTAGGGTTATTTCTAAACATAACTAACAACAGAATCATCTGAATCATCAGAATCATCTATTTTGGAAAAAATCAGATTCATCAAATGAACCTTCAGCCAACAACTGATCATCCATTGAGAAGGATGTTTACATCACACGTAGGAATGCTATGTTTTCTAGGATTTGACATTTTTAGCGATTGAGAATTATTATGTTTTGTAAATAGAAATACCACGGCTAAAAACAGAATGTTATAAATAGAATATTGTTTGTTTCTAAAGTCGATATACTAGAGTCATGTGAAAATAATAAAAGCAAGACATTTTGTGGCAAAGTTATCTGGGAGTAAACACGGCAGCCACAAGCACTGCTGGTGAGAATTTTCCAGGCATATGGGAAAAGGGTTGACAAGTTGCAGTGAAGCAGCAACTTTCCCTTTGCTCCAACAATAGCCAGCCAATCACTCGTCCTTTGATTTCTCCGATAATTATGTACCAATTGAATATGTTTCACAGAGCTTTGAGTAATCACCTTGAAAAACCACGCCATAAAACTTCAGTTAAGCAGGAAGGATTAGGATAGCATATCGTTGTTAAATATGAATTTACACTGTAATAATTCTCTCCAAAGACCAAATAAATTCTAGTTCAAAAGCCTCTAAAAAAAAAAAACAGGTTCTAAAGTCTCATAATAAGTTTTTATTTTTTTTAACTTGGCCTTTTCAATTTCTGTGTAAAATTAAAAACCTTCATTTGAATATAATATCTACTGTTTTCAAATATTTACAAGTTGCTTCCTTTTTATCATCATAGATCATTATACACTAATGATGGGGGTGGTGAATGAATTAACTTTCTTCCTGTTGTGAATTGAATTCTGTTCCCCTGAAAGATATATGAAATGCTTGTGCATATCCCCTTATCTGAAAACAGGATCTTTTCATGTATAATCTAGTTAATACAGTCATTTGAGAGTGGAGTTGACCCTTAATTCAATATAACTAAACTTCTTGTAAGAAGAGAAGGAACACGGAGAAACAGATAACACAGAGAGATTGCTATGTGAAGACACAGATACACAGAGGTAAGTCACTCATGTGGGATGAAGGCAGATAGTGGAGTTGTGCCACTGCAAGCCTAGCATTGCTCTTGATAACCTGAAACTATAATAGAGAGCATGATTTTGTCCATTTTTTTTTTTTTTAATTTTCCAGAACTGGGAATGTTTTAAACCACCTAGTTTGTGGTAGTAATCCTGCAGCAATGCTAGGACATGAACACATTCCTCTTGACTAAACATTCAGTGTGTTTTATGTTACTACATTTACTATGAAAGTAGCATATGAAACATATTGAATTACTTTTTATTTAATTACTTATTTAGCCCCGAGTTGGCCAATCGTGAGAAGTCAGTCATGACAGAAAAGTGTATCTATCACCCTGGTATCTAGGTTGAGAATTTGGATTATCCTTGGGTAAAAAGTGAAATATTTTATTTTTATTTTTTTGTGTGAGATAATCAAATGGTGTATATGGCCACCTTTTTGAAGAATAAATATATGCGATGATGGACTTATGTAAATATTTATGAGTTAAGAAATGAAATGTGAGGACATATGTTATATTTTGGCCACTCAAGGCTTTTTCTTTTGGATTAAAACAGTCTAAATTTTTCTTTAGAGAACCTGTTTGTCCTTTTCCACTGTACACATATTTTGTGTTGTACTCACTGTGCTTTTAGCTTTGAGGGTACCAACAGGACCCTAGGTCTGGCCGACTAAAACAAAACAAAACAAAACCTCACATTTCTGTCCTAAAAAAATGAATACATGTATAAACGGGCAAAGGACCGGAATAGATGTTTCTTAAAAAAAGACATACAATGGTCAATAGGTACATGAAAAAATGCTCAGCATCATTAATCATTAGGGAAATGAAAATCAAACTCACAATTTGCTATAACTTCGCAGCTGTTAGAGGGGCCACTATCAAAATGATTAATGATAACAAATATAGAGAGGATATGAAGAAAACAGAGCTCTTGTACATTGTTAGTGGGAATGTAAATTAGTAGTACATCCACTATGCACAGCAGGGTGACATAGTCAATAATGATGTATATTTCAAAATAAGAGAATACATTTCAAATGTCTCACCATAAAAAAGTTCTAGGTAAGGAGGTGATGAATATGTTATTTTGCCTGATTTAATCTCTCTTTACTGTATATAGATATCAAAACATCACACTGTTCTCCATAAAGGTAGATAATTATGATTTGCTCATCAGAAATAATATTAATAATATATTTTTTAAAAAGATGTGTGTACATGGTATGCTTTCAGACAAAATTGGTGATATTAGCTGGAAGTTTTATTCTTTCATGCTATAAACTGTTTTGCTTGCCCACAAATGGAGTTAATACAGAAAAATTTACTGCTGAGAAAGAGTAAAGAAAATGTCGCTATAACCTTCAAAGATAGCATTTGATAATGACTGAGACCTTATAATTCTGAGGTATAGAGCCAAACACATATTTTGATTTTCCTTCTGTACCTATAGGTGAACAATTTTTCTTCCTATCTGTGGTAAACTTCTACATGTATACGCTTCATGTAAGAAGGTACAATATCTTGACTGTGGCCTGATAAACATGCATGAGTTAACTCTAAAAATCAATTTGCTTTAAAGTCCAATGTACTGAGATTCACAGTTCGCAATCAAGCATTTTTCTAAAATTAATAGAGAATCATCTATAACTTTATGTTAGAATTCATTTTAAATATTAATTTTTATAGGATCATTTTGTAATTTAAAGGAATATATATCATAATGTTCTAGATGTTCATATATACATATTCCTAATAATCTTAAAACATCAAAAATGTCACCTCTGTATTTTTAAAGTATAGCTCAATCTCTCTAATAGTTTGTACTTTATGATTTAGTAACTTCATTTTTTCATGTATTTCAAAATCCCAATTGTTCTAACAAATCAAAGATATTTTATATTTATATACTAATTGACCAAACCAACCTTATTTTATGTTTACATAAATTTTATCTTTATTTTAGTATGCATGACAGTACACTTTTAAACAAGGAACTATTCAAAGAATAAATTTTACATCACTTTAAATCTTAAAACAACAGACTCATGTATAAACAAATCAAGTATCAGAAAGTAATTCCTTGTGTAGAATGACAGTGATATACATACACACACACACACACACACACACACACTCATATGTTAGAAGACAAATAGACTTTTTTTTTTTCCGATTTTTACCACTTGGAGTTTTGTTTTAAATTTAGGCAAATGAAGTCTCGTTTCAGAAGAAGAATTCAAAGGACAGTTTTCACTTAAAACATGAAGATAAAGTTAATAAAGTAGGAGTTTTATAATCAAAGAACATATAACTATACATTAAATTTATTTACTTTTTTTTTACATAGTGTATTTGGTCTTTAAAAATGTCAGTCACCCGAGAGTGAAGACACGGCAACAGTAGAATCACAATGTTTACAAATCAATTATTTCAACAACAGTGGTATAAAATTAGTTGCAGTTTTAAATTTTATCCTTGTAATTTTTTTTCACACTTTTTGAAAATACTAGGCAGCAATTGCATGCACTTTTTCTATTTTATTTGAAAGGCACATTTATGCTTAATTATACACACATTTCCAATTCCAATTTACACTTGGCATTAGATAGCAAGAAAGTCAGTAATAGTTGTATAGTTAAATTAAAATGGCTGAAATCTACAATTTTAAAATCAGGCAATAATAAAAATGATGTTACTGTTTTGTGTTTTAAGACATAGATTTTTCTAACACTTAGAAGATATTTGGAGAATATTGTTACAAAATGAAATAAGCCATAGCAGATCAATATTTAAGGTAAATAGCCTTAAATCATTTGGTGTAATTAGGTTTTAAGGACAGTAAAAATAATTAGATTTAGAATGCTTAGGTACTTGGCTATTTAAAAGTTTGGCCCTAGTACAGCTAGGCATTTTACTTAAAAACCCAATAATTAGGAATAATTTTCATCTGTTGCTTCTGTGTAGGTTGGTACATTTCCTTCAAATAATTGATTTGAGTATATATAGAAAATAATTTTCTCAAGTCATTGACAAAGTTAGGGCTAGGTGTGGGCATTTCAATTAAGAAAAGTTTAAGAAACTATACCAAATTGCTTCACTTTTAAAAACAAAAATATAACTTCAAAATTGCTAACATGTATTCCTTAAACACTATAGTGACTATCTTTGTATAATACTGGATATTAGCAGTCAAATGAAGGAAATATATTTTGAGTAAATTTAGTTAGTTCAAAAGTTTTACTGTGTTTACCACCAGTCATAATGCCTAGTAATACCTAAATATATTCAGTTCTTATAAGGTTTTTTTTCCCCAGGATCTTTCTCGGGTGTGTGTTTTCAAATATCACACACAACATTATTTTTGATATGGGCACACATTATTTCATTTTGAGATGCATTCAGCTTTGGCTAAAATTTAGAAGATAATAAATGGCTGAGTCGAGGAAAATGGAAAAAACTGTGTTCCTATTCATTTTATACTTAATAACTATCCTATAATATTGCTGATCTTCATTTAATATTATATGTTTAACATTATACATTTAATACTATAAATGGCACATTTAATATAAACAGAACAGAATGTATTCCTGCTCTCAAGAAGCATGTTATCCATTTGAAGAATTTTCAATAAATGTAGACTTGCAAGTGTGGTTGGCAAGATCTGCTGTTCATGACTTGAAAGGAGAGGAAACCTGGAGACAGGGGACACCCTCTACACACAAGGTCATGTGCCCCAAATGACACAAACCAAGGCTTGTCTGAAATGAGTCAGGTGGAGTGCATTAGAGCCTCTTTTTCTGCTCAAGCATAATGTCAAACCTACCTATGGAAGGGGGTCCAGTGGAACCAGCCAAAGGTTTTATCTCAACAGTTTTATAGCACTAACCTCCTGCTTTATTACAGCCAAAAACACGCTTCCAAGTATCATGAAATAATCAGAAAAAGTCATGGTAACCATGGTATACAAAGTAGAGTGGAAAAAAAGCCAGAGTGGTGGAATCTGTTGTAACAATGACACATTAATGATTAAGAAGTATTCACGGTGAAAGTATTCAGCCTGGTGCATGATTCTGGTTTTAATACTACAGAAAAAAATATACTGAGAAAACAAGTAATTCCAAAAGGTTGGAATGCTACTTTTCAACCAAATACCCCTTCAGAGCCTACACTGATAACTTTTTCTTTAAGCGTAACTTTTTTATCAGCAAAGTACCAAGATTTAATTATGTAGTCACCTATCTACATAGAAAATAAGTAACTAATTTCATGCTCAATTATACATTTTCATGGGCAAGTGACTAATTTTGCAAGAAACAGCCTCTAGCAGGTGCAAAAGAATATTCTTACAATATAGTAGACGGAAAATAGTTCATTAGAAGTGTAAAAATACAGATGGTGGCCATTCTGAATATAAGCTAGATATTTAATGCCAAGTTGCTGCCATCAAATAATTTTCATCCATCGCTAGAAAGTTCAGGAGCTGACATTTTATACTATCATGTGGAAATGCCGCAGAAATCCCCGCATACTTCAGAAGGTAAAGTTGAAGGCCTCAGATTCAGCTATCACTTGATGGACAGTTGACCTCAGTTTATGGTTTTCTACCACTAAACTGTAAATCCCTGAGAGAACCTGAATTTAATGAATAGTGGCCAGAAACCCATATGGCATATAAAAGTTAATAAGTTTCAAATTAAAATTCTAATTATAGAAATGATTCATAGTCTGATTTTTAAAAAGGCATATGTTACATAGTAAAAAGTTTAAGCCCTCCGATTTCTATCCTATTCCCACATTCCACTACACAAAGGTATGCACAATTCACATCTGGGTGTGTATTATTATTATTATTATTATTTTTATTTTTATTTTTTTTGAGACAGAGTCTCACTCTGTCACCCAGACTGGAGTGCAGAGGGCTTGGCTTGATCTCGGCACACTGCAGCCTCTGTCTCCCAGGCTCAAGCAATTCCCCTGCCTGAGCCTCCCGAGCAGCTGGGATTACAGACACCCACGACCATGCCTGGCTAATTTTTGTATTTTTAGTAGAGACGGGGTTTCACCATGTTGGCCAGGCTTGTATCGAACTCCTGACCTCGTGATTCGCCCACGTCAGCCTCCCAGAGTGCTGGGATTACAGGCATAAGCCACTGCACCCAGCCCTGGGTGTGTATTTTTATGGACCATATATTCTCTCACACACACACACACACAGTATTCCATATATCCCGCATATGGTATTCTATAATATTCCACATATAGTATTTTATAACGTTATTTTCACATAGCGATACATGGTAGATAATTTTCCATGTTAATGCATGTACATTAATTTCATTATTTGAAATAGCTGCAGATTAGTCCACTAAAGCAAAGTTGAAAAAATTTTCTTAACCAGTCTTACATTCTAAGATTTTGTTGTTTATTTTAATTTCTTATTGCAGAAAAGTAATAAAGATTTTAAATTCTAAAAATCTATAATGTAATAAGGTTAAATTTTATAATATATGTGTAATAAGAAGGTCTTAGAAAACAACTTTAAAACAAAGTGGCCAACTTTGAAACATTATAAAAGAGTAGAGCCCATGATCAACAAAATTTCTCCTAAGTTCAAGTCATATGTACTATTATGACTTTTCAAGGAGCAGAGAATGTATTTCATAGAAATGTGAATGAAGTTACTCATAAAATATCAAAAGAGAACCTATAACTGTGTATATTACTGTAACTGTCCCCCATCTCCAGGCCTTCTTATATAAATTTAAAAAAGAGAATGTATCAATGATGAATTATAATTAATTTTTCACAATTAGATTAAAAATAAAAATTTAATAAATATACTGTATTCTTTAAATGATATTTCAGAACTTCCAGTTAAAGTCACATGGAAATATCTATAGTAACTATCTCATACATTTTTAAATTGTAGAACTGGAAAAAACAGACAAGATAATCACATATATTAGAAAAATCCCTGCATAAAGGAAAATTTTTGTTTATTCCTATAGTGAAAAACTATTATAAAAGTGTTCTGTTTTTTTCTCATAAAGATATAAAATCTGCTTAATATCCAGTTCCTTCAATTAACTAATATAATTCAAACACAGAGTCCAGACGTGGTGGCTCATGCATGTAATCCCAGAACTTCAGAAGCCCAAAGCAGGAGAATAGCTTGAGCCTAGGAATTCAAGACCAACCTGGGCAACCTGTCTCTACAAAACAAACAAACGAACAACAACAAAAAAACATTAAAAAATTAACTGGGCATGATGGCAACACCTGTAGTCTCAGCTACTCAGGAGGCTGGGGTGCAAGGATCCCTTGAGCCTGCGAGGTTGAGGCTGAAGTAAACTGTGATCGTGCCACTGAACTCTAGCTTGGGCAACAAAGTGAGATCCTGTTTCAAAAACCAAACCAAAACAAACAAACAAACAAAACACGAGGATAGTGGATGTCAAGACCAATGGTATTTGCTCTTTTTCCATGTTTATTTAATATTTCTATATATAAATGTATGAAAAAAATTTATAAATAATTAGAGCATATCAGCTATGTCATATTCTAGAAAAATAACGTTCTTACAAATTAGGTTCTGAGGAATTGATTTTCTGGAGAAATTACACCATCAAAATTTTTCATTCCAAGCTTTTTCAGATTTAAATACAAATTTTTAATAGTACTTTGTCTCTAAAGGTTCATATTTGAGTATAAACCCTAATTTCCATTAAAAAAATTCTAGTCATAATTTATAGGTACAGTAGGTATATATTGGGAGGATACATACACATAGACGGTCTTTCCTTGGTAGTGCCTAGTGCTACAATCAGAATTATAGCAAAAAGTTAAATTTCACACACACACACACCTTGCCCATATCCAGTGCGTCATATAGAGATGGGAGAAGTATTCTTCTGAAAAATGAAACAAGTAAATTCAAACACAATGACAGAATTAGTATATTTCATCACCAAAACAAGAGATGGCTTAAATTTGACTGAAGCATTTGGAAATTCCTAATACACTCCATTCTATTGTGTTTGGTGTGATTTTTAGTAGGTAAGCCTCCTTCCCCCAGAAAATTTCAAAAGAACATACACAAAGCATACAAGATTATGCTTTTTATTTCTGTATGTTCTCCATCAGTCTTAGTGTCCTTGGTTGGTGTAAAAAATGGAAAACTGAATGTGTGGACCTCATCTTCTTTTGAGCTTTTCAGACCTTAGGATTAGACTCTAAATCATGATATATACATTAAGACATTGGCGACCAGAGAGGAACCCATTCTGTTGGCCAGCTGCTCTTGCCCATCATGTATCATACTCTATTTCATTCAACCTTGCAATATCAAGTTCGTTTTCTAAAATCAGTAAATAATACTCCAAGATTCCAAAATAAAGATCATTTTTATTTTTTCTTGCCTGTAGTTTTCTCTTCCTTGAAGTCAGCTTTGTCAGATCTTTTTTTTTTGCCTTTTTAAAGAAAAATTATATTATATATCATGAAAATTGTGGCATGTATTATATTTTTATGAGAACCATAATGTCTAAAATACCCTAACACTCATTATTGGTTCTCAGAATATCAGTGGTTTTTTTCCAGAAATGTCTAAACCAATATTCTCCAAAAACAAAATACTCCCTTCGGATGTTTCTAATTTAGTTAACCCCTTTCCTGAAACCAAAAATCTGTATGATGGAGCTTCAAACTTGATTTTTAATTGTGATATGTGAAGCCTGATATATTTTTTTTATCACCTAACTGGTAGGTAACTCAGAATTTTGATTGTAAAATTCAAACAATGAGTCAATATCTCATTTAAATTGAGAAGAAAGAATACAATTTGATAAGCAAAATATTCCAAGGAAATGGCTTTGCAGATTCAGGCCATGGGAGGGGAACAGATATGGAGACATATGCATATGTTAAAGGAGATTTATGTGGAAGAATGTGATTTCAATTGAAGTGTAACAACTAAGGTCAAGAGAAGTAGGTGAGGTTGAACCACTTTATGAAATGCTATGCTGTGAAAAGAATTTGAAGGCTGGAAAGAGTTTGAAATGATGTTTTAAGCAATCATGGGAAAATTCTAGACAGAAGTGATATACACTGCTTCACAGAGGTATCTTTTTACTAGGACTTTTTAATGGTGTAGAGAAAGCTGACATATTGCTGCAAGGGAAAAAAGATTTGATTTCCTAAGTTTGACCTGAGTGTATTAATACGGCTAGTCTATTAACTCTGGAGACATTCTCTATTCACCAACCCCTTAAATCCCCAATTTTCCTTAAGTATCAGCAGCTATAATTCTAAAATATTATTTAAGTGGGCTAACTTAGGGGATAGACTTGGGTAGTGGGTGTTAATAAACACACTTGGCTGCATATCTAACACTATATTTTAGAATAAATTGTATGAGTATTAAAGTTGGCTTTTGTCCTTTCCCTAGCCTCTGTACTATCTTAAATTTTGGTTGATTCCAAACTCTGGAAAAATGCTTTCTATTTCCCTTCAAATGTCCAGTGATTTCAATTCCTTATCTTAGGTAGTTGACTCCAGCAAGAGAGTAGAAAAAATGTAGTTTGAATCAGAAATAAATTAGAGAGAGTGAGACCATATGGTAGGTTATTGCACAAGGTAAGTGGTTGTGAGGGTAGAAAGAATTTAAAAGTAAAGAAACACATCAATAAATTGAATCAATAAGCATTTATTCAAGCAGTCATATTGGAAAGGGAAAGAACCAGCTGCATTGAACTAAACCATATGGTTTTATAATTTATGAACATACCCAATAGCCTTCACCAATTTCAGCCTGAATATAGTTTTCTGAATCATCAAGTCATTGACATGAGCCCTAACCAAAAAAAAAAAAAAAATGTAAGGTAAGGGTTTTCTATCTGTCTTGTTTTGTTTTACTTAGAGGCAAGAACAATTAGAGAAGGTAAAGGGAACCCACCTAGACGACTATGGCAATATAAGTATGAACAGTATATCATCAAGTAATGACAGGTCCTATCTATAATATATCTAAATAAATATTGAGCTAAATAATTAGAATCATTTGCCTAAGCCCTTCAAACTTAGCCCTCATACCCATTAGGCTGATTCAAGACCTCAAGGAAAATGCAAAAGGGAATTACATTAATTAATCAATTAATTAGTTCCTTACTTTTCATATATATTACTCTCCTGAAATTGGTTTTATAATAATTTGTTTTTACAAGTGGTTCATTGCTTTTGTCATGTGGGTAGTGCATTATGAAGTTGTTATTAAACTAAGGTATTTTAAACAGAAAGGGAATTAAATTTTATTTGGTATGCAGTTCTGGGGATTTTCTATATGCAATTGCATTTCATCACAAATTGAAGCATTATTATCACCATATTAAAGGTAATGAAACAGGTTCAGAGTTATTAAATGAATTACCAAAGCTCACAAGCTACTCTCAATATGGACACTAAGTATTAACACTAAAAATACTGGTATGATGAGTGATTGGCTCAAATCAGGGAATTCTTTATAATTTTTTTCTTTACTTCTTTCATCTGTTCATGTTGTATAACACTCCATTCTCTCTAAGCTACCAGCAAATTGTGTCAGAAAAAAAAGTGTAAGGAGCTCTGTCAAGTTTCTTCAACTAAAATGAATGATTATAATCTGCATAGATTTTGAAGGCAAGTTTCAGTGATAGTTCATAATAGTGAAGAACACATCAGAGATAATTTTTCTTATGCCAACAACAGCCTTTCTGTTCTAAAATGATAAAATTTAGAGATGAAAAGGACAATATGAAGTCTGTAATCCATACTTCCTGCACAATATTTTTGTCCTCACTACTGTTTATAACAGTATAAAGAAAATTTACAACAACCCAAAGTAACCCAGTCTATATTTTTCAGTTGACTTCTTATTGAAACTCTTGCCAGATCTCCACTCCTACCCAGTGTTACACATATCAGCCAACTACATACATCTGTACAATCTATCAGCCAAATATGACAGAGAGTAAGATTCAGGCCAAGATCCTGAAATAAAGCTTTTTCCTTTCTTCAGTGGTCTCTCTTTTAATTTATTATGGTGTTTCTGTTATTTAACATCATTCTAAGAAAGAAAAATGTTAGCATGGATTTTTTTTCATTCAGATTTATAGTCTGCAATGTTTGTTTAAAATGCAAATATAAGGGCATTTAACTCATCTGGAATAACCACAATGGCAGTTTATATTTCATATCTCATTTCTTGAGGATGCTTCTAGCGAGCCAGAGACTAAAATGCAACTCATACTAAGCAGGGTTTGAGGGAGGAAAAGAGAGTTGAGGCCAGGCATAGAGCCACCTCGAAGGGGTGCTGCCTTGGGTATGAGAATACTGGGGAATGAGGACACTTACAGCCTCCTGGATGCCCAGCCCAGGATTGGAGGCATCTAGCAGGCACTTGCTAGGACCTAAGAATATCCAGTTTCCCCCTTCCATGAGTTGCCAAACTAATGCACAACACTGGGCTGGCAGCAGGCTCTGGGGAATTTGAGCCAGGCATTCCCAGCTTTCAATAGTTTGCTGCTCCAAACTGTGGTAGAAGGGCTTACTCCATCCAATTTTAAGACATGGCCTCTAGCTGCCTTACTGGATGTACCAGGGCATTGGGCAGCCCTTGGCAGAGGGGAGGGGTACCACCACCAAACTTACCCTGAGACACCCGGGAGTACATGCACCCAACTCTGACCTAGGTCTTCTGGATTATACTCAGGTCCCCACTGAGGGCAGAGGGCAATGGCAGAATGCCCGCATTGGCAGAACAGAATCCCCTGTTCCCCATTCCCAGTCCCCTCACCCCCAATGCCTGATAGGATCAGTTGCTTTCCCAGATGGAGGGAAACAGAAGTAGTAGCCAGGGCTGGGGTGTTTGGGAACCAAAATTGTATGTAAACTGACACTGAGTTTCCTCTGCCTCCCACTCCCACCATGGTCTATTGTGTAACTGGAATTCACTTAAAAATAACAATTTAAATATATTAACAATTTTAAGACTGTGACAATGGAGTATTAAACCAAGCACTGCGCTCTTTTGAGCTTGGGGCCCTGTGGGACTGCAGAGGTTGCATGCCCATGAGGACCGCCTTGGCTATAGGACAGATGGTGATTGATGTACACATGCATATTAACAAGTCATCAAGCCGAGCTGATGGCAAGCCTCAGAAACCGAACGCTGAGAGATCAGACACCAGAAGATATGGCTCTATTGAAAGATCTATCCCTCTCTCACTAAGTGGCTCATACATACCTCAGCCAAATCATCGATCATATTTATACTTCTGTTAGTTTACTACAGGTTTTGGTACCAAAGAACTGTTGCCAGATCTGGGTCCATGATGTTTATAAATGTCATCATGTCTTGTAGTTTAAATACTGTGAAGTTAGGAGTCTAGACAAACTATTAAACCATAAGTATGCTTAAGGTTTCTCTACGTGATCCATAATCCAAGAACTTCCAGAAGTTCAGATCAACACAGACCCAAATTAACTATGTTTTCCCACTATGTTTGTATCACTGTCCTATTAGAGCTCATGTTCTAGAGCATATTAAAATGAAGATGAGAAGCACCATTGGAAATATTTAGGTAGATACATTAGTTGATGTTTTGATGATCATTAAAGCTCATTACAGTAATAGCTTATCAAAAACCAAATAATTGTATCAATTTTAATTAGGTCAACAAATAATTGTTAAGTGCACTTGGTTGGACAAGGTACTATGGGGAAATAGAAAGACAAAAAAAAAAAAAATAGTTACCGTTCTGTAGAAGTTTACTGTATTTAGTTTCTGCCTACATTTGATAGAAACCTCAAAATATTTATGTGTTTTGTAAAAATCTCTTTCAAAAATGTCAAAAATAGGCATTGGTAGAGAAATCTGATATATTTGAATGCCATTCTTTGATAATATATAACATTTATAATGGTACATACTTAAAAGTTTTCCTAGTATTGATTTTTCAGAAGCGGATACAAGATTTGGGAAAATCACAGGGAATAATGTGACTCAGTTGAATATATTTGATTCCATGTGACAATAATTTTCAATCAACAATGAATACAAATTGAAGGCGGAAAAGACACTGTAGAAAGATAATAAGCAACTTGTGCATCACAGTTGGAATGAGAGTTGAAATGTCTTCAGCGTGTTGCCTTAGGGGACTAGCCATACCTTGTGGATATTACCAGTTTCTTCCCTTCTCCACCCACTCCCTTCTCCTGGCATTGACTAAATCTCTGGGTATCTGACAGTCCCCTTCAATTTGAACCTGAAATAACAGTCCCAGTTATGGTGAAACTAATCACAGCTCTGCCTTTTTAGCTAGTAGCTATGTATCAGAATAGTATATTAAGTAAATAATTTTTTAAGTTAATAAAGGAATATTCAACCACTAAAATAGTATGATGTGTCAGTTAATTAACATTGTTTTTCATTACATTTTCAGAGTCATGTCTCCAATTGGCCACATTTACTTAATATATATTTTACATCTATAATTTAGAAAATGTATGAAAACCAAGGCAACACTAGTGTATTCTATTGTAATTATGTGTCTTACCATGTATATAAATTCATAAAATAAAAATGTCTCAAAATTGATGATTTATTCCTAACAGGGTGAATTATCAAATGACACATGAAGCTAATAAACATAGGTCTTTGAGATCAAAAAGTCATATTAAAATCTGAATTGCATTTTCATACAGAAAGTTAATTATTTTCTGCTGAGATTGATAATATATTCCCTTAGCCACTTCAAAATATTTTTAAACATCAGAGGCTGTCAAAACTCTGCATTGGAAAAACAAAAAAGGATGAATACACATTTAAGAGAAGAGAATAAACTGCAATGCAATAACCTATTTTTAATCTCCAGATACAGATGGGAGATGACTTTGATCATGTCTAGGCATAAATGACACTTTAAGGAAATTAACCTACCTAGTTGGACGCCAAAGGTCATTGTCACACTCAAACAACCTCACTACCTGCCTCTTTTCCATCCAAGGGCTGATTTTTATCTAGGGATGACTTCAATGACTTTCCCACAGGCAAGTTAAACCTTTCAGTGTATTGAGCATTATTTGAGATTTCTCAAAGACTTAGGCTAAATTGTCTTTTCCTGTTTATCACTGTAATGGTTTTTCTGGTACAATATTGCTCACGTTATCTTTTAATTTCTTAGTCCCATGGGGTACATGCTGTCTGTGACTGTGTCTGTCATGAATGCCTCAGACAGAGAAGACTGTTCTCAGAATCAGTGCGACAACAAGCTGTAGTTCTGTGATCATTTAATTAGAGAGTTGAAAGCAAGGACTTATAATTTTCTGGTGCCATCCGAACTGGAAAATATAAATGACAATTTTTAGCATCATATCAATAAAAGGAAATATAAAATATTGAAAGGTGCTTACCTAGTAATGACAGATCTTACAGAAATATACAATAAAGTAAAAAAAAAAAAAAAAAATCCAAATGAGGACTAATCCTCTGTGGGAAGTGATTTGATATGGAACAAACCACTGTGAATGTTATGCAGTCTTTTCCTCTGTGATTCTGTACTAGAAAGCAAGGGGGACATCAATTTGCTTTTTATTTATTTATTTATCTATTTATCAATTTATTTATTTATTTATTTTGGACACAGGGCCTTACTCTGATGCCCAGGGTGGAATGCGATGGTGTGATCACAGCTGACTGCAGAATCTACCTTCCAGGCTCAAGTGATCCTCCTGCCTCAACCTCCCAGAATGTTGGGATTATAGGCATGAGCCACTGCATCCAGCTATTTTACTTTTTAATCCACAAAATGTATCGATTTCCATTTTATAAAAATTAGTTTTGCATCATCCTCCCCTATTTGGCAGACTTTCAGAACCAAAGCACTTTCTTTATTCTTCTCTAAATCTGTATCCTGGTTTTAAAACCATTAATATTTGAATTTTACTACATTTAGATCTAAGCCATAGTTCTTATAAATCATTATAACAAAACATATCTGACTACACATTACATTTTTTCTACCTTGAAGAGGGCACTCAACAGTAGAACGTAGTAGCAATTTTTCCATTGCTAAGTTTCTGATAAATATTTAGGTTTTCAAATCGTCATTCTAAAGTGTCTAAGGCTCAAACAATTTACAATATTACTAACTAGACATAACTTTCTGTAAACACTAAGGAAAAAGAATGATCTAAAACTGGATTTATTTTTAATAGTGCTATAATCCAATGAGGATATAGAACATGTATTTGAATTAAAATCAATAAACAATAGATATTTTACATACTAATTGATAATCAGATTAAAATACTTATAATGGTATTCTAATAGATTTTAGAGAATTGGGTTGATTAAAGAAGCATTCAAGGACAAGGTTATAACTCAAAATTTTTAAAAAACAGAATTTAATGGGCATTACCAATGAGGTTTACTTCATAACAAATGAGCAGTAATAAAAATGCAAATGCTAATTCAAGGATGAACAAGCACACAAAATTCAGCAAAATAAATGATACTAAAAAGCAGAAATTCAAGAAAAGGAATGAATGAAATAGACAGTAGTTATTGCAGAAAACTATGGAGAATTAGAGATCATCTTTCCATTGTAGGTGGAACAATTTATACATAGCTTCAACAGATTATTGCCTTGTAGGAATGTGGGCCCAAGTTGCCAAACTTCCTATGTTGTCATAGAGCTAAAGTATGGATGGTTGTAGGAAATCCTTTATAACTTAAATTCAAACTATTTTTTAAATGTGCAAACAATGCTAAATCCTTTACTAAGCAAGATTACATGTATAGACAACCACTTTGTCATTTCACTTATATATGATAAACAGATGAGGTGTTTGGGTATACAATGAAGTAACTGTCACTCGGTCAAGATATTTAACTGTCCCATCACCCTAATGGATTCCCTTGTAACATTTCTAATTTAGTATCACCCCTCTTTCACAAATAAACTATTATTCTTTTTTTTTTTTTTTTTTGAGACAGAGTCTCGCTCTGTCACCCAGGCTGGAGTGCAGTGATGGGATCTCAGCTCACTGCAAGCTCTGCCTCCCAGGTTTACACCATTCTCCTGCCTCAGCCTCCCGAGTAGCTGAGACTACAGGCACCCGCCACCTCGCCCGGCTAGTTTTTCTGTATTTTTTAGTACAGATGGGATTTCACCGTGTTAGCCAGAATGGTCTCGATCTCCTGACCTCGTGATCCGCCCGTCTCGGCCTCCCAAAGTGCTGGGATTACAGGCTTGAGCCACCGCGCCCGGCCAGAAACTATTATTCTAACCTGGGTCATTAACAATTAGCTTTGCTGTGTTAGCAGTGTTTCACTGTGTTTATTGTTGTGTAGTATTCCATTGTGTGACTACAATAATATATTTATCCATTTTTCTGCTCATAAATATCAAAACTTGTTATGAGTGGAGAGCAGTATTTAGAAAACTAATGTCAAAATGCATACATAAACATAAATCGGCAATATTTTTCGTAGAAATATAAAACAACAAGGAGAGACTTACACTACAAAGATATATGCAAATATGATAAAACTGCAATGATTAAACCATGTAATAAGTCTGAATCAACATATAGATCAATAAAACAGAATACAAATCTTAGAGAAGGATCCCAGAACATAGAAAATATAGTATAAAATTTAGTCTCCCTTTCAATAAGAAAAGTTGGATTATCCCATAAATAATTATGAAAGAAGTGAATAGTCATAAATATAGCAATAAATAAAGGAGAATATGCTTTAAATAGAACAAAATTAAAATTGTGTGTTTTCTAACAAAATGGAAAGTGACCTAGATCCTGGAAGACATAAATACACATTTCAAAGAAGAGGAATTACAAATGGTATTATATGTTATATAAGCAGTTTTCTATGTATATAAAATAATGTTATATTATTATAGTATAATATACTATATTGTAATATATCTAATTAAACATGATAACAGGGTAAATGCAAATATGTTATCTTTCCCCTATCAGATTTATGAAAAATAAAAAGTCTGATGATATTTCATTGAACTGGCAAGCATGTGAAAATAGCCATTATTAAAGAAAGGTCAATACAGTGATATCTATTAAAATGCAAAACATATATAAGTTTTGACCAGTGCTTTTCTTTCTTAGATCTTATAGCTTCACAATGTGCAAAGATAAATGTAAAATATTTTTCTCTACACAACTGTTTGTAATACTTAAGTTCTGTATGGCTTTCAGTCCATTTGGGCTGCTATAAGAAAATAATCATAAATTGGGTACTTTATAAAAACACCAATTTATTTCTCCCAGTCTGGAGGTTGGAAGGTATAAGAAATCAAGTCACTGGTGGATTCAGTGTCTAATGAGAGCCCATTTCTCATAGCATAGCCTTCCAGCTGTGTCCTCACATGATGGAAAGAACTCTCTAACTCTCTTGGATCTCTTTTTTAAGAACCCATTCATGAAGGCTCCACCTTTACGACCTTTCACCTCCTAAAGGCCCTAAGTCTTAATTCTATTGCACTGAAATTAGGTTTCAACATATGAACTTAGGGAAGATACAAACAGTCAAAGAGAATCTAAGTATTTGTTAAATGGATACTGGCTAAATAAATTGTAATGCATCCATAAAATAGAGTACCATTATGGGTCTGTATATATTAATCTGGAATGTTTTCTAAGACACATAATAAAATAAAAATGCAAGAAGCATATTGTCCCTAGTATGTTTCCAAAAGAGGAAAATTATACACATTTAATTTTATATGCATAAATACTCTGAAAGAATATCAAAAGCTTCTAGTATTACTGACTAACTAGCAAAGGGGACCCAGCCATTTGAGGTCAAGGAAAATGATTTCACATATACTTTTCTATCCTTTAAATTTCAAATTATGAATGAGTCACCTTCAAAAATTAAGTAAGCCTTTTTTCCAAACAGAATGTCATGATAAAGCTCTATAAACTATAAAATGCTGAAAGTGTAAGAATTTATCTCATATTTTATTGCTACTAAGCACTATCTGTGAAATTTGTTAAATGATTAGGCAATAGAATTTTAAATTACATTTATCGTATTATAAAAACTATATACACTCATTGCAGGAAATGGGGAAGGTATAATGCTAATAACTTTAATACACAAAGAACTCTGCAAATTGCTAAAAATAAGAACAATTCAAATATATAAAAGGCAATTTATAAAGAAGGAAATGCAAATGGCCAATAAACATATGAAAAGATGTCCAAACTCACTAGTAGATCAGATAATGAAAATTACAGCAATAATATAATTATTTTCACCCTATAAAATGACAACAATTATCAAGACTAATAACATTGAGTACTAATAAGTGTGCAGTAAAACAGGTAGTCTCATGAATTGCTGATAGAAGTTTAAATTGCTAGCAAGTATTAGAAAACTGAAGTTGGGAAGAACGTATTATTTTCTTCTTTTGGGGTAAGTAATACATACACATAATAAACATAATTCAAAATTTAAAAGATATAAAGGATGAATAGTGAAAACTGTCCTTTACACTATTATCACCTGGCTAGTTTTCAGCTCTTCTCTTAGAAGGCAACTGATGCCATCATGAACTTGTAAATTTCAATGGAGGTTTACATATGCATATGTGTGTGGATGCACATACATATATTTTATATATACATATATAATACACACATATATTTACTTATATATTTTCTATTCACATATACAATGCATTAACTCTCTTTTTTATGCCTATGATAGAATGTTACATTCATTATTTCACAATTTTTCTTTCACTAACCTATAGCATTCTTTATTTGGTGGTGGTGTGGGAGTGGGTGCCTATTCCAACGTACAGAAGTATCCAATTTACTTGCATTGTCATTTGTGACTATTGAAGCTCTTCACAATCTTTTGCTATTTTTCACTGAATAAAAACACACATATTTAATTCCAAAATAAAAGAAAGCAAAATTTTACATTACAAAGATACTGCTGAAACAAATTCCAGAGCTGATGAATGCAATGAATGAAATTTTTAGAAATGCATCAGAAAGCATCAACATGTAAAACATAGGAATTAATATTTTCTCAATTTATGTTAATGGATTTTCAAACATTAAAAATGAATGTATCAAAATATATAAAATACTAACATTGACCAACAATAGCAGAAAAACATATACAAGCAATTATTATAGGAACAGTTAAGAAATATATTTTTAATATTTCCCATTATCTTTAGTCACCATTTCAACTTTCAATTACCTCCTTTGTCAAAATAAAAGTAACACAACAGGTTTTATAAGTGAATGCTCACAAATTTTTCAATGAACAAATAATTTTGAAGCTATTCAATGTATTTTAAGAAACAGAGAGGAAAGGAATGTTCCAAAACTATTGTTATGGAAAGGCAGAACAGGGACTGCAAAAATCTATATTTAATAACATATATAAATATGATACAAAGAGCAAAATTATAATACCATACATGTAGATATTAACCATGTTAAACAATATTATTTGTCATTATGTGTAAATAGTGTACATATGGGTAAATATATTAAAACATGTCTAAGGAATTACATCAGGAAAACGGTGGAAAAGAAGTTTTCTACCATAACTCCCAACAGAAGCATCAATTTTGACAAACATCAATGAAACAGCATGCCTTTATGGGAGGCTGGGGGGTCCAGCAGAGAAGTTCCAGTACACCATTGGAACAGACTTTTTGAGAAGAGATGCACTGAAGAGGTTAAGAAGAAGAGTTTCACTTTACCTGTATTGATGAAAAGAGTCAAAGTCTGTAAACTATTTTAAGATATTTATTCTGAGCCAAATATGAAAGTGACCATGGCCCACGACACAGCCCTCAGGTGGTTCTACGAACATGTGCCCAAGCTTGGTTTTATATATTTTAGGGAGGTATGAGATATCAATAAAATACATTTAAGAAATACATTGGTTTGGTTCAGAAAGGTGGGACAACTCAAAGCGGGGGCTTCCAGGCTATAGGTAAATTTAAACATTTTCTGGTTGACAATTGGTTGAGTTTATCTGAAGACCTGGGATTCATAGAAGGGAAATGTTTAAGTTAAGATAAAGGATTGCAGAGATCAAGTTTTATTGTGCAGACGAATCTCCCAGATAGCAGACCTCAGAGACAGCAGGTTGTAAAATGTTTCCTATTGGACCTAAAAAGGCGCCTGGTGCTTAGTTGATTATCTCTTGGATCTGGAAAGGAAGAAAGGAAAACAAAGCAGAAAGGCGCTTTTCTATAGAATGTGGATGTTTTTCCCACAAGGGATGGCTTTGCAGGGTCATTTCAAGATATGGCAGAGAAAGACGTTTTAGGGTAAAATATTTCGATTTTCTTGCTTGTTATGCCAGAGTTAGATTGCAAAGTAAGTCGTGATATAAAGGGTTAAAATAAACCTCATCTGATGAGAATTTCTGGTTTGTAGGGCGTGACTCCCCAGGTCCCTTAGACAGGAATTTGAGCAAGATAAAAAAAAATCAGAGCTTAGTCCTCATCTGCCTCATACCTCCGACTAAGGTGGTACAGCTCGGAACCAAAAGAGACCCCCTTTTGCCCACAATTTATCCCATGGCAATCAGTACAAGCATAGTGAAGGGGCATCAGTATGCCCAGCCAGGCTGGATGCTGCCCAAGAGGCCCATTCTTTCCATGCCTCACCCAGAACACTGAGCTGATTAGCAGGGCTGAGTGGTTGGGAGAGTCTGGGAGCAGGGAAGAGAGGTGGGAACTAACAGAAATCAGGGCGCAGAACCAAACAGGGCTGTGGATCCTACTGACTGCTTCAGAGACGTTTTCAGGAAGCCTGCCTATAAGCTGCTTGAGATGTCTCACTCATGGAATGGCCCAACTGGTGCCTGGGCACCCCCTCAATACTCTGTGTGCCTCCTTCATACCTATGGCCAGCTTCCCATGCACACCACCATGGATAGAAAGTGTGTCTTGCAGATGGCTTGTATACATGTGGTGACCACTAGGCTGAAGATGTGAGACTGGGAGAAGAAACACAAACTTAAGCACATCAGGGGACCACCCTAAGGAAAACAAATGGAAGCTCTCAGGACCCGGCTTGCCTTTATAGGACTGAGAGGAGGCATATGAACTTCTAAATTCTCCTCCAAGAGGAAACATGAGGTGGGGAGCAGGCATATCCATAGAAGAGATCCTAGATAGCCTCAAAATCCCTAGCCAGGCTTACGATGAAAGCGGTCTCTTCTGTGGTCAGTCAGCGAAGACTGGAGGAGATGACTGCTGTTTCAAATGCAAAGACATCCACAATAATTCAAGTAACATAAAAAAATCAAGGAAACATGAAACCAGCAAAGGAACACAATAGTTTCCTGAAATCTATCCCCTCCCTCAAATGAAGTTCTACAAATTGCCTGACAAAAAATATAACTGTTTTGAGGAAGCTCAATGAGTTACATGAGAACACAGACAACTAAATGATTCAGAAAAGTAATACAGAGACAGAATTAGAAGTTCAACAAGTATAATCATTTTAAAATAAAACAGAAATTCCAGAGCTGATGAATACAATGAATAAAATAAAAAAATGCAACTGCATAATCAACAGACTTGATCAAGCAGAATAAAGAACCTGTAAACTTGAAGACAGGCTATTTTAAATTATCAGTCAAAGAGGAAAAAGTAGAGAGAACAAAAGAGAATTTAAAAAACTCTAAGAGATTTCTAAAACATCATCAAGAGAACTGATTTACAGGTAAAGGAACTCTCAGGAAGAGAAGAGAGAGAGAAAGAGGACAAATTCTTACTTAAGAAACAATGACTGCAAAGTTCCCATAACTGGGGAGAGGTATAGACAGGGACAAGCTTAAAGATTCCTAAACAGTTTAAACCTAAAGAGAAATTCACTGATGCACACTACAATCAAACTATTACAATCCAAGACAAAGAAAGAATTTTAAATGCAAAAAGAGAATACTTTACATACAAGAAAACCACCAGGAGACTATCAATGTATTCTTAGCACAAAATTAGAAAATGAGATAATATTTTTAAAGTGCTGAAAAACAAAACAAAACAACCTTGAAACCAAGAATACTGAAGCAGTCCTTCAGGAATAAAAGAGATTAATACTTTTCCAGAGAAATAAAAGCTGGTGATGAAGGAGTTCAACACCACTCAACCTGTCTTACAAAAAATGCTAGAGAAGCACTTTAAACTGCAAAAAGAACATGAATTACTAACATTAAGACATCTAAAAGTATAGAACTCACTGATAAAAGTAACTACATTCTCAAATTTAGAATGATTAAATACAGTAATGGTACAGTATAAATCATGTTTAATTCTAATATAAAAATTAAAAGGAAAAAGTACTAAAAATAACTATTGCTACCATAACTTGCTAATGAATACACAACGTGCACCTGTAATCCCCGCTATTTGGGAGCCTGAGGCAGAAGAATGGGTTGAACCCAGGAGGTGGAGTTTGCAGTGAGCCCAAATCATGCTACTGCAGTCCAGCCTGGGCAACAGACGAGACACTGTCTTAAAAAAAAAAAAAAAAGTGTAAATTATGACATCAAAAGCATAAAAGGTGAGGGAGAATAAAAGTGTAATTTACTTGTAACAAAAGAGCAACTATTTAGAAAAAAATTTAGAAAAACCGTTCAGAAAATAAAACTAGTTTATGAAACACTGTTTTAAAAAAAGTGGCTTAAAAACTATTAAAAAACCATTAGAAATAATGAATAAATTCAGTAAACTTACAAGATACAAAATCAACATAAAATGTCAGCTGTAATTCTGTGCATTAGCAATGAACTATTTGAAAAATTAGGAAAATCACATCTATAATAGTACCAAAAACAGTAAAATACTTAATAAATTTAACTAAGGAGGGGAAATATCAATACAGGGACATCTACAAAACAATGATAAAATAAATTGATAAATAAAATACACATTAATAAATGAAGCACAGATAAATGAAAAACTGTTCTGTGTCCGTGGTTGGAAGAATTACTATTAACATCTTCATATTACCCAGAGGAATATACATATTAAATGCAACCCATATAAAAATTCCAAAGGCATTTTTCACAGAAATAGAACAAAAAATATCTTAAACCTTGTATGGAACCACAATAGACTTTGAATAGCTGAAGCTATATTGAACAGGAACAAAGTCAGAGGCATCATACTTCATAATTACCAATTTTCTGATTCTATTACAAAGCTATAGTAATAGAAATGGTATTGTACTGGCATAAGAGTAGATATGTAGACCAATGGAATGAAATGCACAGCTCAAGAATAAACCCTTGCTTGTACAGTCAATGAATCTTCAAAAAGGCACTATGCATAGTCAATGGGAAAAGAGTAATCTCTTTAATAAATGATGTGGAAAAACTGGATATCCACAGTCAAAAGAAATAATTGGATACCTCTGTTATAACACTCACAAAAATTAAATCAAGCTGAATTAAAGACCAAAGTGAAACTTGAAACCATAAGTCTCCTAGAAAAAAACAGAAAAGCTCCTTTAAATTGTTGATATTGCTTTTTGAATATGACAACAAAAGTATAGGCTACAAAAGCAAAAACATAAGTGAGGATACATCAAACTGAAAAGTTTCTGCATAATAAAGGAAACAATTGACAAAATAGAAGATGAAAATGAAAGGCAACCTATGAACTGGGAGGAAATATATGAGATAAGTCATTAAGATATAAAATATATATGGAATTTACACAATTTAAATGAAAAAAGAAACCTGTTTATAACATGGATAAGAACTAAAATAGATTTTTTTTTTTTTTTTTTACAAAAAAAGGCACTAAAAAATGTCCAACAGTTTTATCAAAAGATGTTAAATGTTACTATTCATTGGGTAAATGCAAATGAAAACCACAATGAGATTACGTTACACCTCTTACAATGGCTATTTAAAAAAAGTGAAAAGACATCAAGTGTGGGTGAGCATGTGGAGAAAAGGAATCGTTGGTGGGCATGTAAATTGGTAAATTCACCATGGAAAACATTATGTGTGATCCTCAAGAATTTTAAAATAGAAATACCACATGATCAAGCAATCTCAATTCTAGGTATATATTAAAAGAAAATAATATCATGATCCCAAAGAGATATCTGCACTCCAATATTCATTGCACTATTATTTGCAATCATAAAGATATGAAAACAAATTAAGTGCCCATCAAGGGATGAAGAGATAAAGAAAATGTGGAATAAGTTCAACAAGATGTCCAACTAGAAGTTCCTACCACTCATATTCCCCAATAAAAACAAACAAAACTATGAATAAACAACTACCTTTGGTGAAAGTAAAGTACAGTGCCAGCACACAGCAAAGAAGTAGCAGAAATTCTGAGGACCAAAAAAAAAAAAACTAGATGGCTGCATAGGGAAGGGAATAAAACATTTTACCTCTTTCACGAAACCCCGAGTCAGGTTCAGCTTGGAACCAGGAGGGACTTCATCACCATTGCAGATACCAACAGTCTTTAAAGACTCCTGCATTCCTCACATACACTGAGTCCAAGTGAGATGCTTCCCAACGTCCACACGGCTATGCTCCCAACAAAAAAGGAGCCAATGCTGTGACTCTTCCACCACAGCCCCAGCTACTATTGTGTTGTGCCACCTTAGAAGTAGAGCCACAGTGAGTGTGTCCTGCCTTGGAAGAGAGTAGTCACTTTACTCTTCCATTCCAAAGACTTTGTCAACTCCGCATCCACCTGCCCAGTGACCCACCAACCTTAAGTTGAGCTGCTGCTACACTCTGCCCCCGAGGACAAGTTGCCATAAAGTCACCCTATCTTCTCCATTCCAATTTTTGCTGGCCCCTGCCCTTCACTGCCTGAGCTGATGTGATGCCCCACCTCCCAGGGAATATATACATTGACCAAGAAAAGTAGTCACATCTTCTAGCACTTGAGTGAAAGTGGCACCTCCCTTCTTGAATGGGTGCCTTGTCCATCTAGAGAACTCATAGCCTTTAGTGCATGAGTTGAGGCAGTACCCTGCCCTCCCAGGAAACTGGTGCCTTGGGCAAGAAGAGCAGTCATACTCTGGTGCCTGAGCTGACATGGTGCTCTTCCCCCTGGAGAGTAGAAGCCTTGTGCTAAATGAACAGGTTTCCTGCCAGGGCTGAGCTGATTCCATAACCCACACTGCAGTGAAATACAGCCTTGGCTGAACTAGGCCGCTTTGCCAACTGAATTGAAACCTGTAGCACTCTGCTTTCCATCAAAGGAATAAAATAATTCTCCAGTAACTGGTTCCAAAGACAAGAGAATTTACAAATTGTCAAAAAAGAAATGCAAAATAATGATCTTGAAGAAACTCAGCAAGATACAAGAGAATACACATAGAAAATTCAAGGAAATCAGGAAAAACAATTCATAATCTGAATGTGAAATTCGACAAAGAAACATACATAATCAAAAAGAACCTAAAAGAAATGTTGGACGTGAAGATTTCTTTCTTTTTTAAATTATATTTTGTAGAGATGAGTCTCACTGTATTGCCCAGGCTTGTCTCAAACTCCTGGGCTCAAGTGATGTTCCTGCTTCGGCCTCCCAAAGCGGTGAGATTACAGATGTAAGCCACTGGGGTCAACCTTGAGTAATTCAATAGAAATAAATAAAAAGGACAACCAAGAGCTTCAACAGCAGACTAGATTAAGTAGAAAGAACAGTCAGTAAACTTTAAGACCACTCTTTTAAAATTACCTAGAGAGAAAAATTTGAAAAATAATGAGAAAGCATAAAGGAAGCCTATTGGACTTATGGGACCCTATTAAGTGAAAACATAAATTTTTCCATTATGGAAGTTCCAGAGGACAGAGACAAAAAAAGTACAGAAAGTTTATTTAATGAAATAATTGCTGAAAAATTCTCAAGTCTTGGGAGAGATACAAACATACAGATCTATAAAGCCTTAAAGTTAGCAAACAAGTTCAACTCAAAGAGGTCATCACTGAGGCGTATTATCATCAGAGAATTATAAAAGCATCAAAAGAAGACAACATGTCATATACAAAGGAATTTTTATTAGACTATCAGTAGACTCCTCAGCAAAAAAAAAAAAAACCAAACCAAAACAAAACAAAACAAAAAAACTTGCAAGCCAGGAGAGAATGGGATATAAATTGTAGCATCAAAAATACAAATTTTGTATGTGACCAAAATTAAATTTTTATCAGCTTATAAGATGTTTTACAAAAGTTTCATGGTAGCCACAAAACAAAACAACATAGCGTATACATAAATGATAAAGAGAACAGAATTAAAAGCTTAGCAGTACAGAAAATCAGCAAATCACAGAGGCAGACCACAGAAGAAAGAAACAGAGGTTCTACAAAACAACTAGAAAACAAGTTACAAAATGGCAGTAATAATTCCTTATATATCAATAACAGCTTTTAATGTAAATGGCTTACATTCTTCAAAGGATATGGAGTGGCTAAATGAATAAAAAAAAAATTCTAACTATATGCTGCCTACAAGAGGCCCACTTTAACTTTTAGAACACACATAGGCTAAATGTAAATGGAAGAAAGCATTCCATGCAAACAACTACCAAAAGAGAGCCGGGGTGGCAATATGTATATCAGATAAAATAGATTTTAAGGCAAAAACTATCACAAGAGAAATAAATGTTTACTAGTTAATGAGACGGGTCAAATCATCAAGAAGTTATAACAATCATAAATATATATGCATCCAAAATAATAGCACCTTAAATAGATAAGGCAAATATTAATGGACAAGAAAGGAGAAAGGGATAACAATACAATAATAATAAAGAACTTGGATACTCCACTTTCAATCATGAACAGATCAACCAGATGCAAAATTAACAAAGAAATACTAGACTTGAACTACAATTTAGACAAAATCTATCCCACAGACGTATAAAGAATGTTTCATCCAATAGCAGCAGAATATATATTCTTATCTAGTGTATATGAAGCATTCTCCAGGACAGACCACAGTAGGGCATCAAATAATTCTTAACAGATTTAAGAATATGAAAGATTTAAGAATATTAAAATTTAAGAATATTAAAATGATGTCACTATGATTTTCAGGTACGATATTATGAAAGTAGAAATCAACAAGAGGAGAAATTTTGAAAAATTCATAAACATGTAGAAATTAAGTAACATTCTCCTGAAAAATCAATGAGTCAAAGAAAAAATCAAAAGGGAAATTAAAAAATAACTTGAGACAAATGCCAATGGGAACACAGAATACCAAAACCTATGGGATGCAGCCAATGTAGTTTTAAGTGGCAAGTGTATAGTAATAAATGCCCACACTAAAAGAGAAAAATAGATCCCAAATAAATAGCCTATCATTATACCTCAAGAAACCATAATTTATTGTAGTTTGGAGTAAGTTTCATATGTAAACAGTGTGTTAAATTTCCAACGATTCAAGAATTGGTATTGATTTTCTATAGGGCTAATCTGTGAATCCATTCCCTTTATCATTTGTGTATATGCTATATATACATTTCTGGCCTTGTGACTACCAAGAAACTTACATTAAAACATCTTATAGTTGTACTGGACCATTTTAAGCCAATTGATTTAATTTTAATCCCATACAAAAACTTTGTACTTTTACCACCCCACAAAATTTATATTTTCAATGTAACACTTTACATCCTTTTATGTTGTGTATTTCTCAACAATTGTAGCTGTAGTTGATTTTACTATTTTGACTTTTAACATGCATACTAGAGGAATAAATAATTTGCACTTAATCATTACAATACTGGGGTATCTGAATTTGACTATATATTTATCTTTACCAGTGAGTTTCATAGTTTCATATATTCTCATGTTAGCAATCAGTGTCCTTTCATTTCTACCTGAAGAACTTCCTTAAGTATAGCAATATTTGCCTATTGCTGGATAACTATGGTATTGCTTCGAAGATGTCATATTTCCTTGCTTTTTCATGTGTCCTTCTGTTGGTATCTGCACATGTGGTATAAAGTCACTTCTTCATATTTTTAAATGTACTACCATAGAGGAGGACTTTCCTGAAGATGTACCTTTGGTGTTGGTTAAGTAGGGCACTTTGGCTTTTATTCTGGTTGTGTGCAGTAGTGTAATCTTTGAATTATTTCTTTGGTTATAAACCGAATTAGTGGTATCTGTGATTTCTCTGGTGGGTTAGGGTGCTATTATTAGAGGAGGCTGTGGTGAAGTTACGCAGCAGACTGGGTTGTCATGTAGGCTAGTCTTCAGGCTTTCATGGTGTCAGCAGGGGGCTGAGCATACCTGCCACTGGTGTTGGTGATTACTGGGCTGCTCAGATGTCAGCAGTGGTCAGAGTGAATCCGGTGTGTCGGCAGGTTTTGGGACCCTGGGAAGCTGTTGTGGCTTGAGAGATGGCAGTAGCAGTGGCCTGATGATTCTGTGAGTCTTGAGTCTTGTGTGTTGATTTGGCGGTGGCTGCCATGGGCTGGGTGGGCCAGTCTTCAGGCCCACAAGTGGTTCTTACAGGTTGGTGCAGCTGAGATAGTAGCAGTGAGAAGTTTAGGCCCACCAACCTCAGGCCTGGAGAAAAGTAACCAGGTGACCCAAATGGTGGATTGGTTTGGACAGTCCTCCCAGGACCCCAGCTATGTGCTCTATCTTGAAGCAGAGTAGGGGATGGTAAAAACTAAAACCAAGGTAGGCAGACCAATGTTCAGGCCCTCCAGTGGTGAGAGTAGGTGCCAGCCATGGTGACCAGGACTGGGCCATTCTCAGGCCCCAGGAGGAATGCGTGAATGAACTACCACTGGAAAGGGTAGGGTCTGCCTCAGTGGCCACAGCCTGGGCTGGAGGGTAGGGAATGCCTGTCCCTCTCATGCTCCAGCCCTGGTGGCAGGCAGTAGCCCACACCTAGTTAGCACCTCAATCCCAGCTGCAGGTGTCCCTGGCCAGCTCACAACCAAGATCCAGAAACAACCTGTGGCCCCGGGTATCCCTGTCTAAGTCCCCAGGGTGCTTGCTCACTTCTCAGCCCCAGCTGTGAGAGCTCATTCTCTGCTTGTGCCCTCATCCCAACAGTAACAGCATGAGTTTCCCTAGTGCCTTAGTCCTGGCACCACTGGGCCCTAGCACAGTGTGCATTCTTTTAAAAGCTAGAATGCAAAACGGTACCTCACTGTAGCCACTTAGGTCTCAGAAAGGATGTGGGACCCAGCGTGAGCTGCCTCCCTGGAGCAGTTCTGTTCGACAGACTCCTGCCTGCTCTATATGTTGTGTTCAGGGCTTAGGAGGGTCCAGGGGTTCTCCCATGGCCAGGATCGCACAAATCCCCAGTGGGGATATGGGCCACTGGAGATCTTTAACTTACCTTTTCCTCATGTTGAGAAGTCATTTTTAGCTCTGAGATGATCCCAGCCAAGTGGGCTGCTTTTCTTCCTTCTCTTTCCTTGCTTTTGGGGTTTCCTATCACTTTTCTGTTGAATTCCAGCGTCTTCTCTTGGATAATGTATTCGAAGTGTGATTGTCCCATCCAGCATTTTGGTTAAGTGGAGGATGCAAGGTGAAATGCCTCTAGTCAAACATCTTGAAGCCCCTCCCTAGTGTCTAATTGAATATTAAATAAATCATGTCCATTTTCACACATAAAGCAGTGATTTCTATAGCAATTTTCCTCACACTGTAATCATATAGAAAATAAAATAAAACATAGAACAAGTGGTTTCAGACATTAGATGAGAGGCAGTAAATTTCTGTGATTCTGGGGATAAGGATAACATTTAAAATCAGCCTTGCAATTGTTCCATCTTACTGCCTAGAATGAGTTTCCAGGTAACGGCATAGGAGATGGATTTCAAAAAGACCCTGATACACTTTCCTATATCAAAATGTTTACTGTAAGTTTTTAAAAAATCATCTAACTTATTAACTCAGGTATAAGCTCAAATAGGGCAGAAATATGCCAGTATTTATCAGCCCTCAGAATGAGGTTTTCCATGCAATATTGGTACTTGGTAGGTAACAAAGAAATATTTGATAGAAGAATAAAGTAAAATAGCCACAGGTTCTAGATAATCTTTATACTTGTAGAGTTGGTTCATGATTAATTGACTTGATCATACTGAAGAACCCCAACACTGTTGTTTTAAGAATGAAAATCTCGAAAGCGTCTCGCCAACTGCAACATGAAGGGGGTGCATCCTAAACTTGGGAAAAAGAGACAGGGAGAAAAGAAAAAAAGCAACATTTATGGAGCACCTAATATGTGCCAGTAATTTTACATACATTGTCATATTTTCCCCTCACCAGAATTTTTCACGGCCAATGCTAATATGAGCACCCCCAGTTTACAGTGAAGACGCTGAGGCACGGAGAAGTGGCAAACGCAGTCTTGCGTATTACCATTTAGGTAGTAACTTTAATAGATGGCCTTTGAACCTATATTTGATCTCTTTTTCTCTTTTTAGTTTATAATCCAATTAAAATTGTCACATATGAAACTTGAAAGGGTCATTTGTTAAAGTTATTTATTTGGTAAGAATTTATAAAGAACCCATTATCATAGCTCAGAAAGAGGTTTTCTACTTTAAAGCAAACACCTCATTCAGCAAACATGTTTTTTTTTTTTTTTTTTCAAGGAAACCAACATTGCCACTTTAAGAGCTTTTATATGTTGTTTAATGGAATAAAGTGTCTCATTTCTAAACAATCCATTAGTATTTGTGATTAATTAGCATATAAAGAATAATGAGGTGACTGAGACCAGAGTACCCCTGCCTTAATTGATTGCCTGAGTTCCTGGGTTAATAAAATCCAATTATTTTCTTATGTAATTGGCACGAAGTTTATTTGTATCTCCTTTTTAATAAGTTTGCTAATGATATAAGAAAGTAAACAAAACAAACTAACTGTATGAATGCCAAGTTCAATTAAATCTTCAGGCCTGATCAAATATCCCTATGTACAGATTAGTTCAAAATCCGTACTTATCTGTAAAACACACACCAAGTTAATCACCCATGCTGTCCTGACTTGTGTGTTGAAGTAGGAGCAAGAGGGCATTATAGCTTTTTAAATAGAAGTGAAATATCATAGCACTCTGTAATTGGAGAAAGGACAATCAGAGGGAAATCCCAAGTGTTTCAGAGACTGAACTTTAAGTAAGAGACTAGAATGGGCTAGTTTTCTTGAGACTGCGTTTAAGATGTCTCTCAAGTGACTTGAATGGTACCTTCTGGAATCCTATACCAATTCATAATCCTTGTTCATTCCTGTACCTTGCTTGACTTTGCTGTCAGATTTGGGTATTCTCAGTCCAGCTCTGCTAAAATACTGTGATATACAAACTCTAGGATCAAGTTTGATGACTCCCAGACCACTTAGCGTTATAGACTCTTGGCCATGGAACATAAACCTGTGATCATTTTTTCTTTCTTTCTTTCCTTTTTTTTTTTTTTTGACAGTGTCTCTCTCTGTCACCCAGACTGGAGTACAGTGGCGTGATCTTGGCTCCCTGCAGCTCTACCTCCCAGGCTCAGGTGATTCTCTCAGGTAGCTGGGACTACTGGTGTGCACCAAGATGCCCTGGTAATTTTTGAATTTTTTGTAGACGTGGGATTTTGCCATGTCGCCCAAGCTGGTCTTGAACTCCTGAGCTTAAGCAGTCCGCACACCTCAGGCTCCAGTCGGGAATCATTTGAGTTGGAGTGGGCCTTCAGCATCTGCATGCTTAGTGAGATCCTTTCATCGGATCATCATTATATTTTCTTAGCTCATTCAGTTTGGTTTCCATAGCTTTATCCTACTTATATTTCCAATGTTGCAACAGAAATCCTTTCTTAACTCCAAGCCACTTGGTTAAGGCTTAAACAAAATTATGGATCCCTTACAAGATACCTAAGAACTGTAAGGTAGTATGCTAGATATTATAGGTACTTTGAGCCTAGCACAGTCTTAAATAGAGTGGGTGAACAGTACATATTTGTTTATTTAAATGTAATGGATTAATATATTGTACTGGTAAAATTGTATTTGAGAACCATGCCCTGCATACTCATTGTGTTAAGCATCCTTAGATGTCATGGTGATAACTCAGCTATTTGCATTGTTACATCACACCTCCTCAGGAACATTTAGGCTAGCATATAGGACTGCTTACTTGGCATCTCCACTTTAATAAATGTCCACAGCCAAGCTCCTGGTCATCATTTAATACCCAATACTTTTCACACTTTTTCCATTTCTTGTAATGGTCACTTAGACATTATAGTTGCTCAGACCAAAATTTTGAAGGCAGATTTTTTATTTCTCTTAGCTACAATCAATCCATTAGCCACTCCTGTCAATGCTTCCTTAAAAGAAATTCAAACTTGGACAATTTCTCACCACCATCACATTATGGCCCTGGGCCAAGGCTCCAAGCCATCATCCTACCTCATCTAAATTATTGCAATAATTTTTGATACCCTGCCACTCCTTTGCCTGCCCATGCTGAATGCTCGATAGAATCAGCAGAATAAGCCTGTTAAAACTTATATCTGATCATGCCACAAAAACCTTTATTGCCTTTGCTCTCATTCAGAGTAAACATCAAAGTCTTTATGGTGGTTTATAAAGCCACTGTATATAGATACGTTATTTTCCCTTTCACTCTTACTTTTCACATCTCCTACTTACTCTCCCATCTTTGCATAAGTGGACTGGCATCAGTTTGGGTGTACTTTTCATTTAATTCTCTCTCGATTTAGATTATTTCCTGAAATCTCAGTTATCTATATTAGTAGTACCCTCACCTCCTTTGGGTCTTTAGTGAAATATTCCTTCCTCAATGTGTCTTTCACTCATAATTCTATTTAAAATATTACCTCTCAATACTCCCTATTTCCCATTCCTGCTTTATAGTGTTTTCTGCAGTACTGGTCATTATCTAATAAGTATATGTTTTACTTGTATATTTTATTTTCTCTTTCCCTCCCATAAAAGTTTAGCTCTGTGAGGCCAGAGAAATTTGCATTTGACTCCTAGTTGTATCCTCTGCACATGTATAGTTTTTGCAACATATTAATTTCTCAATAAATGTTAAGTGGATGACAGGACATGGTTGTGGTATATAAGATTGCTATTGTAATTCTCCGTCCTCTTCCAGTAACATGATTAGACATGCATGCCTTTCTCCATGTATTTTTGTAGTGATCTCCCACTGTAGGGTTGTGTGAGGGGGTTTCCCATTCTTTAACTAGGGCTAGATCATGTATCTTGCTATGGCTAATGTGCTCGTAGCAGACATAGTACAAATACAGCTTAAAAAAGCACTTAAAAGTTCAGGTTGCATCTCTGCCATCAGAAAAGAACATTCCCGAAGTTAGTCAGCCAAATCAAGCTAAGGTCAGCAGAGCTACTCCATTGCACCTAGCTTAGATCAAACTATCCCTAGGAACCTTTCAGATTCATGAGTTAAATAAATGTAAATCATTTAAAACAATAAGTCACTGAGTATAGGAATATTTGCTCTGCTTATACGATGGGCCAAAAGATCAATGTTCTCAGGTTACAAAAATGGTACAATGTCTTTCTAATGAATTACCGTGTATCACATAAATGGGACTACAAAAATTAAGTAACTAGGATTTTCCACTTTTACTTGGTTACTGGAAAACTCAAATTTTTCTATGTACTCAATTTTGGTTATTTGTTTCAGTCTATTTCTTAGAATATAATAATTATCTTCTCCCATAAATATTTAATTTATTACATGATTCTTAATTTTAATATTTTTATAGGTTTATTTTTCATTTTACATTAATCTATTTCAACTTTTTATAAATAGAAGTTGTGTGAGTTAACTCTATTAGAATAACTATATTAGAATAGCACACATTGTAGAATTTCTACATGAATGCTGCAAAAATATTGCTTAGAGTATAAAATTTAAAAATTAAATAAAAATTAGTTGATGTTAATGCTATAAAAGTTTAAGTATTTACAGAGTAAAATTTAAAAATTAATTAAAATATGTTGGGTGACTAATGTAAAATTAAGTTGATGAGAAATCAATTTTGTGGAGTCGACATTCTAGTCTATATAATGTTAGAAGGGAAAATTCTATATCATCTATTTTCTATGTCTTAATAGCTAAGATTTGAGCTCAGCAGTAAAAAGCTTAGAGTCTCAGTAATGAAACTAAATATTTTATTTATCCTTAAATTAGTAATTTTTGGCTGGTTTCTATATTGTGATAGTAAAATTAGTTTCCATGATAATTAATATAATAAACAATGTCTCACCACCTTAAACAATACATTCTCAAATGAATAACACATTACAATAGGAAGATTCTAAGTCACTTTAAGCCCAATTTTTTAATCTGAATAAATTGAAAAATTTCCCAAACCACTAATTGAAAAAAACAAGCAGCCAAATACATCTAAAATGCTATATTACCTTTAAATTCCACAACTGAATCACAAAAACCTCTTCATATACAATAACACACGTCCACATACATGAACACATGCACACACATGTACTCACTATATAAGTTCACTTTTCTAATAGTTTTTGTAATTTTTTCTTTTTCTTTCTCAGTAATTATTTCTAACTATCCTGAATAAACCTTAAAAGCATACACAGAGTAATTCTTATCTACAAATAGATCCATTATTGCATTCATTATATCTGCAGGCTGGACTTGTATAAGTATAATATAAAATTCAATTTAGGAATTTAAAAAAAAAGAAGCTAATTAAATCAAAAGATTGAGTCAAAAAAAAAAAGGTGAACTGAGTAGCAAATCATTATGTTAACATTTTAAATTTAGTAATGGAATTTATTTACTCATTAAATGCGTTTTAAAATTAATTCTCATTTTTGAACTCACTCCTTTTAGATTCAATTAAAGTATTTTAAAAGGAAAGTGTAAAATCTACTGTTTCTAAAGCTTGACTCTAGTTAGAATAAATCCTTTCAGGCCAGGTGTGGTGGCTCACGCCTGCAATCCCAGCACTTTGGGAGGCCGAGCCAGGCAGATCACGAGGTCACGAGATCAAGACCATCCTGGCTAACATGGTAAAACCCCGTCTCTACTAAAAACACAAAAAATTAGCCAGGCGTGGTGGCAGGCACCTGTAGTCCCAGCTACTTGCAAGGCTGAGGCAGGAGAATGGCGTGAACCTGGGAGGTGGAGCTTGCAGCGAGCCGAGATGGCGTCATTGCACTCCAGCCTGGGCAACAGAGCGAGACTCCATCTCAAAAAAAAGAATAGATCCTTTCAATGTATACTGATCCATTTTCAGCAAAAATATTAATGTACTTGAAAATTTATGTCACTCAGATCCTCTGTATAAGTACTAAGATTACATTTGTAAACTTTCATGGAAGTGGAAATGAGACTGAGTAAGATCAAAGCTGAGAAATTGAACTGGAAATATAATTGGCCACCATAATATGTTGGCAAGTGAACTTTGTCTTGGTTAAACTGGTAGAAGATAAATGACTACAGAGGATTCAAACTAGCAGTAATACTTCCAACTTTGAAAGGTGCTCGTTGTAATTCCAAGTAAATTTCCTTTGGGTAGGATCTTAAACAATGGTTTTAACTAAAGGGGCTATGATCTAAAATGCATTTCATAGAATTTTACTGTTTTACCCTAGCTTCCAGGGTATTGGGAGAAATACAGATCTCAGGAGAAAATCAAGCAATAAAAGGGAGAAACTGATCTATGACACACAGAAGTCTTGTCAAATAGAAACAACATGTTGGGGGAAGGACAGGGTGTGATAGAGTTGACATGAAGTTGCTCATGCCCTTCATCAGTGCTTCTTTTAAAATTGTTTTGTCAATGAATGCTTAATACTCATCATTACTGTGTTCAATTTCAAGATACAATTGAGAACAACATGCCATTGTGGCCCACCCAAATGTGGTATCTTTTGAGGGAAGAGAGTCAAATTAGACAATTATAATAGAGTGCTATTTGTAGTGGTTCTTGATAACTGCAGTATAGTTAATATCAGATCCTTTCCACTGCAAGGTGAAAACTTCTAGAGGAATCTTTATATACATGGCCAGAATGTGATTAGGAACTATTACTAGTTAAAATGAATCCAATCTAGTAGTGGTCTTATTTACCGTGGAGGTAAATTGCTATCTGCTGTAACCTTGGGTTATCTTATTAACTGAGTAACAGCATTATCTACATCATTGAGTTGCTGGGAATGTTAAGTAAAGCACTACATTGCAACAGATCAGCAAATTGCCTGACACATTTTATTTATTTTTACTTTATTGAAATGGAGTCTCTCTCTGTCACCCAGGCTGGCATGCAGTGGCATGATCTCAGCTCATCACAACCTCTGCCTCCCCAGTTCAAGTGATTCTCCTGCCTCAGCCTCTTGAGTAGCTGGGATTACATGCACTTGGCACCACGTCCGGCTAATTTTTGTATTTTTTAGTAGAAATGGGGTTTCACCATGTTGGCTAGGCTGGTCTTGAACTTCCAACCTCAGTTGATCCACCCGCCTCGGCCTCATAAATTATGCACTATTTATTAAAATACTATTTTTACATTATGGTTATAGTTAGCTATAATTGAAAAAGGCTAAGAAAGGAAAGATTAGTGTACAACAGAAAATGTCGTATATAAATTATACACGAAGTCTGGAAGATAAAGAGTTAAAAACTCAGGAGGAGTTTCCCATAATTCACATGATTATCTTTCATGCTGACAGGCAAAACTAATATGCTTTATAACCTGATCACAAAAACATTAATAAGCATTTACCATGGATTTGCATCCTTTCTATCTTTATTTAACTCTAGATTGCATGATCTATTCAAGTTACCCTAACCTCTTTTCCCTCATGAATAAATTCATTCCCTATTTAACTTTGCTTCACATCATACAGCATAATACATTTTGGAAATATGAGGTTCCAGAAGTGTCACACAAATATAGAACTCTAATGCTTTCTGATAACTCAAAACCCATGGTAAAAAAAAAAACAATAATCTTAAATAGAGATGGACTGATAGCATGCTAGAAGATATTGCTGCTGCTAAGTTTAATAAAATATGATTGACATGCTTAGATTTATCACAGAAGGGATCACATTTTTTTAACAGTCCAGAATGACATACAGCAAAATTTGCTGCCAGTGAGTGGAATGAGAAACGCAATGCTCTGTGTTCTGTGGCAAAACATTAACAACCCAGTTTTGGAATAGAAATTTTTTTCTTTTTTCCGTCCTTCATGAGCGTAGCTTCCAGGACCTGTCTCTATTATCTAATCACCTTCACACATTCTGCTTTGCACCCTGCTCTCTTTCTGACACTCGGGCTATGCTGACATTTCTTGGGAGGGCATTTTTTCTTATCCTAAAAGCTTTCAGCTCAACAAGCTGATTTTCAGAAAGATTAAAGATCATTACAATTCCCAAAGATGGGAAAAGATTTTGATAGGAGTTTGTACTGAAGAAAAAGGTGTCCCATTTTGAGTATTCATGTTTACCTAACTGTGTTTTCTCCAAGTCCTCATTGCCTAGGGGAAACAAGAATTTGAAGGGAATCAAGTGAAACCTCCTTTCTAACTGCACACACTTACTTGCCCTTTGTATTTGCCCTAATGCAAACAGATCATCACTGCTTCCTTCTTCTGAGAAATCTGAAAAAACTATTTGTATTAATTTTTAGTTTATCATTTGGAGACTTTGAGTTGGTAGACTTATTTTCATAATGAAAAATAGTGCAGTATTTCCTGCTATTAAACACAAAAATTGTTCTTTAATGTAGAAAACATTTCCAGAAATATGAATGTCTTCTGTTCAAGTATGTTAATAATTGGGAAGTAGTTGATTAATAGAATAAATGTAGTCCTTCAGACCTCAGATCCTAAGAGCACATTGAGTTTCAGAGAAGTTATATTATACTTGATTCATTACTTGCATAAACTTGGGCAGCTGATTGAATGTTTCTAACCCGTTTTCTTCCTTCAGAAAAACATTCAAAATGGGCAAAAGATCTGAGAAGGCAAGTCACCAAATAAGATATACAAATGATTAATAAGCACATGAAAATATGCTCAATATTATTAGCAGTCATGGAAATGCAAATGAAGACCAAAATGAGATACCACTTAACACTCAATGGGATAGTTTTGATCAAAAACAGATAAAAACATGTTTTAGTGAGAATATAAAAAACTGGATTCCATATATACTCTTGGTGGAAATGATAAATGATGCAGATCCCTTGGAAAATAGTGTGGACTTTTTTGTTTTTTGTTTTTTTGTTTTTTTTTTTGAGATGGAGTTTCATACTGTTGCCCAGGCTGGAGTGCAATGGCGCGATCTCGGCTCCCTGCTCCTCCACATCCCGGGTTCACGTGATTCTCCTGCCTCAGCCTCCTGAGTAGCTGGGATTACAGGTGCATACCACCATACCCGGCTAATTTTTTGCATTTTTAATAGAGACGGGGTTTCACTATGTTGGCTAGATTGGTCTCGAACTCCTGACCTCGTGATCCACCTGCCTCGGCCTCCCAAAGTGCTGGGATTACAGGCGTGAGCCTGGCCATGGACATCTCTTTAGAGGTTAAACATACAGTTAACATATGACCCAGTAATTGTCTAGTAAACAGGCAATGGAGATTCTCCTGTAGTCTTAAATTGAAATAGTCATTTGCGACAGATGTAATGTTACTTCTTTTATAGCATGTTAATTTGGTAAAGCATGAGAGGTAAAAAGCCTAATTATAGATTTCCTGGGGTTTCATTTGTTTGCATCAAATAATGCCTCCTATGCTTACAATTCTTCAATTTTATGATCAAATGTTAATGTTAAATATTTTTAATTTTAAAAATAACAATACTTGAAAGTATCAATACTGTTTGGGGTCAGTTTGTGTGAAAATTATTTTCATTTTCTGATTTTTGTCACTAAGAGTGTCTTATATTTGGGACAGGCATCAGGCATTGGAAAGAGAGCACAAAAATTTAATTCATCACAGAGTTCATAGGTTAAAATAAAGCAGTTGCTCAGGAAAAGCACATTTATTCCTGATAGTGTGGTAAGAGATAAATGTCATTTGTGGTCTGTTACTGAGAAGAGAGGAGAATGCTTAAAAAATGGAGCATCCTCATAAGTAGAATCTGCAGTGAAGGCTGGTTTTCTTGGTATTTCTCAAGATAGTTTTGTAGGAAAAAACCAGATTCTTGTTACAAGACCAGGAAAGATTAGGCACACAGACACTTTGAAGGGTGAGGGGTTACGGAATTTATTGGGCTAAAAGGAAAATGACTCATAGCCAAGCGAGCAGGGTTCCTGTTAACAGGCTCCCATCTCAGATTGAATCTCAGGTCCCTACTCAAGAACAGGAGAGGCCAAGCTCCTACCCTCTGCAAATGGTGGGAGCTTCCTCAGGCCCCAATCCATCCTCTCAGTGCTCAGGCTGGTTGGAGATTCTCCAGGGAATGCTTTTTACTTAGCTATATTAATAAATTTTAAAATCATGTAAAAAGCATAAATCATTCAATGTAATTATTTAATTGGTAATAGAATATGGTGTCAAGAGTTGGTAACATAGAATAAAGTATGGTGCTAAGAGTTGGTGCATTGATGCTTTGGCTTGATTCAGGAATAGACTGTCAACCTGTGCCATCTGATACAGTATCTCCCGGCCACATGTGTGGCTATTTAAATTCAGATTTAAAACAATTAAAGTTAAGTAAAATTAAAAATTCTGTTTCTCAGTCTCACTGGGCACACTTAAAGTGCTAATGACAATTGTGCTGATCACAGATATAGAACCTTTCCATTATTGCAGAAAGTTTGGGACAGCATATCTTTGTTACCTAGAATAGTCATTTTTATTTTTATTTTTTGGATTGGGTATTCTTTTGAAAATTCAATAAAACTTGATCTAAAATAGTAAATTAGGAGCCTTCCCCCTTTGGGCAACTATATGTAATATGATTTACTGAACTAAACTCTAGACGCTATGGAAATTATTGTTTAAATGTTCTTTTTCTTGAAGATTATTGTAAGATCAACTACTAGTGTTTCCATCTAAAGACAGAGCCATAACTGTAATAAAAACCTCCATTTCAGATTATGACTGATGTCGTACCCTAAGATTTGAAATACTGACTAGTGAAGAACTGTACAAAGGCTATTTAAACTTTATTGAAGGGCTGAGGACGATCATAAATATAACAATAACAACACAATTGTGAACTATATTGCTAAGAGCTGTATTGAATGATTTACATATAATATCTCATTTAATCCTCAAAAAATCCTCTTACACTAAATTCAGAGATGGAAAACAAATAGATACAATTAGGTAAAGCAGCTTGCCCAAAGTAAATCACAACTAGTAAGAGAGGAATCAAGGATTGTACTCCCTTCTATTTTCTACTACAGATAAGGCCTGTTATACACAGAAAAAATGGATGAATGAAGTTTCATGTAAGTGACGATTACCAATATTTCATTATGGGAAAGTGTTTAAGCAGATATAACTAAGTTAACTTGCCCATTAAAAATTCAAATTACCTTTGAATACTTGTAATGCTTATACCGCCGTAGAATACACTAGAAAAAAAAGGTTTTGCAAAATGCAAACCTATAATACATTATACTAAATAAAATATCTAGATTACTACATAACACACATACATTTTTACCTTTAACACTTCTGGGAATTTTAAAAAGATATGTCAAGTCTGTGTTTTAAATCCTCTTAAGTTAAATTGGGCATTAGTAAATCAATTTCTATGATCTATAGATTTATTTGGGGCAGAGAATGCTTAATCAAATGACATAAATAAAGACATTATCAAGAGTCTGAAATATTATGTTTAGATTGCTATGATATAAAATTCTTGCTATTTTATTTTTCTTCTTTTTTAGTTCACTTTATTCAACTGCACAAAATGTTAGGTGTAAGAAGTTGAAATAATGCATCCTAAGAGTTGACTGATCACTGTTCTTTTTTGTTTTTTTGTCTTTGTTTTCAAGACAGAGTTTCACTCTGTCACCCATGCTGGAGTGCAGTGGCATGATCTTGGCTTACTGCATCCTCTCCCTCCCGGGTTCAGGACATTCTCACGCTTCAGCTTCTGTAGTAGCTGGGAATACAGGCGGGTGCCACCATATCCAGTTGATTTTTAAAAATATTTTTAGTAGAGACAGGGTTTCGGCATGTTGACCAGGCTGGTCTGGAACTCCTGTCTTCAAGTGATCTGTCCCCCTTACCCTCCCAAAGTCCTGGAATTACAGGTGTGAGCCACTGTGCCTGGCCCACGGTTCTTTTTACAGTTAAAATAACCTTCAGTTGAACAAGAAATATATCACACACCACCACTAAGCAAATTCTTGTTAGCATGCAAGCCATATACACACACAAATGCAAAAATTATACATACAATGAATATATTCATACATATAAGTCTATGTAAAATGTTCAGACAACAGGAAATCTAGGCAACTTGTCAATATTTCACTAGCTAAGAAACATTAAAGTGTTTATGTTTTCCTTGAATTGTGTTATACTAAGAATTCAGGATAGATTTACTCATAAAGATGGAAATTAAATACCTTTTAGTGCTTTAGATATATCTTTTCCATTTCACCAAATATCTCATTGGGGTCTTAAAACTCTTAGTGCTTGGCTGAGCATATGTTAAGTTATACAGAACAAGAGATTCTTAATCTAAACCACTGATATTTTTCTAAACAACTCCAAAGCAATGAACCTTACCACCTCAATGTTTTCTTCTTACCTGAATATCTTAATGACATAGTTTTTAGGCAGCTTGACATAGTAAAAAGGCACTGAAGGAGAAGAGAGAAGTCCTGAGTTTAAGTATTCATTTGGCTATAGACTTGTTTCAAAATGGCTGTTTCATCATCTATAATATACTATGGTGTCTTCCTCAAAAGATGGTTCTCAGGATAAAGCAAGAGGAAGTATGTGAAAGAGCTCTGCAAATGTCATGGATTTCAATGATCATTCTCATTAATGCAGTGTTTGGTCAAGGGCAGTAGAAATACCATGACTGATTGGCTTTTGAAAAAGATTCAGTACCCATGCAGCCTGCAGTTCTCTTCCTGTTTTCATTTTCAAAATTGCTAGGGCTCACTGTGAGATTTTCTCTAATTGCCACATATGTGATATAATTTTCTTCCAAAACATCATAAAATATTAGCTCTTTACTGCTCTCAACAAACCATCTTTTATATCTTTTTAAAGTTATATTTGCAACTTTTGAAATTGTATGTGTAATAAAGACCAAAGTTAATATTAATGTATTGACTCTTCAAATCATGAGCTAATTAACTCAGCACACGTTCAGCCTCTCTCTAATTTTGTCACAGTGTTCTACATACACCAGCATACTGAATAGTCAGTCAACACCATTCAACAGCAATTCAGATATTGATGGAAATATGGAAGAGCATACAGTTTTAATGAACAAACTTTTACTCCTCAAGTATGAATGTAAAGATTAATACCAGAATTAAGCAGAATTTTATAATGGAAGGATGTTTAAAATAATTTCCAGAAAGCCTGAGTTGTATTTCTCACTTTGGCAATATTGCAAACCACATTAGATTACAAAATGGCTCCAGTTATTTAACACTCTGAGCTTATGTGTCCACTGTGTATTCATAATTCTAGTAACAACAGCGGAGTTTGTATTCTCATTGTTCGAATATAGGCTATCCTTGTGATTTGCTTTGGGTTATAGAATGCAGCAGAAGTGACATTGTTCCCGTTTTACGATTCAGGAGACTTCGCACACATGTCTCTATTGGAATCCTTCCCAGTGGTCTTTCCCAGAGTAGCTTGTTGGATGACAAGATACACATGGCCTAGTAGTCACTGATGGCTCTAACTAAGAACTAGATTGCTACCATATATGTGCATGAAGCCATCTTAGGTCAGTCACTTCTCTGCCAATCTGCTAGCTGACTAAAAAGCTATGATCAATTGAGTCTGAGCCACACCAGTATATCATTCAAGCTGACCCATAATAATGTGAGAAATAATAATTGTACATTGTTTCAAGTCATTGAGATTGGGGAATTTTGTAGCAATTGCTTATTGCTGTGCAGTAAATCACTCTAAACATAATGTCTTAGCAATCATCTTTTTAGCTCATAATTCTGTGGAATAGCAGTTTGGGCTGGACTAGGTTGGTTCTTTGAGTCTCAGCTGGGCTTTCTCATGGACTGCAGTCAGCTAACAAGTCATCTAGACAGCTTGCCTAGGATGGCTTCCACTAGGATAGATCATTTATGTTGTGTGTTGTCTCTCATTCACTACAAGAAAAATTTTAGAATTCTGACATAAATAGATGAAAGATGGAAAATTAGAAGTTGGAATACATCTGGGACAGTTTGAGATAGCTAAATATATATGCCTGTGTGGAATTCTGGAAGAAGAAAGAGAGAGAAAATCAGACCAAAAATTATTATTTGAAAAGACAGGGACGTATAATTTTACATAACTCATAAAAGGTACTAATCCATGGAGCCATCAAGTCCACAATACTTTAAGTAACTAAATAAAAAATTCATAATCCCCTTCCAGCTGTATTATACTAACACTGCAAAAACATAAACTCAAAACCAAAAAAAAAAAATGTAAAGTTAAGGACGAGAGATGGAGGGAAGGAGATTTTACAGATTACTGGAAAATAATATAGTTTGAATAATTTTACAACAGCAAAAATAGAAGAGCTATGCCAGTGGAGTGACACCTTTAAAAAACTAACTCTAAATGCAGAATCTAAACCCATTAAATATATGTTTCAAGAAATAAAGCAAAATACAACTATTTTCATATTAAAAAAATGAAAAAATCAGAAAGTTTTCCACCAGCAGATCACACTAAAAGAAATGTAAAACAATGTATCTCAGGAATAATGAAGTAAATCTCAAATGGTAGATTTGAGATTAAAGAAAAATTTTTAAAATGTAGAAACTATATGGGAAAATTTAAGTAAATATTAACTGTATAAAATAAACAGCATTTAAATTGTTGTGTGGCCCAAAGTAAAATAAGAATTAAATTGCATGACAACAGTTACATGTAAGCCAGGAAAGTGAATTATATAGCAGTATTCGGAGAGTCTTCTCTAGTTTAGTAGGAGAATGACATGATTGATTAAATCTACATTTTGGTAAGGGGATTTGTGTATTATAATTTATCAGATAACTAAAGTGATAACAATAGAGTAAATACATTCTATAGTGTGGATGGGGAGTAAATGAATTCGAAAATGTTCAGTAAACCCAAATAAAGGAAAAAAGAAGAGAAAAAGAAATATAGAATATGCAAGACACATAAAAAGCACAAAGCACAAAGTATGATACTAGTTATCAAACATATATGTAAATTACATTAACTCTAAATAGAATACATTCTCTGGTTAAGCTACAAGGATTATTCCAAAGAAAAACCAACTATATGCTCTTTTTAAAAGATGCAAATAAAACATATGTAAAATTTTACACATAAATGTATAAATTTACATATGTATGTTTTAAAATGAAATAAAGTTAAAAAATTAACCCAGGATATGCTAAACAATATAATGTCAGAATTGGCTATTAATGTCAGATTAGTATTTATAGAATAAAACACTATAATAAACAAAAAGTTTCACTTCATAGTGATGAGTTTAAATTCACCAGAAATATATAATTTAAAATTTTATATGAATCTAATGATATATTATCCAGTTATCTGAGAAAATTAAACAATGTTATGTTTAAAATTGATGAATTATATCCACAATGAATGTTTAAATTTACCTGTCCAACTATTAAAACAATGAAACAACAACAAAAAAATAAAACTAGCAAAGATATAAATTGCAGCAATATAAGTAAAAACCTTACTTCCATGTACACACACACTGGACCCAAAAGCTGTGTGCACTAAGCGGTTGTAAAGATTCCACCCCAATGGATTTAGAATATTTATTAAAGATTTTAAAGATTAAAGATTTAAAGATTAAAGATTTTAAAGATTTTAGGCCGGGCGCAGTGGCTCAATCCCAGCACTTTGGGAGGCCAAGACGGGCGAATCACGAGGTCAGGAGATCGAGACCATCCTAGCTAACACGGTGAAACCCTGTCTCTACTAAAAAAATACAAAAAACTAGCTGGGCGAGGTGGCAGGCGCCTGTAGTCCCAGCTACTTGGGAGGCTGAGGCAGGAGAATGGCGTAAACCCGGGAGGTGGAGCTTGCAGTGAGCTGAGATCCGGCCACTGCACTCCAGCCTGGGCGACAGAGCGAGACTCCGTCTCAAAAAAAAATTAAAAGAAAAAAAAAAAAAAGGATTTTAGAACATCAGTTACATAAAAATGCTATATGTTATTATTAAGGTTTTAAAATATGTCTATGAACTGTCCCTGTCTATTTCACTAAATTTTTTCTTGGTAGCTCTTCTCTTATTCTCTTTATTTTAATATTCAGTTACATTTTTACAAAGTTTTAGATCTCTGCAATCACATCTGTGTCTCAGTTCTCTGACTGACATTTTAGATCCCATTGACTATTCTAGATGATTCCTACCCTTCTACAGACCATCTTATGATTCAACATTTTGAAAAAACTTCCCTTTTTTCTTTTTTACTAGCATGTTTATACACACCTTTATACCATTGGAAATGACTTAATAGATACTGCCTTTTAATACTTAATTTACAAGATAACTCCTTGGATAATAATCGTACAGTATTAGTCCATTTTCATACCACTGATAAAGACATTTATAAAGAAAATTATAAAGGCAATTTATAAAGAAAAGGAAGTTTAATGGACTTTCAGTTCCACATGGCTGAGGAGGCCCCTCAATCATGGTAGACAGTGAAAAGGCATGTTTTACATGGCAGCAGGCAAGAGAAAATGAGAGACAAGCAAAAGGGATTTCCCCTTATAAAACCATCAGATCTCGTGAGATTTGTTCACAACCATGATTTGTTCACAACCATGAGAACACTGTGGGAGAAACTGTCCCCACAATTCAATTATCTCCCACCAGGTTTGTTCCACAAGACATGGGAATTATGGGAGCTACAATTCAGGATGAGATTTGGGTAGGGGCACAGTCAAACCATATCATTCCACCCTGGCCCCTCCCAAATCACATGTCCTCACATTCAAAACCAATTATGCCTTCCCAAGAGTCCCCCAAAGTCTTAACTCATTTCAACATTAGCTCAAAAGTCCATAGTCCAAAGTCTCATCTGAGACAAGGCAAGTCCCTTCTGCCTATGAGCCTATAAAATTAAAAGCAAGTTAGTTACTTCCTAGATACAATGGGGTACAGGCATTGGGTAAATACAGCCATTCCAAATGGGAGAAATTGGCCAAAACAAAGGGGCTACAGCCCCCAAGAGAGTTTGAAATCCAGGGAGGCAGTCAAATCTTTGACTCCATGTCTCATATCCAGGTTACACTGATGCAAGAGGTAGGCTCCCAAGGCCTTGGGCAGCTCCACCCCTGTGGTTGTGCAGGGTACAGCCTCCCTGTCTGCTGCTTTTATGAGTTGGCATTCGAGTGTCTATGGCTTTTTCAGGCACATGGTGCAAGCTGTAGGTGGATATACCATTCTGAGGTCTGGAGGACAGTTCTCACAGCTCCAGTAGGTGGTGACTCTGGGATCTGGAGGCCCTTTTCTCACAGTTCCACTAGTTGGAGCCTTAGTAGGGACTCTGTGTAGAGGCTCTGACCCAGAATTTCCCTTCTGCACTGCCCTAGCAGAGGTTTCCAAGAGAACTCTGCCCCTGCAGCAAACTTCTGCCTGAGCATCCAAGTGTTTTCATACATCCTCTGAAATCTAGGCATAGGTTCCCAAACTTCAATTCCAGACTTCCATCCACCCACATGCTAACACCACGTGGAAGCTCCCAAGGCTTGGGGCTTGCATCCTCTGAAACCACAGCCCAAGCTGCACCTTGGTCCCTTTTAGCCATGGCTACAGTGGCTGGGATGCAGGGCACCAAGTTCCTAGGCTGCACACAGAAGGAGGGGCCTGGGCCTGGCCCATGAAACAAGTTTTTCCTCCCAGGCCTTCAGGCCTGTGATGGGAGGGGCTGCCAGAAAGGTCTCTGACATGCCCTGGAGACATTTTCCTCATTTTCTTGATGATTACCATTTGGTTCCTCATTACTTACGCAAATTTCTGCAGCTGGCTTGAATTTCTCCTCAGAAAACTGGCTTTTCTTATGTTTTTATCATATCTTCAGGCTGCAAATTTTCTGACTTATATGCTCTGTTTCCCTTTTAAAACTGAATGCTTTTAACAGCACCCAAGTCACCTCTTGAATGCTTTGCTGCTTAGAAATTTCTTCTGCCAGCTACCCTAAATGATCTCCCTCAAGTTCAAAGTTCCACAAATCTTTAAGGCAGGGGCAAAATACCACCAATCTCTTTGCTAAAACATAGCAAGTGTCACCTTTACTCCAGTTCCCAATAAGTTTCTCATCTCCATCTGAGACCACCGCAGCCTGGATTTCATTGTCCATATCATTATCAACATTTTGGTTGAAGCCAATCAACAAGTCTCTAGGAAGTTCCAAACTTTCCCACATTTTCCTGTCCTCTTCTGAGCCCTCCAAACTGTTTTGACTTCTGTCTGTTACCTAGTTCCAAAGTTGCTTTCACATTTTTGGGTATCCTTACAACAGCACCCCACTACCTGGTACCAGTTTACTGTATTAGTTTGTTTTCACACTGCTGATAAAGACCTACCTGAGACTGGGTAATTTATAAAGAAAAAGAGGTTTAATAGACTCACAGTTGCATGTGGCTAGGGAGGCCTTAAAATCATGGTGGACAGTGAAAGGCACATCTTACCTGGTGGCAGACTAGAGAAAATGAGAGCCAAGCAATAGGGGTTTCCCCTTATAAAACTATCAGATCTATGAGACTTATTCACTACCACAAGAAGAGTGTGGGGGAAACTCCCCCCATGATTCAATTATATCCTGCTGGGTCACTCCCAAAACATGTGGGAATTATGGGAGCTACAATTCAAGATGAGATTTGTGTGGGGACACAGCAAAACCATATCACTTACTTTTTTTTTTTTTTTTAACTTTCACTCATCACTTTATTTAGCTAACAAAAGCTTACTAAGCTCCTTGTGCTGGAGCTAGGAATGTGAAAATAAAATGTAGCCTCTGCTCTGAGATTTCACTGGACAAGTAATAAACCAAATATGATAGGGATAATAATGACCCCTAAAGATGTCCACAACCTATGACCCAGAACCTACGGATATTTTACCTTCCATGGCGGAAAGGGACTTTGTGAATGTGATTAAGATAAGGATTTTTTAAAGTACGTTTTTGGGAAACAGGTGGTGTTTGTTTACATATATACATTATTTAGTGCTGATTTCTGAGATTTTGGTGCACTTCTCACCTGAGCAGCGTACACTGCACCTACTGTGTAGTCTTTTATCCCTCACACCCCTCACACCCGTTCTCCCAAGTCTCCAAAGTCCACCATATCATTCTTATGCCTTTGTTTCCTCATAGCTCCCACTAATGAGTGAAAACATAGGATGTTTGTTTTCCATTCCTGAGTTTCTTCACTTAGAATTATGGTGTCCAAATCCATCCAAGTTGCTGCAAATGCCATTATTTTGTTCCTTTTTATGGCTGAGTAATATTTCATAGTATATATGTACCACATTTTCTTTACTCATATGTTGATTAACGGACCTTTGGGCTGGTTCCATATTTTGCAGTTGTAAATTGTGCTGCTATAAACATGCAGGTGCAAGTGTAATGACTTCGTTTCCTCTGGGTGGATATCCAGTGATGGGATTGCTGGATCAAATCATAGATCTACTTGTAGTTTTTTAAGGAATCTTCATGTTGTTTTCCATAGTGGTTGTACTAGTTTACATCCCCACTAGCAGTGTAAAGGTAATATTAACTGCTCTTTAAAGTTCTTGCTCAGTTGCATGAAGAAGCTCTTTTAAATTTACCTCTATCCCCGTATCTGTCCTGCTCTGAAATTTAGCAACTTTTGCTAATTCACACACATGCATGCACACACACACACACACACACACACAATCATTTCTATTGCCCTAAATCACATTCATGCCTACCCTTGTCTTTTAATCAAACAACTGTTTTAAAAAAATATATAAATCATTTATACTTCTATCTTTCCTCTGAGAGCTCAACAAGTTGGCTTCCTCCTTATGTGCAAATGATTCTCAAAATTATGCCTGCTGCTGAAGCCAGTGCTGATTAGTTGGAAGACTGGCCATACTAAATACATTCTCTTTGTTCATAAGCTCATAAGCACAAATATGTGAAGCTGTGTTTTCTGTATGTTTACAACACAAATAAATTTTATGACATATTGCAAACTTTTAAAAAACAGCAGTCTCTCATGCTTTAAAGACAGCTTTAATTATAATATATATGAAATCATTGAGTAATGCTGATGGATCTTTTGTCCTGCCTATTTCTTTAATCACCACCCTGGCCTGCATTCTTCTATTTTCTCAAAAAAGGATAATGTGGTAATCACTAGTTTCTGATACTTCTATTACTATTACAATGCTTACAACATACCATTATTCTACATAAATATAAGTCTATGATCTTAAGACAAGGTGTAGGTAAAATTGGGGAAGGTGAAATTTCCACAAGTTTTTAAGATATTGAAAAGGCATCTCTCCACACGTAAGATGAAAGAAAGTTCATTTTGATCCATTGGTGATAATGATTTCGCTTCTAACTATATTGAAACAATTGAGAACATTTCTTATTATCCTTAAGGAAGAAATTGTGCTCTTTGAAATGAGAGATTTTAAATATTTAATTTTAGAAATAATGGCAGCTCCTATATCTCTCTTAACATTGGGACAGAGAAAAATCTATAGCTACTAATGGGGTGATATGTCACTTAAGAAAGGTTTTTTGTTTTTGTTTTTGTTTTTTAAGGTTATTTTTATTGTGAAACTGTGCCAAATGTACTATCTTTCTTTTTATTTGTAGACTAAAATAAGTATTAAGTTTACAGACACATGTCAATTGATACAGCTTAAATTTATTTACCCTCAGATGGAGGTTTGGAGGACTGTATATTGAATTTATTTTGCTAAGACAACCTCTCTATTTATCTATGTATTCACTCTTAAACCTATTTCCTGTGGCTTCTCCATCAGAGCAGATTTACTATTCTACCTGTTTGTTCAAACCCAAAACCCAGGGGTCAGCTATAATTCTTTTACTTTCTAACGCACACCACATTCAATCCATTAGTAAGCTTTGGCTTTACCTCCTGATACACACTGCATTTCATAGTTCCTTTCTGTGTTCACTGCCATGACATTAACTCAGGCTGCCATTATTTCACACCATTACTATTATAATAGATGCCCAACTGCTCTCCCTGAGCCTCTCCTGTCCCCATGTAGAAGCTATCTTTATAAATATACTTCAACCTACAACCATCTAGTGAGTTCTTATTGCACTTAAGGTCTAATTAAAAACTCCTTTCCAAAGTTAACAAAAGACATATAAGTTATCCTCCTTGCCCGCCCATTTGACCATATCCTGTACTTCTTTGCCGTGACAACAATCAAGCCAGTCACACTGTTGTCTTTTCTGTTTCTTGAACGTGTACCGCTTATTCGCATTTGTGTCCTTCTTATTATCCCTAACGTCAATGCTTTGTTCCCAGATCTTCCTTTGCCTGGTTCTTCTTTAAATGTTGACATTTCAAAGAAATGTTTTCTAGTTACTTCATCTAAAGTAACCTCTAAACATACACAGAGTGGTCCATTTCTATATCACATCATCGTGTTTCATTTTATACATAGCCTATGTGACTATCTCAAAATAGTTTCTTCCCTCTCCATTGTCAAGATATTCTTCAATAGAAAACTGTATGTGCCATGTAACGCTTTATCTAGAAATTTAGGATAATATCTAGTGTATGACAGAACATCAAGATCTTCTTTAATGAATGGAATTCAATATATATTTTTAAGAAAAACTAAAGCTTAGTTTGGTCTTTCAATAAAAATATAGATACTACAGGAGAAACTATAATTCATAAAAACTCAAATATCTTAGTTTATACAGTTATACAAAATGAAATCCTAGGAAAAACATTTTGATTTTCTCAGCAAAGGGCAATAATAGATCCTGGGATACTCCTGCTACCCTGAAGTTCCAATTTTATTTCTGCTAAGTATTGGAGAAAGTCATCATACAAAGCATGGGACATCACTTTACTAGATCTGAATGTTGTTAATAAACCTAAAACCTCTGAAAAGTGGCAGAGAGCCTAATTACATAGAATATGGTTAAAACAGATGCTCCCTAACATACAATAGATTATGTAAACTGTCACAATTCATTTCAGCTGAGAGCATTTGAATGACAAGACTTGGCTCCTTTGAAGGCCTGGCACACACTGACAAACAGGATTGCAGGATGCCTCTCTTAGGGTTGCACTATGAGTGATTACATTCCAAAAATTCTAGTTCCCAGGTGTTCCCACTACTTCCACTGAGTTCTTATAACACTAGCATTGCTTAATGTTACAAAAAGAACAGACACAATTGCTCAAAGGAATGCGATATTTGCTGACACACTCTGTGCGTTGGAAGCTTACTTTAGATGAAATGACTAGAAAATAATTCTCTGAAGTGTCAACATTTGAGAATGAACTAGGCAAAGAAAGAACTGGGAGAAAAAAAATGCCATTAGAGATAATAGAAAGGACAAAAATGAGGATGAGCTCTACATGTCCAAGAAACAAAAAGAATATCAGTGTGACTGGCCTAATTATTGGTGAATATCATGGAAAAAAAAAATTTTTTTTTTTGAGACAAGTTTTGCTCTTGTTGACCAGGTTGGAGCATAATGGCGTGATCTCAGCTCACCTCAACCTCCACCTCCTGGGTTCAAGCGATTCTTCTGCCTTAGCCCCCTGAGTAGCTGAGATTACAGGCATGTGCCACCACGCCCAGCTAATTTTGTATTTTTAGTAGAGATGGGGTTTCTCCATGTTGGTCAGGCTGGTCTCAAAATCCTGACCTCAGGTGATCCGCCCGCCTCGGCCTCCCAAAATGGGATTACAGGTGTGAGCCACTGTGCCAGGCTAGAATATCATGAAAATTTTTAAAACCGAGAGAGAAACCATGTAGAACAACATTTCACTTTACATGATTAATTTAGCTCTAAAGAGATTCAAACAAGTTTTTTATTTATTTGTTTATTTTGAGACAGAGTCTCGCTGTCACCAGGCTGGCGTGCAGTGGCACGATCTTGGCTCACCGCAACCTCCGCCTCCTGGGTTCAAGCGGTTCTCCTGCCTCAGCCTCCCAAGTTGCTGGGATTACAGGGGAATGCCACCACACCAGGCTAATTTTTGATTTTTTAGTAGATATGGGGTTTCACCATGTTGGCCAGGATGGTCTGGATCTCTTGACCTCGTGATCTGCTCACCTTGGCCTCCTAAAGTGCTGGGATTTCAAACAAGTTTTGAGTCAAGCCAGAACTAGGCTCATTTATCACCACTCTTCCGTTTATAACACTCTTTTTTTTTTTTCCCAATGTGCCAACCTCTATTTTCTTTGAAAACAAAACAAAATTTAATTTTAAAAATTTAGCCACAAAAGGCTGAAAATAAATTACATAACCCATAGATTTTTTTTTGCTTATCATATATTACATGATTTGCTTGTTATATATGATTATATATGATTACATGTTATATAATGTAGAAGGCTCTACAATGCCTTCTCATACTTGAAGTTACATATAGTAAAATAAGTGAACCAGAAAATAAACTTACTAAAGTGTAAGTTCACTACTTTATGAACCTCTTCAAATTTCCAACAGAAAACTGGAAGAGACTGTTGTGGCAGAAAATTGTGGCAGAGACTGTTGACTGTCCATTAAAGATTCATGTTCCCCTTCCCTTTTGTAGACATGTTTCTAAGAAGCAGCTACCCAGGCTGGTGCTATATTTAGGGTACATTAGAGTATGACCTTGTGATTATTTCCCAAACATTGTGAGCTAATGTGATGTTGTTGCTCTTGTTGTTTCTGGACTGACATGATTAAGAAACAAGTTTTCTTTTCCTCATCCACTTTTTCCCATCCTGTTGCTGCCGAGAATTGTTGAAAATAGCAGAGCCACATTCCAGCAGTGCCTGGTTCTGGAATGATCTGAGACAGCATCTGGAATATATCAACATCTGGTATTTATGTAAAGGAGAGATAAACTCCTATTGTATTAAATCCACAGAGATATCTCGATGTCTGAGTTACCATAACTAATATACCCTCTGATGTTTTTGTGAGGATGTCTAATATTTTATGATTTTGGCTACAGGAAATTTTCTCTCTAGGCAGTAAAATTAACATTGATATTTCTATTTTAGTTGACTATTACAACATGGGATCGACTGCTCTTTGATAAATTATTGGATCACCATTTACAAAGTATACACGAACATTACCTATACAGTTGAAGATATCTGGGCAGTTAAATTAACCAATCCTGATTTATGTCAACTTTATTTCCCAGGAGTTACAAAAGTCATATTTTGTCTAAAAAAGTCCAGTGTAAAGTGGCAGAGTCTGAGTGTGACTTTCAAAAGAAAGAACGTGCTTTCTTGGAGCAGGAAAATGAAATGGCAGAAAGGTATTTTTCTCCTGAAAAATTATTTGAGGGTGGGAGTAGTGGCTCAAGCCTGTAATCCTAGGACTTTGGGAGTCCAAGGCAGGCAGATCACTTGACCTCAGGAGTTCAAGACTAGCCTTGGCAACATGGTGACACCCTGTCTCTACCAAAAATACAAAAACTTAGCCGGGCTTGGTGGTGCACTTCTGTAATCCCAGCTACTCGGGAGACTGAGGCAGGAGGATCGCCTGAGCCTGAGAGGTGGAGGTTGCAGTGACAGAGATTGTGCCACTGCATTCCAGGCTAGGTGACAGTGAAACTCTGTCTCAAAAACAATACAAAATAAAAAATAAATTTGAATACATAAAGAGTGAAGTGAGTATAGAGCAGCAGACCATATAGTGGTCTATCAACTTCTGTTTTCTCCAGTAAAATCCTATTGAGTATAGAAAGATTGTGTAAGTTCCATTTTAAAATAATGAGAAAATGCAAATGAATATGAGTTTCAAAATAATATATAACTATATGAGTCTGTGTTTATAAACTATATGAGTCTGTGTTTCAGTAGATTTATTCAATCAGTTTCAGTTTGTTTATTCAATCAGGTAAGTAAACCATATTTTTCTCAAGTTGGGAGAATGGCATATGACTCATCGTCCATATGTCATGTTATATTTTCCTCCTTTTAATATAGACAAGTTGTGTATTTGATGGAACTCTTTAAATTTCCTTTGGTGTCCCATATTTACTGGGTGGTTACTATTCTGAGAAACAATGAAGAGCTCTATTCTTGTTTTAGAGTTCTTAGTTTTCTACAAAATTCTTTAGGGAATGGGCTGAAACAACTAAATAAGAACAAATTGAAACTCATCTTGTTCATGATGCTTTTGTTCATAATCCCTCCGCTGCTTGGAAAAAGGGCTTCTTTGTTTTTCATCTAGTACAAGTATTCATGTGTCCTTTTCACTACAGTTTTCAGTTTATATGTCTACACACTCATAATGAGGTAATTACTCTGTTAATTTGGCTTATTTTGACTTTACATAAGTTTCAAAATTTTCACATTAACCATATATGTATTTGCCCTCTTTTCATATCTCAAAGACAAACAGTTAAGGGCATGTATGTAAACCATATAGAATAATTCATGTGTCTACACGGACTTAATGGGTGATATTTTGAAAAAGCTGATACATCTATACAAACAAAAATATTATCAGGCAGGGGAAAGAAGAAACATTTTTGCAAGGCTTATATTGTCGTAGGATTTGGTGTTGGTTAAAGATAACAAAACTCAACTGAGACCAAATAACATAAAATGAAGCAGAATAGAAAAAATACAATGATGAAGCAAACAGTTTTCTTATTTATCAGACATAGAAAACAGTGATATACATCTAGTAATGTATTTAAATAAAATTCTAAAATATTAATCAGTAATATTATTATCTAAAGTCAATTCATTAACATTTCACAACTAATTCTATTACCTTCATTAATTCGTGATAAATGTTACTATTATTACCAACATGTTATTATTGATAAAGATACATAAATAGTCACTGGGACATTATGGTTCTATGTAACTGATACAGAAAGCAATGCTATATTTAAATGTCAATTATTAATACTGAATAGAGGAAAATTTAAAGTTGATTTGCTTTCATTAAATGTAATTGGGTATTTAAAAACCTCGGCAACCCATATATTATTTTGTTTGCCCTAAAAGTACACCTTATGTTCTTTATTTATTAATTTTTTAAGCACATTGGCTGATTGATACAGGTATTGAGCTTTTGCCATGTTAAAATTACAATGTAATCTTATACCTAGCATTAAGTTTCAAGTAAATACAGAGAAAAGAAGAACAAATCAAACAACACCTTCAAAAAACAGTCAGACAATTCCAAACTATAGGACATTCTATAAGACAAATTAGTATAAACTGTACAAGAGATCAATGTCACTTTGAAAAGTAGGAACTGTTCTAGAGTAAGAGACAAAACATGTTTGTGGGTATCTTGACTAGATAATGGTAGAAACGAAAAGAAAAGCTTCAGAAAAGAAACTTATGACATATTGGGTATATTTAAATTTCAATTTGATAATAGAGAACATTAGGGAATTACTGTTAATATTTTTCATTTTCATATTGCTAATATTGTTCACACATGAACTAATGTGAAAACAAAAAAAAATTTGAAATCAATTAGCTATTATATGGTTACAGTAAATTTTGAGATATCATAAAAATAAAAACAAATTAGCTACTGGAGCTTATAATGTCATTTTACATCACATAATATCCTTATTTTTCACAGACATTTGTTGAAATATTTAGGAATGAAGTGCAATGTCCACAACTTATTTTGAAGTGGTTCAGCAAAGCACACTTCTCCCTACACAGGTGCACAAACCTATACATACATTGAAATAAATTACAAAAACAAACAAAAAATTGTTAAATCTAGATGGTGAAGACGTGGATTTATTGTTCTACTATCATTTTGCTTTTCCATATTTTAAAAATTATAATAAAACCTTAAAAATGTATGAAGCCACTCCTTAAGAGTTAAAATTAGAGAGTTGAAAAAGGGAACGATACTATAACACTAAGTAACACATACAGCATACACAAAATGTACAGGCAAAGTGTTTGCAACAGCCATTATTAAAACCTAACAATCAGTTCTGAAATTCTACACTACTAAAGCACACCTGAACTTTCCAGGACACCTTCTTGCACATTGCCCAATAGTAAGCTAACACACGTGATTGACATTGGCCTTTCTAAAGTTCAGGAGCTTCCTAGACCTTTAAATTCATAACGATTTTATTTCCATTTTTATATTTTGTTGTAGATAAAATGATAAGAGGGTATAACTTTATGAAATTTTTAGAACATGAATACTGTAACTTTCAAGTCTCTCTCAATTTGGGATCTTATTCATATTTTCATCATCTTCTGTGTCAACTGATTTTTAATTGCATTCTTCTCAGGTGTATTATTTTTATAAAATAGTTTATATAGATATAAACACAAATATTTTTTCCTTGCAAAGTGATTATTTATAAACTCTCTGAAAAGAGTCATATCCCTATGTAATTAGGTGAGTTTCCATATAAAGCAAATTTTAGAAAAAAGATTGAAGATCAGAAAGGGTATTGCAAATCAATCAGCAATGAAGATGTAGAATCTAAAATGACAGTGAACCAAAGATAAAATTATTATTTAGTCTCCTATAACAATATTTCAATATAAATATAATTTATATGATATATATATTACATATATTATAAACATAATTAAAGGAGCAATTTCATTAGTTAATGATCAGAATCAGATATTCCTAATAGCTTTATGAATAGCTTATGAGATAAATAAATACAGAATTAAGTAATATATGAGGCAATAAATGGAAGAGTAAATACAACTTATCCCAAAATAAGTATCTGTTACGATAATTATGCCACTCAAAGTCATTAATAAGCTCCAATTGGTCTTTATTTTTGTGATATCTCAAAATTTACTGTAGCCAAATAGCTAATTGATTTCAATTTTTTTTAATTTTCACATTAGTTCATTAATATTGAATCATTCAATTAATATTTAAAAATACTTGGCTCATGTAGAATATATAGGAAAAGTAATGTGAGCTTAAATCAATTTTCTCTCAGAAAATTTTGTCGGAAAAGCATTACTTGTTTTCAGTCACATTTTTGTAATGGAAATTGGTTCCTGTCCCTAATCTGACTTAATGGAAAGGAAGATCAAGTTCTTGACATATCTGATAGGACAGCAACACAATCTGCTGGAACACTTGCCACTTGATGATGAAACTGTCAGAACTGTACTAATGAGAAAGGGATGCCTTGATTAGATGCCTTGTTGCATGTTAATTATAAAGTTAGGAAAATAGAGAGTTCATTCTCTGATATAGAATTCCTAGTAGGATTAGGTTGATTCTTAAAGGGCCAGAAAGTCAAGCTGAAACAAAATACCATTTATGTCTTACATTGTCCAAATAAAAATACCTTCAGTATGACCTTAAAATTTTATGTAATTTGCTAGGATCAAGAGATAGTGTCCATTCAGATTCCAGGCTACACTGCTCAGGAGCCTGAGTTTTAATAATGCTGGTTCCATATCTGAAAGCAACATTAGTAAGTAAGCACTTGGCCAGAGACGAGCAACTAAGGTGAAGAATCTAGCAAAAGCATTACATAAGAAATACATAAAGCAATGTGATATGTTTTGATTATGCACAAATGTATGCTAGCCAACTTCAGGTATCATGTAGGTGATACTTCAAGTATCATGTAGGTGATAGACTTGGCTCATTCTCTATTGAGTAAAATTTGCAAACATTCCTGGTACCACAAATGCAGCTGTCCAGCAGAAAGAATAGTGAAAGCTAATGAATGAATGCTATGTTAAGATAGGTACCTTTAAAGTCTTTCTATGATTTCTTTGAATTTGATTTTCTATGATTTGCTGGAATTAGTAATCAAGTTCTGTGTAAATTATAACAAGATTGAGTACAACTATTAAAGTATATGGGAAGTAAGTCATTTAATTATTAGCTTCAAGGGAGTTTTGTATATTTACCAGAAATTTTCCATTTGGTTCCATGTGGAAATCTATCTTTGGACAATTACAACTACTTCATCTTTTAAAAAGTAATTCAATTTCCTTTTGGTTGTAGTCAAATAAAGTAAGAGATAATAATAAGACCATTTTTATCTCATAAAAATTCAGGGAAGAAAATGCGATTGTATCACTGGGAAACTGAGTCAATTTTCTAGTTAGTTTAATTTGCAAACCACTTTTATTTGACATTTAGTGTAACTTTGGAAAAAGCTATTTTATTTTCATTTTACTTGTAGGAACAGAAAGTTACATGAATATTTTACCTTTAGTTTGCAACTAAAGAATTAATCAACTTGGGTAATATGATAATATCGTGCCTACATAGGGAGATTTTTGCATGCACGACTGTGAATATTTTATTCTTGTTAGCAATGTCTGAAATCTGAAAAACTATGCAATAATCTTCATATAATATCTTCATGTACACCTACTAGAGCAATTCTGTTTCCATATGCCACAAACACTAATTGTTTTCATAGAATTCATTTAATTAACTCCATCCCACTGTAGAAATCTCATCCAGAGGAGATGATGAGACTGAGTTAATTGCAATCTGGGAAACTATGTGCCTTAAACAGGTGCAACCTCCTGCATCTATTCTGTGACTGTGTTTATGAATAAACATAAATTTTAGAATATCATGTTTAGTCTCGTTCTATCTTGTTCTATACACAAATGATATTTATGGGTATTTTCATTCAAGCCATTGGTTACTGGTGTCAGGTTATTATTAGAAATGTAAGTAAAATTGAATCAAGTTACTTAACTTGTAAGGGGTATTTCTAGGTATTTTAATATAAACAAATTTCTATTAGTGTCTACTTTTAGTTTATAATAAAAAGTAATTAAATGACTACCCTAAACTTTCCTTGCAGCATAGAACATTCAAGTAAATTGGCATCGTTCTTCCATAGGGATGTGGAAGTATTTAGAATGTTTTTCAATATCTGTAAAAACAATACATTATCAATTTTATAGTACATTCAGTATCCTGACCTTGTAATGTGTGTCTTCTAAGGAAAAGCATATCAACAACTATATTTATTTGTTCATAATTCAAAAGAAGAAGAGAATTATGCATATTTTCTGATGTTCTGAATAAATAGTTCACCAACTGGCCCTGCAACTGTGTCAGAAATTAGAATATCACTTGTGTCCTTCACATACAAGTTAACAAGTAAGCAAACAACCAAAGCAAAAGAAAAATAAAATAAAACAAAAGCACAGTGAACACACACGTGCAACTATAACACATCAATAAAATCCTGATACGATACTTCCTACAAAGATAACTTTTTAAAAACTTTAACAGTTTTAAATTTTAACAGTTTTAAAATTTCAATTTATTTCTAAAATATTTTTATTTTAATACACCTGCTTTGTTGAATACATAACCTATAGTTGCTTGCGTGGTAAGCAGATGTCTTACATGGCTTCTAAGATTCCCTGTCCACTGGTATATATGAAGTTCAAATCCCTTGGAGAATAAGTATGATGATTTTACATTCATCATAAGATTATGTTATATAAAACAGTTGATGTAAAGAAAAGGAGATTATCCACATGGGTCTAGCGTAATTACAAGTCTTTTAAAAGCAAAGGGTTTTCTCTAAAAGTTAGAAGCAGAAGAGGAACTCAGAGATTCAAAGAATGAAAAAGATTCTACGTGCCATTGTTGTTTCAAAGAGAGAGAAGCCACATAGGAAGGAATGTGAGTGGCTTCAAAGAGCTGAGAGTCACACCTGACCAGGAACTATTAATTAAATGGAGACTTCAGTCCTTGCATTGAAAAAAAAAAAATTAACCAAACAAAAAAAACCCCACAAATTCTCCCAACAACAAGAAAGTACACGGTGGCAGATTTTCTCCAATGAGAATTCAGCCTGAACAACACGTAGATATGAGTCTGTAAGACACTAAGCAATGAACCCAGTCAAGCGCAGTGACACTCCTGGCCTGTAGAACTAAGAGCTAAAATGTGAAATTTATTTCAGGACTTTAAGGTGGGTCAGCACACAAACAATGATAACTGTAAAAATCATTATAACAAAATCTAATTCAGCAAATATTATGATACCACAGAATTTCTGATGCTATGAGCCAAGGCATTGTTTTTCCAACTTATTTTAGGAGCGTTACATACTCTTGAGATGAAAATCTGACACATACTCTCCATATCTACAATACATAAAGGCAGCACCACTACGGTTGAATTGAGATAATTCTGCTGGATTATGGCAAACTCACTTCAATATTAACTTAACACAAATATTAATTTCATAAAAATACATGTTTTATTTCATATTCTCAATATTTACTTGATATTCTGTACAGCTTTCTCAAATGTGCAGAGAATAAATGTTATAGAAAAAAACAAAGCAATGTGATAAAGAGATACTGCTTTTGATGGTTAGGAAAGGCCTGGCTGATAAACTAATATATAAATTGAAAGCTAAATGTCAAAGAAGCCTGCCAGGCAAATGTGATGAAAGAACACTTCAGGCAATCTTTTGTTAATCACAATAAAATGGCCACTGCAAGCCGTTGTTCCTTAAACTATGTTTGAACATCACTGGCTTAAGCAAGAAATAATTACACATAATAATTATAAACATATGTCTTCCTACCAAATCTATCACATTTAAGGTCACAGAATGGTTCGTCATTAAATTGACCTCACAAACATGTGCATGCAGTCATTCTCAATGTTCTTCTTGGTTCAGCTGGAAGGGCGCGTAGAGGACAGTTCCCAGCTGGAAGTGAGATTACTGTCAGAGTTAAATTGTCCATGATTCAATATGGAGCATGGGCAAGTAAGGTTACACTAAGGAACTGTGTAACATAATAAGCTGTGTGACATATAGAAAATGTCAGCAATAGAACCAATCTTATATAAAAAGAGGAGTAACATCTTGCTGAACACACCATAAAAACTTATTTTCCTGTTGCCTCCTGTTCCACTTGAGAAAAAAATAAATAGATCATGCTTATCATTGTGAGACTTAATATTTTGTTAGTTTTTTTAGAAGACTGAGCACTGGGCTCTGTGCTGTTCTTAGTCCTTTCAATCTAGGTAGGACCCATGCCATCCTATAGTAAATTCTGTAATATATTGTGCTCATGGGGAGGGAGAGAGAGTCTAATAGAATTCCCCCTTGGTTCTCCTTTGCAGAGTTTATACTCTGTGGCACTTTGTACAAATGCGTATCATAGAACTTTTATTATAACTACTGATTTATAAAACTGTTCTCCTCCTCAACAAGCTTACGCATACTTCCAAGGCGAAAACAGTATCTTTTACTGGATTTGTTGCAGAATTCAGGATTGCAATTTAACAATGTGGATCTGTTAAATGAATAAACCTAATTTATGCTGTGATGTTATTCACTAATGAGAGTTCCCCATGTTAATGGTTTTTAAAGCAATGCAGATTGGCCTTAAGTTGGCCCTTGAAAACTCTTATATACTGTTAGTGGTAATGTAAATTAGTTCAGCCACACTTTGAAGATTTCTCAAAAAAGTTAACATGGAACTATCTTTCAACCCAGCAATCACGTTACTGGGTATCTACCCAAACAAAAATAAATTTTTCCACCAAAAACAAACAAACATACACTCATATTTTCATTGCAGCACTATTGATAATAGCAAAGAAACAGAATCATCCAAGGTGTCCATTAATGGTGGATTGGATAAAGAAAATGTGATCCATATATACCTGTGAATACTACACAGTCATAAAAAGGACAAAATCATGTTCTTTGCAGTAACATGGTTGTAGCTGGAGGTTATTGTCCTAAGCAAATTAATGCAGGAACAGAAAACCAAATACAATGTGTTCTCACTTGTAAGTGGAAGCTAAATATCGGGTACTCATGAACATAAAGATAGCAACTACGGACACTGAGGACTACAAGACCGTGGAGGCAGGCAGGGGGAAAAGTGTTGAAAAACTGACTGTTGGGTGCTATGTTCACTACGAGTGATGAGATTATTCACATCCCAAACCTCAGCAACCCTCAATATGCCCACATATACCCATATGACACTCAATATACCCATGTAACAAACCTCCACATGTAGTCCCTGAATCCAAAATAAAAATTGAACTTATTTAAAAAATTTAAAAATGAACATTTGATAAATGACTCCACTGATATAAGTTTCAATATCAGGCAAAACATGGGTGTTAGGAGTTAGGATTGTAGTTACTATTGGGGAAATGAGGTAGTAAAAGGAGGGGGAAGAACGTAGTCGGGTGCTTTTGAAATGCTAGTAATGCTCTAGTGCTTGATCTGAATGCTGGTTATATAAGTGTTTTTCAATTGTAAAAAAATTATTGATTTGTATAATTATAATCTGTATCCTTTTCTCTACATATGCTAGACTTAAATAAAAATGTCTAAAAAAATTTTACATAGACAACCCTAATACAAATGCATAGACTAAATGAAGATAACAGACAAATATGGTTCATATACACACACACACACACATAGTTTCTATTAAGTGTCTAATAAGTGTAGATGAATATTTTATTGTACATATTGATATGAGAAGGATGATAATACAGGTAATTTCTAATAATCTAGATATAGAAATAAGAAATACTGATCATTTGTTTTTTATTATACACACATACTCTACACACATAATTATACATATCTGTACACAAATAAACATATCTCTGTGTATTTATGAAACAAGAAGTTCAGTATTTCATTGATAATCCCAATGTATGTACACTGAGAAGCATATGAATTGTATTTCTTAATGGAGCCTATTTTAATTAATCTCTGATTAGAGTTGGGGTATAATAGGTAAAGCAATTCAGGGATAGGAATTATTTCAGATGTATTTGTTATAATGTAAGTGTAAAAATAATGGAAAATGGTCACAGATTCTTTGTCTTGTTTTTGGGCCAAAGCAAGGCAGATCTCAGGTGCCCTCATTGGGAAAGAAAAAAGAGGAAGCTGAATTCTTTCCTTTCCTTCCCCACTCCCTCTCTCGCTTCCTCCCTCCCTCCCTTCTTTCCACCCACCCACCATCCCTCCTCCCTTCCTCCCTCCCTGCTTTCCTTCCTCCCTTCCACCTTCCCTCCCTCCTCCCTTCCTCCCTTCCTGCTTTCCTTCCTCCCTTCCTTCTTCTTTCCTTTCCTTCCTTCCTTCCTCTCTCTTTCTTTCATTCTTTCTTTTTCTTCTCTTTCTTTCCTTTCTTCCTTCCCTCCACCCTCCCTCCCTCCTCCCTTCCTCCCCGCCGCTTTCCTTCCTTCCTTCCTTCCTTTCTCTTTCCTTCCTTTTCTTTCTCTTTCTTTTTCTTTCTTTCCTTTCTTCTTTTTTCTTTTATTTTTCCCTCTCTCTTTCTCTCTTTCTCTTTCTTTCTTTTATTTCTTTTTGATGGAATCTCACTCTGTTGCCCAAGCTGGAGTGCAATGGTATGACCTCAGGTCACTGCATCCTCCACCTCCTGGGTTCAAGTGATTCTCCTGCCGCAGCCTCCTGAGTAGCTGGGACTACAGGTGCCCACCAACACGTTCAGCTAATTTTTTGTATTTTTAGTAGAGATGAGGTTTCATCATGTTGGCCTGCCTGGTCTTGTACTCCTGACCTCAAGAAATACACCCACCTTGGTCTCCCAAAGTGCAGGGATTACAGGCGTGAGCCACCGCGTCTGGCTGAATGCTTTATAAAGATTGTACGTAAATCATAAACTGAAATGTCTGCCATCAAAACATTTGTTTCTCTGAGTAAATATGGCATTGTGTATTTCTTTCTGTTTTCATTTTCACTTGAAATCTCTTATTTCAACTGTTTGCCAAATGTTAGCCTCTCAAAAATGTAGTGCTTATTAATCCCTCAAGCTGAATAATAAGATAACACTAATGTCGAGAAAAGTAATACCCATGTCAAAGCTATAGAAGAGAATACAATTAATAAAAACAGTCTGCATGAGAAATACTATGTTTTCATTACTTCAAACTTTCTGTATTTCAAAATACTATGTTTTCATTACTTCAAACTTTCTGTATTTCAAAATAGGATTAATTAGCTATAGTGTTATTTTCAGTGAGTTCTACATATTGCCATGAATCATTGAGAAAACATATATTGGCGTTGGTAACGTCAATTTTACTTACATGTTGTCGTTCTAAAATTCCAGTCATGAATAGCTTGTGTTCATTGAAAACAAAGAGATAAGGGTATCACGTGTAATTTGTACAATTGGATTTTGCTCATAAAACTGTTTTTGATCCCCCAAAATGATAAGTGCATGTACTAGAAAATGTAGAACATAAAAAAGTGTGAAGAGTGCGAGAGTAGGTGATTAAGTATCAATACACAAAGTCAAGAAGAAATATTTCATTTCTTTATGTAGTAATTAAGCAAAGTCTAGCTGCACAATCCTGGACACTGACTGAAAATTTCACTTCAGGGATTCTTGGGCCTCCCTTACAGTTGTACCACAGGTTTGGGGATCTTTCTTAAAATGAAATGGTGGAGGAAGTGGTTATGGCACAATTGCCCATAAAAATTACCACCGTGATCCTCATTTTCCCCATGAAAAGGATTCATTTAGGTCCAGCATATTGTTGCTAGTTCTCTGCAATTATCCAACAAGAGAGTCTTTTCTGTGGCTAATTCTGGCCAGGTCCTACTGAAAGTAGCCATTTTTCTTAGGAGACTCGCCCATCTTTGAAGTGCAGCCAGCTGACCAGTCTTTTGCTAGGTCTGTTCTCTTGGCTCCCTCACATCCAATCTTCAGATGTCTTCAAGTTAGGCAATTCTGTTTCTCTCTTCTTTAGGTTTTTTTTTTTTTTCTTTTTTTTTTCCTTCTTGATCTACTCAGCAAACCCAGTTCATTTTTATTCTTCTGCAGTAGACATCAAAGACCCATTAGACTCCAAATCCAAATAAACTAAATGCTGTTGGTAGCTTTCTTTCCAGAGGAGAGAAAGAAGACTTGACCTGTAAACATTACTAATTCAAAAAGAAAAAAAAGTGAAATAATTACTTTTCCATATTAAGATGGATGGACTGTTCAGATTCTGCAATACTCCCGGGTTGGTATGTCCAACAAGAAAAATTTATTTTCATTCCAGTACGTGCTGCCTAAGTCACCTCCTAAGGGAGGGACCCTAACTATGAACACATGGGCTCCCTTAGAATGGTAATAACTCCGACATAAAGCAGCACATATATCTGTCACTAGTCTTTCCTCGAGCCTCAGGGGTCTTTGATTTTATTCTAGGTTCCACATGAAGTTTTTGTCTTAAGATTCTGGGATATTGATTCCTTGTAATGATTTTTCTCCCTCTCCATTCTTCCATTTACCAGGGAATTAAAATTTTAGCACAAACAGAATGAACCATAGTTGTAGAGAAGGTTCTGATCAAGTTACATCAGGATTTGATTTGAGCTCCAAGTTTCGTGTTGTACTGTCTTTACCCTTGGAATCATTTTCTTCTTTCAAACCCTGAGGCACACAAAGTAGAATGATATCCTCAGCTTCTATTTGGCCGTAATAGGAAGATGAGCAGTGAGCCGCTGTTATATCCTGTTAAGTTTTCTTCAGGTAGTTGACACTTCTTGTTTCCTCCAAATTCTGACTTTCACCTCTTATGTGAGAGAATAGACATGGCGCCAGTGAAATTTAGGTTCTCATAAAAACTGAAGGGTTCCTCTCTCTTGTCCATCTCTGCTTCCTCAACTCCCAAGTCCTCTAGGTCTTCTGCTCTGATGGTCATGTGTTCTCTCCAGAAAAATCATCATCAAAGCTTCATTATAGCTATAAGCAATTTGTTGGCAATTATGACTCTTATTATGAAAGTAATAACTATCCTTTGAAGAATATTATAAGTTTTGCTATTGATGTATTTTTGTATGTTTATGTGTATATATACACACATGCATATAAATATATATATATTTACATAACTCAGATAAATTCTAAAAATTGATGTATAATTTTGTATTATGTTATCGTTTAACAGTATATCAGAGGTCACAACAGCATGAATTTAAAATTTAAAAAATTGTTTTGGTTAGCATAGTATTTGAAAAATGAATTATTTCTCTATATTTTAAACATAGGAAGATTCCCCGATGTGTTTTTCCTTGAATAACCATAGAAACTGACAAGATTGGATCTGTATTTGACTCTTGTAGTACTTGACAATAACAAAGTAAAGACAGCAGCCTCTTCTAGTTGAAACATATGCCTTAAGTTCCCAGTTTACCAAAGTCTTCACTGGCAATTTCTACTCACTTACTCTACCTGCCTGTCCCATAGGGTTATTCGTATTTGATTCCTGTTATTCACAGGTTTTTATAAAACATTCTGCACTTCATGAAAATAATATGTAATGTACTGCCATGTTCCAAACCACTGTACCTTTTTGTATTTAGAGCAATTGTTCTCAATGGGTGTCACACAGGCTTTTGCCTTGCCATGAGACATCTGGCAATACTTGGAAACATTTTGATAGTACAACTATGAGACGTGGGGGTGGGTAATTATATTAGCATCTGGTAGGTAGAAGACAGGAATGCTGCTGAACATCTCATAAAGCATAGGACAGCCCCCACAACAAGGAAAACTTCAGCTCAAATGTGAATTGAGCTGATGCTGTAAAGCCTCGATTCAGAGGTTGATCATATAGTACCTAGTGACTGAACTATTTTAAGCAATAAAGTAAATTCCTATAAAGGACATCAAAGGATATGGGTGGATTTTAAGTAATTGGTAGCTACTGTCAAAAGTTCTCTCCAGAAAGCTTTTTCTAATGGAAACTATTTAAACTTTTATTTGTTTAATAAGTAAAAGAATCATAAATAAATACAAGACAAAGTATGACAGAATGTAAGAAAAGAAATTCTGGATGCAAAACTTGCCTTTATCCACTTCTGAGCACAAGAATGTCTTTAAAGTAGAAACCTTTTTCTATACCTTTCTTCTAGTGTTAAGGACACACTTCAGTAAATATTTAATCACGATAATGGGACATTTTGAGGCTGTCTACTAGAAAAACATTGTAGTAAGCATTTTAGTGTTAATTAGCATTCATGGGCATTAACAATGCCTGGGGGCTATGTGTAAGGTGACAAGTTATGATATATTTTAAAAAGTAATTTCAAAATAATGTTAAAAGGCTTCCTTCTTATGCATTTTTATCTTTTAAAACATTATTTTTTTCTATTAATAATGAAGTTCTGGATATTTCCAAATTAGATTTAGGAATTCACCAGAAATACAATTCCAAGAATATCAACTTTACATAGATAAAGAAACAGAGTTAGAGAGAGAGATTTCATCTTGGTTCATTACTGCAGCCTGAGCTGTGGTATAAAGCTCACATAGAATGAGGTGTAGAGCAGTGTGGAGGACACTGGGGACAGCAACATCCTGGTGCAAGGAGTCGGAGCCAGAGTGAAGAAGGTGTACGGAAGTGAATGGGTAGGGGCATTGCATGACATGCGTCAGCCAAAAACAGTTTAGGAGGATGGGTCTTATTGAGGGAGACATGGTTAGAAAAGCATCTATGTAATAGCGACATAATGGTGGTGGTAGTGGTGGTGCTGTTGACATGTGTCATAGCCCACGTGGAATAAAAAATGTACTGTGCATGGGGGCAGTCATGGCAGCTACCTGGCTCAGAGTCTCAGTTCACTTGGGGGACATTTGTATTTGGTGAGTGGTGATGACAACAGCGATCCAGTGCACTGTATCATTTGTGTGGTAGGGCACGGAATGCTGGAGCTTGAGCAGGTGTAGGGGGATCACCTGCGGTTGAGAGAATGTCCAAAGTGATGGGAGATTATTTACATATAGGAGGATTAATTAAATAAGTAAATAAACTAATGAAAATGGAAGCTAATTTTCTGACTTTATGGAAGGCACTTGCAAATATGCAAAGGGAGGACACTTGAATGAGTCGTACATAGTGAATCAAAATAGAAAGTATTGATGGAACTCAAAGTTTTCAGTATATATGGAGAGATATTAAAATTAATTTAGATGTATATGTGCGAGCCTGTGCTCACTAAGAGAGCTTTAGAGTAGCAACACCTCAGTACCTGTCAGCAAACCTATCGCCAAGATCTTCATTTCTAAATTTGATTCTCCACAGAAAGGAATGAAAGTGTTTTAAAACAGGGTACATTCCAGGGCTGGGGTAGAAGATACCCATGGTGATCCTTGAATATCATGCTATGCCCAAGAGTAAGAAAGTGCTCAAAAATAATGAATACAGGTGAAAAAAGACCCCAAATCAACTTGAAGTATCCACTGGCAAAACTGGAGGCAATCTCAGATACTATTAAGTAATAGTGGTAACTGATCATAAACCACTGAATACAAAGAGAATCCATGAGTCCATGTTTATAAAACTAAATAAACTACAGGGAGAAATTTTTTTTCTTACAGTAAAATGCTAATCTAATTATCTAGAAAGATTAATCTAGATAATCACAATTCCACATCTATCAAGTATGAATTAATTTAGCCAACTAATATCCAAAGATGCTAAAATAAGTGTGAAAGTTTGATAGGGAATTGGATATTTACATAGTCACAAACAACCTTCATATATAATACTTATTAATTATAATAGTGAAGAGTAAGTTTTCAAAAGAAAAACATAAAAGTTTGTCGATAAAATAATAAAATAATCAAAGTTAATATGGGACAAACCACATGGGATTTGGGACAAATCAAAATCGTGTCACATGAGAGAATCCAGTTAGAAGAACAGCATCGCTTCTCTGATATTTCTGCCAAAGAGTCTAATCTGAATCACATCATGAAAAAAATATTAAATGAAACAAATGTAGGAACATTCTACAAAGTAATTGGTCTATAACATTAAAACTAACTGGCCAGGTGCGGTGGCTCACGCCTGTAATCCCAGCACTTTGGGAGAGCTTTTTATTAGAAGGGGGCCCATTCAAAGTCAGCCAATTTGCAGTAGCATTTTAAATAGGCTTAACCCAAATTGTAAATAAGGAATAAGCTGTCTCCCAAACCAGAAAGAGACTAAAATAAATTACGAGTGCTGAGAGTCAATAGTCAGTTGTCAATCCCCAACAGTTTTCTTGGCAATGTCAGGGATGCAGCAACCCTCAGCTTCCCTAAAATAATTTACAGAAATTTAACTGAGGTGGTGAGGCTTTGCATTATGTGTAGGACAATGGTTTATCCTTTTTTGTGAGCTTCTTTGTCAGTATTTTTATGTCCTGAATGAATGTGTCAAATGAATGTCTTCAGAGGAGGATGTCATCAATGAAATGCCATACCTGTGCACCTAGAGGAAGTTGTATGCAGTTAAAATGTCTTATACAAAGACAGTGTGCAGTGGCAAGGCTGTTGAGGCACTCTGTGAGTTATGTGGTGTATGGATGCGTATTTTGTTCCTTAGCAGATGAAGGCAAACCAACTGTAAGACTTTTTTAATAGACAACTAATAGAAAATGTTAGCCATATCTATAATAGCAAAATATGGAACTGGTAATTTCAATAATACTAGATATGAAGGTCTCAAAGGGTAGAATCACCATATTAAGGTTGCTAAAAAGCACCAACTCACCACTGTTACGGCCTTAATCAATATCGGGGCTTACATTACATTCCACTCAATTTTCCTGTGGTTAGAAATTTTATTACTGCTTTCACAAATTATAAGTATGAAACTAAAACATTTTTTTTAAAAACCTAGGCATAGTCAAAAAACTAAAGTGCTAATTTGAATCTCCTTTGATTTACTAACTCAAAATGTGATTTTGCTGTCAAAGCCGATGACACCACACACATCATATGAGAGAAAAAAGGTTTATTACTTATGCAGTTGAGGGGTTCTGAGGAGAATAAAATAAGCTTTCAACGATGCCTCCAAGATGGACTTGAGAGATCAGGGAAAGGGGACTGGCTTAGGACTTTCATTTTGGTTAGGGGTTGTAGCTGCTGTGAGGAATCTCACAGAGCAGTAACTCACATAGCTGTATTCTGGGGTACAAAGGCCTCTCCTCTTTCTTTATGATCTCTATGATACTTATTCCAAACAATGATATTTCTCCACATTTAATTTTTTAAAGAAGTTTGTGTGTCTTCTGTAATCCTTGGTGTTAGCTCCATTTGACAAAAGCTGTACCTACAAATCTCTTGTAGAGAAAACAGTCCTCCGTTTTGGGGGTTCTGTTGAAAGAGCCCAGGAACAATGTCTTTAAGATTTCTGATGTTCAGTTGTTTCAGGAGATCTTGGAAGCACAACTCTAATGTCTTAAAGGGCTTTCTGCATGACTGAATATACTGAGGTTTTAACAAAAGGTTTTACAGCCACACCCTTGGTTTCACCTTTTGACTAAGTTTTCCTGGAAGTGCACTGGATTTTATGTTTTCTTGAAAGTTATTTCTTAATTTTAGTATTTCTGGTCATCTGGAAGGGCAGAGGATTTATGAAAACATCAAATTTTGGCTTCCTTTTGCTTAACAGTGTTTTTCATTTCTCTCTCTCCTCTTGAATTTTGCTGTACTGGCTAGAAGAAACAAGATGACACCTCCAATACTTGGCTTAGAAATCTCTCAGCTGCATCACCCCACTCACTAGGCATATTCTTTACTCTTTGGGGAACTACAGGTGAAGTGTCACAGAATTTCTGTCACTAAATAACAACCACATAGTCTTCACTCCCTTTTGAGCTTTGCCTTGTCTTTCCACTCTGTATGCCAGATTTTTTTTTATTCATTTATTAAAGTTCAACCAATTGGAGCATATTCAGTGATACCTGAGAGAGATTTAAATTTAACTTGTTTCATAGCCATTTATATACAAAAACACAGTGCAAAAGCTAAGGAATTCAAAGTCAGATGGAGTTAACCATGGATTAATTACTAGAGAAGGGGAAGGCTGGTAGATTTGATTGGTGTGCTTTGTTGAGACAAAAAAGGTGGAACTCTTACCTCAAGATTTGGGGCACTTCATCTGCAAACAACGAACCAACCAACCAAAGATATCACAGATGAGGTACATGTTGAAACATGCATACATTAAATTAAATTTGAACTTAAATTTAATATAACTTTAAGATTTAAAATAGTTTAGGTCTTGAATGGGTAAATGCCAACATGAAAATATAGTTTGAAGAAGGATTTTCTAGCAGTCTTGAATATACCACATTTGATTTAACAAAAGGGGAAAAAGAAAAAAATGGAAATTTGGCATATTAATAATTTAAAAAGGAGTAGGTAGATATAACAGATTCCCAAGTGCTTAAATGAGTGTATAATGTATATCATGCAAGTTACAATGGATTGAAAGAACAACTCATATAAAGCTTTTATCTGAATCAGTAAGAAATGTGTTTATATGGTTCATTTTCACAGGTATGTATCATTTTGTGATATATAACAAGGTGTTGTGTTGAAAATTCAATTATGACATCTAACCAGCTTCTTTGGGAAAGTCTTTGATGGTATTATTTTATTTGAGAAATTCTAATGATTAACTAAATGATGTACATAATCCATACTATATGTAACAGTTTTACAAAAGTAAAATTATTTCTTTTTTTTTTTATTATCATACTTTAAGTTCTAGGGTACATGTGCATAACGTGCAGGTTTGTTACATATGTAGTAAAATTATTTCCATTGATTTCTCTGAGAAAGATTGTTGGCCCAAATTGTCAGCACAATAAATCCTCATTCACTCATTAAAGGGATGCTCTATTGGAATTGTCTCCTAGCTTAAATTGTCAAGCAGAACAATGAACAAATACACCATGGGAGTGGATGAGATTGCAGATGATCATACTATTCAGAAAACATAAGGCATTTTACCTATCTTACTCTTAGAATATTTAGAACATCTGTTTCTAGAACTGCATGGGCCTAATATACTTAGGTTGAAACTTGGCTTGAAGTATATTCTATAGATCATTATGGCTCTGTTGGATACATATTTTTTTATGCCAACAAATTGTGTAGAAAATAATCTTTCCTCAAATCCATTAAATTTTTCCATCTCTAGTTTCAACCCCCTTATTTTTTTGTGGATAGTCACAAAAGTCTCTTTTAATTCCTTTTAGACAATTTCCAATAGCTCTTCCAATGCATTTTCTCCTGCATTTGCTCTCAGCTCAACACAATATGCCTTGGAGTCCCTAATGGCTTCAGTGTTCACAGGAAGTCTTTATTTTCTCTCCCAGTCTTGACAGCCATTTATTTTAGTACCTTGATCCTTCAATTTTTTCTCAGAGTTATTTTCAACTGGATTATTTTTCCTGTCTTACTTAGTCTTTCTTTATAAAGTCAAGTTGTGGAGCTGAGCCCTTTACTTGAAAGACAATAGAGTAAAAGAAGTTTACTTGTTTCCATAGCCCCACTTATTGTACTGTAATTCACTAAGGAAACATGAAATCAGATCCAGATTTAAACATATGAGAAGATAAATTCTAATTTTTGAAGAGTGTTTTATCCCATCTCTTTGAAATTAAGAGACTCAAACATGACTCACAATCCTAATCAGGAAACTGACATTTTAGTAAATTCCTGTGATTACATAATAGACTGTATTTTCTACTTTATATTATTCTCTTCAATACTGCTTCTGTAAATGGAATGTTATTCTAGGGAAATACCAGTAATGGATGTAGAAAATGTTATTTATTTTGATGTGAAACCTTTGTTATCATAAATGTAGCTAGGGAGACTGTGGATTTTAAGTGGAGCAATGAATTTATAATTATAGTACTGAAAAGGACTTAGTAGGCAAATAATCTGATTTATCATCTTATTTTCTAAATAAGGAAGTGTAATTCACTGAGGTAAATTGACTGGGAAAAGACTACACCATTATTGACCAACACAGTAGAGTCCTTAACCCTCTGTTGATTTTTCCTCCAGGGCTCTTTGCTATGAATTTTTTGCTGAAATCCTACTCAGTTCTGTAAAGTGGGTTCTTAAGGCAGTTTATGTGTTTCAGTGATCTGAAAAACTTAACCGTTCTGTTTGTGTAGAGCAAGGATGGAAATCTGGAAAAATGCCAGAGCATCTGGCTCTTTATATCTATCACAATATCAAAGTGACTTTTTTTTTTTTTTATTGGCCAACTGTTACCCCAATAGAAATGAGACTCCTTTTAAGTTACGTCAAGGAATATTTGGAATACTTCCCCTTTCACATTGCTACTGAAAAGATGGTCCTTAGCATGGCACTTCTCTGTGAACTATGTATCACTGGACCATGTTAGACAAGTAAGTAAATTGAGAAAATATATCTAGAAAATTTATAATAAGTTCTCATTGCTGCAACTTTCATGTGTGTTATTAGAGGATTCTTCTTGTAGAACAGAGTACAGAAAAATTCCTTGTTATCAAACTCATCTGGTGAGGGATATGTGGCATCAGTTGTGTGATAGTCATGCATCGGAGGACCAATTTTGGTTCACAAAAGAAATGATCTTTTTATTTTTATTTTTTAAAAAAAGGTCCTTTACTGTACATTTTGAGCAGCACAGCTCTAGAGAATTGAAAACTCAGGGGTTGGCAGCTTCTATTGACACTGGCTGCTTAAATATTTGGTAGGTTTTGATTTGTCATTGCCTTATCCTCTCCAGATAGCTTCTGTAATTATGAAAATCATTGCCTAAAGACAAAAAGTTGCAGTAACTATGGTCTTACTTAACCTATGAGTCCAGCAGAAGTTACTTATTATTAATGGATATATTTGGGTGAGAGGCTTGAAAACTGTAACAAAACACAAGAGGCTTGTTTTGATTTTCTTTCTGAATGGATTGAAGTCAATGGGAAAACACTGCATTTGCTTACTAATTCTTAGGGGAAAACATGTTCTTTGCATGAGAGCAAAGACATATGAAGTATTCAGTTTCCTAGCAATGTGTTAAAAGGATTGGGGAGAAGGAGTCAGAAGGGATTTTCCTCACTGACAACATAATATATTTTGAGATGACCCAGGAAATCAGGGGACTTGAAATATGCAAGTGACCTCTGATCCGTATCTGAGAAGGTGTGGAGCTACAGGGATTCTGTTGGAGTTCAAAACATACTCTTGAAAATTATAAAAGCAAATGAATAAAATACCTGACCAGTACAAAATAAATATTCCACAATTTCTGTAGGACTCAGTAGGGTGAAGAAAAGTGATGAAAAATCTCAGTTGGAGCTGAAAGAGCTGAAGAATAATCTACTTGATCAGCAAGCACTTTTAAGGGGATTGTTAGAGCTGTTCGATCTCATCACATAAACTCTAGGAATGAGTCCTCAGAATGAAACCTTTAGCGTAAGAATGTAAGAAAGGATACTAGAAAGGTCTACTTAATATTATCTAGGCTATGCAAGAAGAAATTTTACATTATTATTACATCATTTACATTAAATTATTCTATAATTCTTTTTATTTCTATACCACTTTATAGTTTGAAAGAATGTTTACATTATTTTTGCATTTCATACATATGACATGTAAATAATATAGCTATTATTTTCCTTTCATAGGAGAGGATATTGGAGTATCAATGTGAATTAAAAAGCAGGACTCCACATACAGATTTTTTTGTTGTTTTATTCTGTCATAATCTCTAAGAGGACATAGAATACGTTGTATAATTTTCTCACCCTCCTTTCCTCCTTCAAAACTTAAGACACAAGGTAGGTGGTAGTGAATGACAGAGGTTTTACTTCAAAAATATGTAGACTAACTTTGTTACTTTTTGCATTCTTACATTTTTTGTCAAGATGTCCTGATTTGGTCACAGACCATTCCATCTAAAGATATTCTAAATATATTTAGTCAATCTGAAGATGTTCAGTCAATCAGGGAACTGTGACAGATCAAATTACATTTCAAGTTTCACATTTTAGCTTGTTGCTGTTGTTTTCATGTCTTTACTTTACAACTTGAAAAGTGATAATATGAAGAAGTCCAAGGAGATTTCAAAAATGTCTGAAAAATCAAGTAAATGTTATTTTGAAAATATTTATTTAGGAATTTATCAGAAAATATGCACAGGAATAAAATTCAGCATTTTTACCAGATTAAAGAATAAGACAGATATAGTAATTGTTTTTGCCAAATGGTTAATTGGGAAGTCACAAAAGTTGTATAGCAGAAGTTAGAAATAGTTCATTACAAAAAACTGTAAAACTTCTCTGGCTTATTTTCTGCCTTGGCAGAATGACTGTATCTTGAAATAAGTAATGACTGTGTCTAAAATGTAAGTAGGCTGAGCGCAGTGGCACACATCTTTAATCCCAGCACTTCGGAAGGCTGAGCGAGAAGGATTGCTTGAAGATAGGAGTTCAAGACCAGCCTGGGCAAGCCTTTGTCTTGACAAAAAAAAAAAAAAAAAAAATTAAAAATTAGCCAGGCATGGTGGCACACACCTGTAGTCTCAGTTACTTGGGAGGCTGAGGCAGAAGAATCATTTGAGCCCAGGAATTTAAAGTTGCAGTGAGCTACAATGATGCCACTGCATTCTAGCCTGGGTGGCAGAACAAAACCCTGTCCACCCTCCCAAAAATGCATACAGATACCTGCACTCACATGTTTATTGCAGCACTATTCACAACAGCCAAAATACAAAATCAAGTCTCCATGCCCATCAATGGATAAGTAAAGAAAATGTAGCATATATTCACAATGGAGTACTATATTCAGCTATAAAAATGAATGAAATCCTGTCATTTGCAGCAATTTGTATGGATATGGATGCCATTATGTTAAGTGAAATAAGCCACAGAAAAACAAACATCACATGTTCTCAGTCACATGTGGGGGCTAAAAAAGTCCATCTCGTGTAGCTAGAGCGTAGATAGTCAACAGAGGCAAGGAAGGGTGAGAGAAGAAAAAGACAGGTTGATTAATGGGTGCAAACACACAATTAGATATACGGGATATATTCCAGTGTTCGATAGCACAGTAGAGTAACTATAGTTAACAAAAATTTATTGTATTTTTTTTAAATAGCTAAAGATTTTAAATGTTCCCAACACAACCCTGATTTAATCATTACACTATATGCATGTATCAAAATATTACATATACCCCACAAATATGCACATGTATTATGTATCAATACAACATTTAAAATGTAACCCTGAAGCATGCATAATTTGATTGAACTAAATAAAATCTAAATAGTTGTCTTGAAATTCTCTCTTTTTTTTTTTTTGAGACGGAGTTTCGCTCTGTCGCCCAGGCTGGAATGCAGTGGCCAGATCTCGGCTCACTGCAAGTTCCACCTCCCGGGTTTACGCCATTCTCCTGCCTCAGCCTCCTGAGTAGCTGGGACTACAGGTGCCCGCCACCTCGCCTGGCTAGTTTTTTTGTATTTTTTTAGTAGAGACGGGGTTTCACAGTGTTAGCCAGTGTGGTATCGATCTCCTGACCTCGTGTTCTGCCCGTCTCCGCCTCCTAAAGTGCTGGGATTACAGGCTTGGGCCACCAGGCCCAGCCTGAAATTCTATATATGAATTTTTGCTTTAGTTCAGCTATCACATGATTGTGATTTTTTGATTGTCATTCATTTTATTAAATTTTCTTAATATTGTAATTACCTCTAATAACTCTCTTTGCCTAATAAACACATCACCTGAATATCCTTCTTTCTTTTCGAACTATAAAAATTTGTCAGGCTGCTTTGAAACCAACACTTCCAATATGCTAGCTATGCACAGCTATAAAAATCTATTGCATATTTTATGGCTAATACATCAACTCTCAGAATAAATTTCCAACAGCGTAAGATAAATTGTGGAGAACTTCATGTATTAAAGTTTGGGAACATCTTTCCTCTATGAGGCAGAGAAAATGGATTCACATTTTTGCCCTCATCCCTTCCACGTGGAAAGTCTACTTTAAACACATTCGTAATTCTCAAGGAATGTTTCTGAAGCCTTTCTCTACAGGGACTGCTTGTGACCATATATACTACATCGAGTCAGAAGCCAAACTCTGGAGTGTGGAAAAGAAAAAAGAGGAAAAAAACAGATCGATTAATAAGAAATTAAGGATAAAGAAGAGCAGGCACAAATCTTAAGGCTGTTAGGAGATAGGATGATGTGGAAGAGTTACTAGACAATTTCTGCCTTCCATTTGGAAGTCCAAATTCATTCTTCCTACAGCACATATTGCTAGTCTATTCCATGATAAATATTACAGTAGATAACAGAGGTCCATATTTAATGCATGCTTTTTCATCTAATCAGCCACTTTCATCCATCCCTATTATTTCTGTTTTTGTCTAATCCTTACCACCTTTTGCCTAAATCATTTTAATTTCCTTTTTTTATTATCTAACACTCTTCCATTTTACTCTTCCCTCCATGTCAATTTTTCTCAAGGACAAATATCAGACTTAGAAATACCACCTAAATATTTGATGTACACATGTTTTTACAAGATCACGGTCACACTCAACAGTATTGCATCTGAGGGCCTTTACAATTCTATGTTTTTCTCTAAACGTCTGCAGCCTTATTTTCTGGCATTGTCCTACTACTACTTTCATGCACAGGTAACAGGTAACTTAGCATCAACGTCAACCCTTGAACAACAGGGTTTGAACTGTAGAAGTTCACTTACACATAAATTTTCTTTTGCCTCTGCCCTCTGCCCCCAGAGAGCAAAACCAACCCCTTCTCTTCCTCCTCTTCCTCAGCCTACTGCACTCGAAGATAATGGGGATGAAGATATTTATTATTATTCATTCCACTTAATAGTAAATATATTTTCTCTTTATTTTGATTTTAATAACAATTCATTTTCTACAGTTTACTGTAAGAATGCAGTATATGATGCATATAACATATAAAATAAGTGTTTATCAACTGTTTGTCTTATTGATACTGCTTCTGGGGAACAGTGGGTTATACTGATAGTTAAGATTTGAGGGAGTCAGAAGTTGTTGTGCATGGATTCTCTACTGTGCAGCAGTTAGCACTGGAAACAATCATATTGTTCAAGCAGCAACTTTAGTTGAATTTAATATATAATATACAGCTCTCATTCTATGTAGATTGAAAAAACAAAGCAGGTAAATCTTTTTACATGGCTTACCATACACACACACACACACACACACACACACACCTCCATAAGGAGAAGTAACATTTGGAGAAGGTAATCTCCTCTGGTTAAACTTTATAAATCTGAAGTTCTTGGAAGATGAGATGATGAAGTGTCTGTCTTGGGGAGACCAGTTAGCCACTAACAATCTTCCCTCAGCCTTTTGTGCTGCCCTTATAATATTTTGTCACTGCCAGGAAAGCAACTGGGCTATTGCTAGTGATTTCCCTGGTGAAGAAGTGTGCAGCAATTGTTCTAAAGCACCAGAGGCCAGAGTCAAGAGCAGAGCATAACAGTTTTCCTTCAATCCATTATCTCTCTGTTCCCTCCAGTTTCCATCTGCTCCACGTGGTAGGTACCACCAACCAACCCTCACCCACTCAACACACACCAGTTTCAAGATAGACTTCAATCTGTTCAATCTGTTAGTTCTGGAATATGTAATTCTGTTTCACTTCTCTAATTTTTGCAGGGATATGTTCACTGTAGGGAGACAACAGCCCATGATAGATTGTCAGTCTTGTAAGCAACAAGCCGAAATGTTAACAGAGATAATGGGCTGGTGGAAGAATCTTAAGGAAGTTCATATATTTAATTTTCAACAGGTTTGGTATAAGGACAAACCATTATTTTGCCTTTTTGTATTGTGACATAATTTAAGAAATATGAAATTTATTATTTCTTTTGTCTATAAACTGAGGCCCAAAGGAGTAACATTGTTTGACAATGGTAATAGAACTTTTTAATCGCAGAACTTGATTTTACTTCTTTCTAGCTGGTTAAGAACAGTTTCCACTGTACCACATTGTTTTCATTACAGGAATATACGTTTCTAGAAGGTGCAATTTAACTCAGGTGGACAGGTGATGTGAATTAAACAAAATAGAGGGATATAGTGTCCTTAGACAAATAAACCCTATATGATAAAGATTAGGATGATTTTGGCTGTCTTGAACCACACTTTAATGAATTCTTCAGGCTGAGAGGGACCTCTTCATTTCAATCATTTCAAGGGCATAAGATTATTTACATTGTTAAACTTGTCTCTTAGTAAAGTGAGAACAATGTAAAATTAAAGCCCTTCAAACTATTGTAATAAAAACAGCTTTGTTTCTGCAAATTTTTTAAAAAGTAATTTTTTTAAAGTGATAATATCATCTGATGATGTGACTAGGCTTACGATCTCTAATATAATTACCATCTAATTTTGGTTTGTGTTTGATAGGTTTCATGGTGGGGTGAAGAACAACTAATACTTCCGAACTAGGTTATTCCTGTCCATCCTACCATTTGTTTGTTTTTAGGGTGAGGGTAATGACAAATACTCAACTAGTTTTTTTTAGGTTCACAGACCTCCAGTTTTTGGTTCACTGGCACTGATTATGTTTTATATAAATTACTGTGGAAGATGATTCTTTGATAGGTGATTGCAATCAGGAGAATGATATATAATTTTGATTAATCAAGGAAGGTTGATTAATTTTAGCATTGATCGTAGCATAATTCCACACTAGAATGAAATGCTGTTTACTGTCATTTGGGATGAGTAATATTCTGCAGTGGATTGAGCACTTGTTTAAGTACTCCAAATTTCATACGAAGTTATCTAACATTTTGTCATTTCTATTGGTGAGTATAAATACTTTTTTAGTGCTTTTGAAAGTCTGAATCCCCAAAAGCATTATAATGTATAAAAGCACACAAAGAAAAAAATCTTCCAAAACATATTATTAAGACTATTCTGGTTTTTTTCCTTCCATCAAAACCTCCACAGTAATATCTCCAAAGTGTTACTCACTTGTTATTGACGTAGTCAGATTTTCAGTCTATAAGGTTTAATTAATACTTTTTATATAAAATTGCAATGTATTCCATATTTTACTGGTGTTCATATGTGACCTTTATCTTGTGAGGTTTACAAGTCAGATATTGTTAACCATAACCATTAAAAATTGACAAATCAACTTAGTTTTTGGTTGTCCCTCATTTTTGCTAGATGATTGTTTTCTCAATTTTGGGACATACCTGGTGTCAGTCACTACTGTAACTGTTTCAGCTTCCTTTATATTTTTAATTTTTTCTGCCATCAGATTCTTAATTAATGACTGAATCTCTTACTCTATTAAAAGTAGTTACACATCGAATCATCCCAAAGCCAGTTCCTTTTCATTTATCACGTCAAAATTGAAATATGTCCCACAAAGTGATGCACTCTATCACTACTTAAGTAAATCAGTGTTCTTCTTTTCAAGTATCAAGACTGTAGCACCCTGTTATGTCATTATTCTACCACTTATTTTTCATAATTCACACTTTTATTAAGTTTGTATGTGTTTATATTTATCTTCTAGAAAAAAACTTTATGAGACAATAAAGCTTTCTGTCCTATTCATTGCTGTACTTCTAGTGTCAAGGACAAGGTTTGATATACAATGGAGGTTAAAAAAGAAATGTTGAATGTGTAAATGAATTAATGTTCTAATGCTCCTTTAATGACCCTCAATTTTATTTAATGATTATATTAAGATTTATCTGTTTTTACTTTTACTAGTATCTGAAGATTTGCTCAATCTCATCTTCAGTGTCCTGTACACTTCCATACCAAATCTCCTGAAGATAATGTTTTGTTTGTTTGAGATTGAGTCTCGCTCTGTCACCCAGGCTCGAGTGCAATGGTGTGATCTTGTCTCACTGCAACCTCTGTCTCCCGGATTCAAGTGATTCTCCCTGCCTCAGCCTCCCAAGTAGCTGGGATTACAGGCACCTGCCACCATGCCCAGCTAATTTTTTCTATTTTTAGTAGAGACAAGGTTTCACCATGTTGGCCAGGCTGGTCTCAAACTCCTGACCTCAGGTGATCCGCCTGCCTCGGCATCCCAAAGTGTTGGGATTACAGGCGTGAGCCACCATTCCCGGCCAAAGATAATGTTCTTCATATGTATGTTTCCTTTTTTTAAATACTCTTAAAGCTCTCTCAACTTTTGAAACATTTAATAATGTAAGCCCTGGAATCACATTGCTTGGTATTGTATCTACTATTCCACCACTTACCAGTTGGTGCACTTGGACAAATTCCTTGAGTATCCTACATCTCAGTTTCTCATCATCTATGTTGATGTTAACAATACTACTTTTATAGATTTATTCTGAATATTAAATGAATTTAGACATTATGGTGCTTCAAACACCACATTCCTCTCACATTAATGTGAGCATTTGTATTATATGAAAATAATTATTTATTTTAAAAAAATATTCTACAGAGAGAGTAAAAGAGAGGGAAAAGGTAAGAGAGAATTGTGTAAAGTAGTTAAGTAATTTCCTAAACCTTCTTATTAGTATTTTTCCATCACCTACCTGCATTCCTCTCTTTAGGATACATGAAAGATCACTGTATAATCATAGTATTCAATTTGTATTATTTGCTAGAATAATGCTGATTTATTTTTGCTATTTATTTTATTTGTTATATATGTTGCAAATAACATATATACAAGCATATAAACTGTACAACCACCAAATGAACTTTGTTGATGCCTCTATCTTTTCAGTTTATTATTCCAGTGGTCTACACCACCAGCTCTATTTTTTTTTTTTTTTTTTTTTTTTTTACTAAATTTTTCACCCCTACCGTTCACCTCTGGCTTCTTTATCAACCAAATGGATTATTGGCGAGAATGTTATAAATGTCATCCCTGAAAACTCATAAACACAGCCCTTGTTAATCCTATTATAAAGATAATGAGTGCAGGTTAAAGCATGACCCCTATGGAGAACAAGTAACATTTTTTATTTCTAAAGCTGGGAAACAAATCACAAAACAAGATATACAGGCTAGGCCTAGCAATAGAAAGAAGTAATGTATTGAGTTTAACCTGCTAGATGCTATTCAAGTGGCCTCCTACTCCATGGGTAATTGAAAGATCGATTCCAAGAAACAAGTGTAATAAATTAAGAGTCAAACTAAAGGGCTGCATTTTCTCTTTATAATACTACCGAATTAATTAAACAAAAGGCAAAAGAAAACCTTAGGGTACAGAAAGTTGCTAGACCAAGATAGAGTAGAATAAAGATAGAAGAGATTAGACACAGATTCAAACGGGTATTCTTCAAGAGTAAAATAGAGATACAGGAGACTTATCCCTGAATTCAGCATAGTAATTTGGGATAGCTTATACTAAAAAGTGGTGGATAAAATTTACCTCGTAGTAAAAAGTGACAAAGAATATGCCACTGAAAAGTGCCAAAACAACATGGGAACCTAGGGTATACTCAGCTTCACATGGTCCCAGATGCAGGACGGTATCAGCATCTGCTCTCAGAAGTCAATGCATTGGGTTTTGAGAAGAGATACCGCCATGAAGAGGAAGATCGGTGACCATTTCCAGACAGAATCATAACTTTAAATTGAAACATTAAGATCAAAAAGAAGATGGAGATCAGAGTTTCCTCAGATTTTGTTAATGGAGCCCGAGCTAAAGATACTATTTTTATTGTCTCTATTATTTATTTATTTACTTATTTTGAGGTGGAGTCTTGCTCTGTCGCCAGCTGGAGTACGGTGGCGCCATCTCAGCTCACTGCAATCTCCGCCTCTCAGGTTCCAGCGATTCTCCTGTCTTGGCCTCCAGCGATTCTCCTGTCTCAGCCTCTTGAGTAGTTGGGATTACAGATGCCCGTAACCATGTCCAGCTGATTTTTGTATTTTTAGTACAGATGGGATTTCACCATGTTGGCCAGGCTGGTCCTGACCTCAAGTGACCTGCCCGCCTCAGCCTCCCAAAGTGCTGGGATTACAGGCGTGAGCCACTGTTCCCAGTCTGTTTCTATTTCTTTTTCTTTCTGCCTGGTAATCATTTCTGAAATTTCTTTGTCTTTTTGTATTCCCTCTATTAGAATGGATAATTTCTCAGGCCCCATTATAATCATTTACTCTTCTTTCTGTTACAAAAATTACTTTTTTTTTTTACTTCAAATATTACTCCCTATGAGAGGCTACAGCATACATTTTTGACTTTGATTAAGGTAATGATTTCTAATTGCGTTTGGTATATTGTCAAGCATGTATTCATTTTACTATACAGAATGTTTAATTGTTTCTTCTCATAAAGTTATTCTCCAATTTTTCATTTCTGTTAATGAGTATATTGTTTTCTCCCAAATCATGATCCATTGACTCAATATTTACCTTCACATTCTTTTTCCTTTGTTGTCAGTCTTATCAAATTTTCTTTTAGGTAACTTTCCAGATTTATCTCTTCCTCTTCATATGTTTTGTAAACTGTCTTCAAATTTGAAGTGTCCTTCCTTCTTTAATGACCAATAAGTTCTCAAAATGTTAGTCCATGCCCCATCGCTGTCAAATGTATTTCCAACCCCTTCCCAAACTTCATTTCTCTCTCTTGTAACTCCTTTAAACTGACTGACTTTACTATTAACTTGTTATCCATGTACATGATCTTGCTGCTGTACGTACGCTACATGTCAAAAAGAATAAAATTTCTTTTTAGGTAGATCCTTAACTTTGATATAAGTATTTTTGTCTTGCCCTTCAGGTTGACTAACAGATGTTAAGAAAATTACAGGATCACAGTGATTTTAAAGTAAGAAGACAGGTAAAAAATTTACCCATTGGCAGTAATACCAGTATTAAACAATTTAAATCAATTCATTAAATTAGTCATTAGTTAACATAAATTCATCATTTTAATGATTAACTCACTTAATTTTGAAAACACTTTTCTTGGGTACTTATGTGCCATGCACTCATGCTGGCACTGGGATATTTACAAATTAAAATGGGCCAGGTGTGGTGGTTTACGCCTCTAATCCCAGCACTTTGGGAGGCTGAGGCGGGTGGATCACCTGAGGTCAGGAGTTCGAGACGAGCCTGATGAACGTGGTGAAACCCTGTCTCTACTAAAAATGCAAAACTTAGCCAGGTATGGTGGTGTGTGCCTGTAATCCCAGCTACTCAGGAGACTGAGGTAGGAAAATCGCTTGAACCCAGGAGGTGGAGGTTGCAGTGAGCCAAGGTCGTGCCACTGCACTCCAGCCTGAGCAACAGAGCGAGACTCTGTCTCAAAATAAATAAATTAATTAATTAAAATTAAAATGTATAATGCCTAACCACATGATTTTAAAAATATAATAAAAATAGTGACTTTAAAAAAGATGAAACAGTATATTACTCTTTGCATAACTGATAGGACACAGCGAAACACAGAATGTTCTGTGAGGAACACTTAGGAAGAATGCTGCAACTTCAGATACATCTATTATTTTATGAACCTTTGATGATTTTAATGAAAATATCCTGAATAAAGAAAGCATCACCATTCTTATCAAATAAAATATATAGAACAACTGTGGATACAGTATATTTGTACTATTACAGGTAAATGAGGAAATTAATAAATTACCAAAAATTAAAAGGTAAAGATACTCTCATGTAAACTGTTGATGCTATTTGAAAACTTTATTTTCTGTTTAGATAACTTACAAATAATTATAGATTAGAGACTTTTAAAATTCACTTTTGTCTGCTATTAATATTTAGGAAGACTTTTACTATTGTTGACTATTTTCATGACTGTATAATATTGTTTTTATTGCTGCTATTGCTTTCAAAGTTTATATTAAATTACATTTAATAAGCAAATGAACAATTAAATTATTTTTTCAGTAGGTAACCTTACTAACGAAATCTAAACAGTTATGTGATACAAAAAAACAAACCTTAGTTCCCAGTTTTCATTTCTTTCTAAATAAAAATACATTATAATCATGCTTTACATCTCCAGATCTTTCTAGGTTCCTATATTTATTTGTATGTTCACTTTTACTAAAGAAGCTAAAATAATTGAGGCATGTATGTTTCACTCCAATAAAGATGCACTTCCAAGAGGATCTAAATCAATGAATTTATATCCATTTTTCACTCTTGATAGAACCAATTTTCAGAACATTTTTCTCTACCATTTATCTTTTTAGACTCTTATTCTCTTTTTCAAATGTTCTATCTTATAGTTTCTAGTGCCACTCTCATGTTCCTTTCTAAAGGTTTATCCTCTTAAAAATATAATTTTAAAAACTCATTTGCTCATTTGTATTTATCATATGTGGTTCTAAATCAAAGGAAGACTAATGCTAAGTAGAACTATTAGTATCTTTTGATTTCATTTTTTATTATTTTCTTTTCAAAGGTTATCTTAAAGAAAGTGAAATGTAGCTGATAAAATTGTATGATGTCTTATTAAAGAAAATGAAGATTTATAAAGGAAATAACTAAATAGAATATTACTTAGAAATATATTTTTAGAATACGAAGTAATTTTCTTGACCATCTAAAGTTCTAAATGGAAAAGTGATACAACCTGTTTTTATGAGTAGTTTATACTAAATTTTACTACTGTCATCCCCATCTTCAAAGTTTCTTCTTCAACATATTTGTGAGTGTCGATTAATCAGAACACAAGTTTAGCAACTGTTTCTGCCTCAAGTCCAGGCTTTCCGTTACTAAATGAATCCTGAAAATGTTGAGTTCCATTTTATTTGTTGATGGACCTATTATACTCATCATTTTTGGCCCAAGAGAGATCATCAAGCTAGAAATACAGGTATTCTTATATCTAAGAATGGATTGTTTGAAAACGTACCACAAAGACTTTCCTTTGAGCAAAATTCTATAGAAGTTAAATGTGCCACTCTTTGAAACCACTAAGAGGCATACAGTGTGTTTTCTAAAACAGCAGATGAAATTATTATAGGCCATTTTTATTTTTGGCATGGTACAAAGCAAGGGCCTCAGAACAAGAATACAGTGAATTTTTACTTTATTCTTTAAAATCAGAATCCAGCAGAATAAAGGTGTTTGGTTGAATGTCATTTAATTATATCTTCAAGGAGATGAAGTGCTGTATTAGAAATAAATATCACTATCTGAAAGACACATTTTCAGTCAAGAAACTTGGCTTTTAATAAAAGAGAAATGGAAAGAAAATAATAGTGCTGTTTTAAAAACTAAAGCAAGATTGTTAAGGTTTCATACACAAGGAGATGTATCTTTTTTCTGCATGCTATGTTTCAGTTTGGAGCTGCTGTTTTCTTGAACATCTGCTTGTCAGGCAAGAAAAATGATTCAAATGGGTATTTCACAATTTAAAAGCAAGTTTAATTGCATTCCCAGTGCAGTAGTTTTATGAATTCTGTATATATTAACTTAAAAGATAAAATATAATTGAACAGAAAAATACAGTCTTTATGACTAAATTATAACTAGAAAAATTGGCAGATGATTATGTTAAAATTAAAACACTGAGAACTGGTTTTCACCCTCCACACTGTGAAATTCATATTTTTAGCTGGAAGTACAATGTCCTTTACTTCAGAGAATTTTCTGCCACTTTATTTGCAGGCAATCTCACTAGCAAAATTTAAAGAATACATGACTAGAATAAAAAATTTACAAAAGTACACCTCTATTCACATGATGTGTACATAGTGCCATTTTTAGCAATACAGAAAACCCTCATTTGGAAGAAGGACATTTAACACTATCTTTAGAAACTAATTCTATTAACTTATCTACTGTAGTTAATATATTAATTTCCCAGTGTCGTTGTAGCCAATGACCACAAACTTTAGTTGCTAAAAAAACATAAATTTATTATCTTACAGTCCTGGAGGTCAGAAATATGAATAGGGTTTTACCAGACTAATAATGTGTTGGCAAGTTGCATTCCTTCCTTTGCTTTTTACAACTTCTAGAGGCTGCCCACGTTCCTGGGCTCATGGCCTCCTGCTCCGTCTTCAAAGCCAGCAATCTCCTTTTGACCCTCTCTCTGTAATCGTATCTCTATCTGACTGACTTCCATGCCTCTCTCTTTCTTTCCCTTATTAGGACCCATATAATAACAATAGGCCCACCTGGAAAAACCAGGTTAATCTCCTCATCTTGAGATTTTTAATTAATAACATATGCAGAGTCCCCTTGTCAATGTAAGTTAACATATTCACAGATTCTAGAGATTGGGAAGGCGACATCTTTTGTGTTGGGGAGGGTGTTATTCTGCTTACTGCAGTTACACATAATGGAAAAAATTTTAAAGAATCTCAATCCATTTCATGTACTTGATTTTATTTCATGGTAATGCAACACAGTTATGTTGAAAGAGAGTGTAGTTGAACCTCCATATCTGTGGGTACTGCATCCACAAATTCAACCAACTATGAATCAAAAATGTTTGCAAAAACAGAATAATAATGTAAACATTAAAAATAATACAACATAGTACTTACATGATACCAGGTATAAGCAATCTATAAATGATTTAAAATATACAGGAGGCTGTGCTTGGGTTATAGGCAAATGCCACCCCATTTTACAAAAAGGACTTGAGCATCTACAGATTTTGGTAGCCATGCGGTCCTGGAATCAATCCCCTGTGGATATGGAGAGATGACTGCATTGTCATCTAGATTGGTGTCCCTGTATTCCTCAGCTTGTTACTTAATAGAAGTGTGAATTTTAGTGACTATTTTAATGTTCTTATACATTTCAAACAAATTAAGATAAGGGAGACTCTTAGGTAAGGAGCTGAAACATTAACAACAAATAATACTTGGCATTAGAATTGTTTAAAATGTTTTAAAGAATTGTCAAAGATTGTTGTAAATATTTCAACCATTTTGCTATTATTATCTGTTTTACAGATGAGATAAATGATGCTTGGAGAGGTTAAGGAACTTACTCAAAAACCATAAGAGTTAGTAAGTGATAGTACTAGAATCTGCGGTGAGGCCTCTGACTTCAGGGTCTGAGCTCTGAATGAGGACAGCATTCTCTCTGTAATCTGATACATATCTTCCCTCTGAACTTATTGATGAGTGAGCAACTTTCACCACCTCTGTAAATTTGCAGTCAATGGTCAATAAATTTCTTCATTTTTCCCATTTTGTAATGTCAAGCAAATGCTGTTCATCCCACTTATATTTGAACATTTACTGTTTCTCTAAAATTAATCTTGCAAAAAAGTGGGGTTACTCTTTGAATTTTATGCTTATGATTATTTTTCTAACAAACTCTGTACTACCTAATGAAACAGTGGAATATAACATGTAGAGATTTTAATGTAGGAAAGATGTGCTTTCAAATATTACCATTTCCCATTTTCTGATATTAGGTATATTACGGTATTTCTGGGCCTCTGTTTCTTCTTTGAAATATTTGTGATAAATAGTAATTGTTTTAGAAATGGGGCTTTTTCATACAAACTATATAGTAGCAAGCAATTTTCTGTTTTCAAGATGGTGAGTCGAGCCATTAATTTTATCCATCCTCAATCCCTAAATACCACTGAATTGTAAGGAATAATTAAATAACAGAAAAATTACAGTAGCAGTGTTGGGAAATAGAAAAGGTAAGGCATATGTAATAAAACCTGCAAATAATTTAAAGATAACATTAAGGAGATTATATGTCTACCAGACACTTAAGAAAATAATGACTTCTACTGATTGAATATTGGTGCTGTATTAAGCACTTACTATGTTCTTTACTCATACTAGCTCATTTAATCCTTATAGCACTCCCATGATTTAGATACACAGTTATTATTATTTTATAGATTTAGAAAACTGAGGCAAAATGAAGGTAAGTAATGTAGGCAATAACCCACTGGTACTAAGTGACAACACTGATATTTAAAAACAGGAAGTTTGCCTTCAGAGGCTATGATTTTAACCACTAAACTCTTCCTTCTTCAGACACATATGAGTAGTTTTTTGAGTGATAAACAAACAACTTTATTCATCCGGGTCTCAGGAAACTTTCATACTTAGGAAAGCATGAATGGAGAATAGCAGTGTGTCTTGGAGAAACTAGCAACTGAGGCCATGTCAAGTGAAACTCATGTTGGATATCTCTAAGGTAGGTGTTCAGCTTTAAGATTTATTGAGTTCAGACTTTTGCTAAGTCGGGAATTACATGAGAAGAAAAGCCTCATATAGAGTGTATAGAAACACAAGCAGAACGAGAACAAGAAAGAAAAAGAAAGAAAGGAAGGAAGGAAGGAAAGAAGGGAGGGAGGGAGGGAGGGAGGGAAGGAAGGAAGGAAGGAAGGAGGGAAGGAAGGTCATGAAGTGGGTGTTTCTTTTCTTTTACTCAAACACACCTCTCACTACATACGCTAGTATCATTTTTTAAGTGTATGACATGAATTTAGCAAATGAAGCATTCATGCAGAGCCAGCTTCATGGACATGTATCCTGTGCAATTCCGTATGGCCTTGCCTTCAAAAGAGCCCCCACTCGGTTTAAGGCTCTGCCTCTCTATTGTGTACACCTTAATAATTTTATCCTTTAGTTTGTGTTTTGTAAGCGAAGTCAGATGGAGCAATTGAGTATGCACGTGCACAGAAGAAATCTGTGTAATGTATGTCTGCTCTTACTCCTCACCACCCCATTCTCACATGGCATTCACAGTGGCCCATGTGCAAAGAATTCTGATGGACTCGCAATGCGTAGGAGTTCACTGAGACTCAAAATGAACAAAAGGTGTGTTGCATCTATCACTAAGTAAACTAATAGTCCCAAGAGGCTATGTGTTCTGCTATCAAAAGAACTTGTTTTAAAAGCAGTAAGAAGGCAATGACACTCTGAGAAACAGAAATAACAAAGGAACTCTGTCATACTCTTTCTTACCTTGAAAATGATGATATAGAAGAAAAGAAAATAATAGGACAACACAAAGTTACTTTTCTGTTCAGTCCTTACTTAGTCATCAATAGGGCAAATATAGAGTGTATTGGTGAAATATGTGTGAATCAAGAAGTGAAATAAGAACACATGAGTTACTTTTGTGCATTTCCATGATTCAGGTATTAGCACAATACATATTTGAAAGGAGCAACTTTGTGTAAGTTGCACAATTATCAGTAATGTAGCATGAGTTGAATTCTCTTATATTTGCATTTAAAATTGGCATTGTGCTGAGAAGAAACTTCAGCAAAGTCTCAGGATACAAAATTAATGTGCAAAAATCACAAGCATTCTTATACACCAGTAACAGACAAACAGAGAGCCAAATCAGGAATGAACTTCCATTCACAATTGCTTCAAAGAGAATAAAATACCTAGGAATCCAACTTACAAGGGATGTAAAGGACCTCTTCAAGGAGAACTACAAACCACTGCTCAGTGAAATAAAAGAGGACACAAACAAATGGAAGAACATACCATGCTCATGGATAGGAAGAATCAATATCGTGAAAATGGTCATACTGCCCAAGGTAATTTATAGAT